>NC_080076.1:13495612-13799490 GCF_949987535.1 Balaenoptera acutorostrata
TTGGCCCAGTGCTAAGTCGCAGTTAGCAGCAGAATAACAGAGGGGTTAGTGTTTGCTTCTTTGATGTGTGGGCGTGAGTTCTAAGACCTAACTTGTTAAAGCTTCACTCAAAGCAAGATACAATGCCACTGCTCCCCAAAATTAGAAATTAAAATTAAAATAGACTTAAAAGTAGAATTTTCTAAGAGCCATAAATTATTTGTAATGTCAGTTTCTATGAATGCACAGGCCACCACTGCTTTTTATACCATAAGCATAAACACAAAAGCTATTAGCTAATTGAGAACCTTCAGGTTCCTAGTTTACGTTCTAATTCTCACACACCATACTAGGTTAAATTTTTTTTTTTTTTAATTTGACTGGTTAAAAGGAAGCAAAAGAAAAAATATACCTGCTAGATGACATGCCTTATTTCAAAATCATAAGAACATTCTAGCACTTGGGTCCTTGGATACATTCATATTAGAAGAATGAACACATTTCTCTTTAGGGGAATGTTGACAATGGCTTATATAAAAGACACTGTGAATAAGAATCGGTAGGAACAAGCTTTACATTATCTGGGAAATAAACATGTTAGTTTTTGCCTTTCCATCTATGAATCCATTTTCAGAAATGCAATGAAGGATGTCACTCTGTGATCTTCTTTTACCTTGCTGGAAAACTTTGAAGTCGGTTATAGGCCATGTGAAGAATCTTCAGATGGGGGTGTCCTGTTAACAAGGGCACACATTTATCTGTGAGGTTGTTATTCGTCAAATACAACTCTTGTAAGACGCTGTTTGTCTCTTCAGAAAGTGTGGCTGGAGGAAGGGTTTCCAGTTTGTTTGCAGATGCATTCAGGAATCTCAGGCTACAATGACAAAAATGCAACAGAATCCCACTGATAAGCCACAGGTCTAGTCCAGAATCCTCAACAAACCTAGAAGTTTTCTGATTGATACCTGGCATATTAGAAACTGGGTTTAGAAACATGAATTTAAAGATAGGTCTTGGCATGGAAGCAACCTAAATGTCCATCGACAGAGGAATGGATAAAGAAGATGTGGTACATATATATACAATGGAATATTACCCAGCCATAAAAAAGAATGAAATAATGCCATTTCCAGGAACATGGATGGACCTAGAGATTGTCATACTGAGTGAAGTAAGTCAGACAGAGAAAGAGAAATATCGTATGATATCACTTATATGCGGAATCTAAAGAGAAATGATACAAATGAACGTATTTACAAAATAGAAACGGACTCACAGACTTAGAGAATGAACTTATGGTTACCGGGAGGAAGGGTGAAGGGAAGGGATAGCTAGGGAGTTTGGGATTGACAATGTACACACTACTATATTTAAAAAGGATAACCAACAAGGACCTACTGTATAGCACAGGGAACTCTGCTCAGTGTTATGTGGCAGCCTGGATGGGAGGGGAGTCTGGGGGAGAACAGATACATCTACATGTATGGCTGAGTCGCTTTGCTGTGCACCTGAAACTATCACAACATTGTTAATTGGCTATACTCCAATATAAAATAAAAAGTTAAAAAAAAAAAAGATAGGTCTTGGCTTTGGCAGGCATATAGATATGTGACTCCACTGTCTATAATGAACACAGTAGCTATCTGTGTTAACTACAAAGAGAAATCAATTTTTATGGAAGCACAAAGGTGAGAGAAAGTGATTAATTTTATAGCTGGTGGGGAGTCAAAGAGATAGTGATAAGATAAAATTAATATTCTGTCTTAAGAAAGGGAAAAACAATTGCCTATTTTAAAATAAAAGAGCTCTTATAGTAATAAAATAATTAGACATTAGATCATAATACAACTAAATCACATAGTGACTAAGCCCTTTTCAGTATGATGCCCAAACCATATTTTACTGGCATATATTCACAACTGCAAGGGATAATTTACTCTGTAGTAAAATAATGTAATACTATGTAGAAGTGAAAATGAAGAACAAGTACATGTATCAATAGGATGAATCTCACAAATATAATATTGAGTAAAAGAAGCCAGATACCAGAGGATACACTGCATGATTCCATAATTATCGAGTTCAAAATCAGGCAAAACTTATCTATGGTATTAGAAGTCAGGGAAGGGAAGCAGTGTGTAGGAGACAGCTTCTAATTTTTCCAATATGATAACATTCTGGTTCTTGATCTGAGTGCTGGTCACATGAGTGTGTTCACTTTGAGAAAATTTATCAAGTGCCACACTTACGATATGGTCCCTTTTCTGTATCTATATTATACTTCAATAAAACTTACATTAAAACAAGGTGTATATGCTACCAGTTATCCAAATGATAGCGTGAACAATAGCTAAACTATGAAGAATGTTTTTACACCTGAGATAACTAAAACTGTCAAAAACTGTAATTCCTTCCATAGTTACTGTGAAACACAGACAAATGCAAAATGCAAAGCTGGAGAACTGAAACAGAATCCTTGCTGTGATCAGTTCCAAATCCCTGGAAAGGGAAGAGAAGGACAGAGCAATAACTGTGCATGGCTCATGAGCAGACAACCCTGCTGCTTCACGGTGGGTCTCCACCACGTGTGCTCCACAGTGAAGCTGCAGGGACCCGAGCATGGAGAGCGTCCAGCCCACAGGACTCACCTGCCACAGTAACCAAGGTCAAAGCTGACTTGTCCCCCACCCCTTACCTAGAACTACCCTGTTAATGAACTGTGTTTCTCGTTTCAAAACCACCCAGGTTTGAAATGTTCAGCATTCAATTCAGGACTATTTTACCATATGTTAGTAAAAAAAGAATAAAATCTTCCTTAAATAGGAAGACTCTGGAATACCAGGTACAGTTATTTTTAATCTTGGATAAAAAGAAAGCTTTGTATTCCGGAGTCATCACTAAAACGGTCATCCCAAGCCCTCAGTCCACTAAGCTAATACTCTCCAATCTTGCGACCTCCACACACTTACACACACACAGTCCAACTCCACTACTTATCTAAGGAAAAGCAGCTTCCCCAAAATAGAACATTTTCCATTAAAGAAACACGTATTCCGTTGACATTAAAAAAAAAAAAAAAGGGGGGGGGGAGTTAGAAAAAGGCTGTACAAAAAAAAAAAAGAAAAGAAAAAGGCTGCACAGACCATAAATAGTCATGGGAAATTATAGTCGTGTGTGCTACAGAGAAGAAAATAAAGGTCATTCATGCAGTTTCTGAAATGGTTTTGACATAGGAAGGAAACCCCTTCCAGCACCATAGTTCTTTAAAGTACTTTTAAGAGTCCCATTTGTATCACCTGACTTAAATACCCTGTTAAGATTTCTTCAGTGTAGAATTAGAAAAAATTAAAATGTATTGCCCTAAAACATCTTGGAATGGGGTTGGCTGGGAAACTCTGACAATCTCATTAAAATACAATTCTCTAGGAAATATGTAGTTATAGATACATGAAAAGAAAAGAAAGAAATTAACTCATGAATATTTGCGTATTTTTAGGCCAGAAAAAGAGGGAAAGTTGTTTTGAAAGGAAAAAAGACTGACTAGTGAATGCTCATCTAGAAAACTGCAAAAGGGACTTTAAAAACTCCTTACAACATCTGATGAAGGGAAGAGAGGGATTTCCAAAAAGACTTGTCCTCTCATCTTGTTGAAATTTGCCAGTATTGAAGTTTATACTCTTTATGGGAAACTGGGGGGAGGGGGGGAATCCCACACCCTCCCCTCCAGGACATGAAACTAAGTTGAAACTACACGGGCTGGTTCCAAAGGATTTAGTTTGAACTGAATAAAGCCTGATTGAATCATCGTGTTAGTTAACAGTCAAAGAGCAAACAACTGGGCCAAAAACATTTTTGATTATAATAGTCTCTGAGAAATTAAATTCAATACCCATCCTTTTAAAAATAAAATACCTGTCCCACAATCGCACGTTTCAGCAGGAGGCAAATTAAGTTGGTTTAATCTGGGTGTTGTATTTCCATCAGAATGAGCAACTACTTTAATTTTGTAAAATTTCTCCAGTATGGGTAATGGTTTTACTCAATAAATATGGTGTATAACCCCACCCCCTGCTTTCAAAGCCTCCCCAAAACTAAATTCCTAAAGCACTGAGTTTGGTCTCAACTCAATACGATATGAGAGAACTTCCTCAAGCTTCTCCCTTATAGATTTTTGTAATAACTCTATAAAAGACTTGTTTAATGTGCCATGAGAGTTTCATCCATAGAACCCTCTTCACTATGCAACCCTCTTATAATCATTAGAGAAATGCAGTAACATATCACTTTTTCTCATTTGTAAAGTGCTCTCTAGAGACCACAGCTCTTTCCTATTTCCTGTTTCACTTGATTCTCCCAACATCCCAGAGATGCCCCCCTTATATTTCACAGAAGACAAACTGAAGCTGAGAAAAGTCAAATTACCTGGCTGTTGTTAAACAGTAATTAGTGTCAGAGCCAGAAATAAACCCAGATCTCACCAATCTTAAAGAGTCCACTATTTCCTAACACAATTCAACTGATAAAAACAGTAATAATAAAACTTTCCTGAGGACATTTTCAAAGGCCTTCTCCAAAAAAGCTGGAGGTCAAGCAGGGCACCTGCTGGGTAGTGTGAAGACCACATGTGCACAGCGCTTCAAACTCCATTCCTAAAATAACTTAATAAATAGCACAGTACTCAAAAACTTTTCTTAGCAGAAAGTGCAGAAGTTGTAGAGAAAAGACTCACATACGACTCCTGCCCTGAAGCATCTGGAAAGTTGCCCATGACAGCAGTGAGACAAATCCACTTCTTGCTTCTTGAGCAATTACTCTCTTCTTCCCTGGCACGTTCTCTTCGTCTGTTCTAGCTCATCTAGGTTTTTTTGTTTTATTTTTGTTTTTCAGTTAATTCCCAGCACACCCTTAAATTTTACAGCCAAATTCTGTCCTGAAACAAAGCACAGGATTTGGTACCACAACAGGTCTACCTATTTGCAGGCATACCAGGCATTCTGCATTCAAATGATTTTTCTGCAGATCAGTACTGGGACTTGTAAGTCTATTGAAAACGCAAAAGGTTGAGACCCTAAGCGCAGCAAAATTCTTTGACTTTTATATAACTCCCTGATTTCTGGCCCCCAAAATCTTCCAGAGGTGCCAAACAAAATGCTCTAAATCCCTTATCATTTGTCCATACAACACAACGCTTTTGACAATTTCATCTATTGATATCTTCAGAAGACTCATAGCTCTTAAAGCAGGGGCTTTCAAACGTTTCATTAATGGCAACCAAGAGTACAAAATACACTTTACATGACCACCCAGTACAGATGCGACATATACATGTGTAAATGAAACAAAAGTTTCTTGAAACAGTACTTAACCTTACTCTGTCTTACACTGATATTTTCTATGCCATTTTTTAAAGTGCTGGTAGAAACCCACTAAATTACTACACCTCACTTACCAGTTTGAAAAAAGGACGCCTATTATTCACTGTCTAGCAACATCACCTAATAGTGAGGATTGCATGTGAAGAGAAAGCACGTACGTATAGCCTAACAGAACTCACACATTATTATTTTGAAAGATCTGAAAATCTGCCTGGCTTGGGCAGTAAAGATCATAAGCCTACAGAGCAAAGGAACAAAAGTTATACAGATGTATGAACTACTGAACAAGAACTCGAAAAGAATTAATTTAAAAAATTAAGTATAATTAATTAAGAATCAGTTAACATTGATTGATGTAACACTATAAATTAATCTAGAGATATCCTAATTTCATCAATTATATCACTGATGTTCTCTATCTGGTCCAGAATCCAATTTAGGATCGCACATTCCATTTCCTTATCATGCCTCATTTGTCTCCTCTAATCAGTCTTAATTTAGATTTGTTTGATGTTTTATCATCATTAGAATTTAGAATAACGTGATGCATTTCTGGCAAAAACACACAGAAGTGATGTTGTGCCTTTGTTCCAGAAGGTATGTGATTCTCAACTTCAACTCCCAGATATTCTTATTAAGTAGGTCAGCGTAAGTCTTCAAAAATCTATAGAATTAAGAATTCTGATGATTGGCCAAGTTGAGTCAGTAGAACTGAGATAAGGGCCAGAAATCTGCATGATTAGTAAGTAATCTAGGGGATTCTGAACACTCTGAGAAACACTATTTTATTTCACTACGGCTCTCAAAACATCAGAACTTCCCAAGATAGCTCTCTTCCCTTAGGAAAAATAGTGTAGGCAACTTAGCTCTTCAAAATGCCAGAAATATCTATCTTTGCCAAAAGGCACCAGTTGTCATGGTTAATCGATCACGCTCTCCCAAATTTTCTATTCCCTTTTAGTCCCCTTGATATTTACACATATTCTGTCTGAGTCACTAAAACTTATGGTCTGTAATGTGACTAATACTCTGGGGATATTTTAATAATTACCATGTACTTCATTTGTACGTACACTCTCCCCATTCCTATCCCCTGAAAATACCTTGTTCTGTTCCAACCAGGGATAAAAACAGACTCTAATCCCCACCCACAACAGGAATCTATAACTCTCCTTTAAAGGGCCCATTGTGACTGACCTCATCAGGAGCAGCTCTCTGGCCACGACATGAGAGTGCATATGTGAAATGGACAGGGAACCAGCCATTGCCGAGATTTCAGAAAGGACAGAAGGATGGCAGTACCTCATCCATCCAACTTGGTGACCCATGGGGAATATCTACTCCCACTCTTGCCCATCTGTTGATAAAAACTGATTATCTGAAACTCTTTTGGGGGTTTCCATCAAGAAAATTCTCAACTCTAAGCAAAAAGGGATAAGATGAGAGATCTAGGCCGGTAGGATCCAGTTTAGAATACTTCCCAGTTCCCCTCACAGAACCAAATCCTGCCCTGACCACAAGGTACAAAATCACAGTCAACTTCTCAGCAAATACGGTCTAACATATTTTACATCTGTCTATAGTTTTTGAGCTGCCAGTCAAAAGAAACAAAACTCAAAGAAGAATATGGAGGGTAAACTCATAAACTTAAATTGTTGATTCAGGTCATAAGAATTTTAATAAAATCAGTCTGAAGTTTTCAGAGGAAGATAAAAATATCACTAAAAGTCATCTAATTTAAAGTAGATTCCCCTCTCTTATCTGGTTACCTGCTACCAGGTAAAGCAGATTAAAATACACCATTCTAAAGCTGTAATATCTCAGAGACAATATTATGTAATCAAAACCATGACACTGTGTTTTAGCAGAAAGATTCAGAGCTAAAGAAATCTCCTTAGAAAGAGAGTTTAAGTTCAGCCTTTTGTTGTGTCCAATAACACATGTTTTTCTGACAGTTCTCATGAAGCTTCCAAGCACAAGTTCTACTTAGAGAACAAACGAAACCATTTTTAACTTACGAAGACTTGTATTCAGGCCTTTTCCTCAGTTATATAACCAAACACAGAACTGGTAACAATAATTTACTACCACAAAAAAAAAAAAAAAAGAAAAAAGAAAAAGTGAGCATCTATATATTTTTTAAGATTTGTATTATGGAGCAAACTGAATGGAAGGAGAATTGAAGCAGTTTCATTACTGCCTGGAGCTATCTGCCAAACACAAAGCTCTGTATTATACAACAAAGTGCTGTTCTTCATACCAGGAGCCTAATTTAAAACCAATCCTATCATTTTCCTTCTCCTTTACCTTCTCAACCCCACCTTTTATTACAGTTTATCATGCAGTTATTTTAAGCTCAGCATTAGGTTGTAAGCTCCTTGAGGGTAATACTGATGTTAGTCATTTTTCAATCCCCTGCAGTACCCAGCACAGTGACTTAAACTTACAAGGTCAGTAAGACATTGGCCATCCTGAACCATGTAAATGAAAACAAATCACAACTGAAACCACCTGCTAAGAGCTTGTGAAGATTCTTTCCTAAAAAACCCTCTTTTAATATTTTAAGCTTCATGTTTTCTAGGTTGACCTGCTCCCACAATAGTCAGTAGTAGTTTATTCCTTCCCCTCAAACTAATCAAACCAAATATACAGTAGCTCTACATTTTCCTGAATGTAAATTATGCCTCAATTAAAAAAATTTTTTTTAATTAGATAGAGAAAACCTCAGTTATTTAGGTTTTGGAAAGGGGATAAATAGAAAAAGTATTATCCCTTTAAGAAGCAGTAAATAGTTTGGTAAAGCATAGCGAATATAGTCAATATTTTTATCATAACTTTGTATGATGTGTAATCTATAAAAATATCAGATCACTATGTTGTGTACCTTAAATTAATATAATATTGTAAAAGTCAACTACATTTCAATTTTAAAAAGTTCTATTTTTGTCTTCCAACGAGTGAAATAATACAAGAATGTTGTTCAAAAAAGATCTCATCGACTTTACCCCACCCTCTTTATAACCCTATCTGCCCAAGAGAACCAAACCTCTTAACCTTTCTGACTTAGAGTCATGACAACAAGGTCAGTTGCTATACAAGGCTGGAGATGGGGCTATTGCATTGCTTGGAAAACAAAGGCACTGGAATATGCCTTCTTGGAAAAGTTTCTTACTTCTGCCTCTTTTGGTCATTTGCTTTTCTCTCATAAAATAAAAGCAGGATGCCTGCTCTTTCTAATTCACTCAGCCCCTTACTCCAGCACTTCCCTGTGCTGGAAGGGCATCTGGCACGGCCTGCCCTCCTCCCAAGACCTACAGAGGCTGCCTACTTCCCCCGCACCAGCCCCTATTTTCCAAAATGCAGCTGGCTCTGGATAGGCCCATTTATTCAGACTAGGGTATTTCTGCCTAAATGCCTTTAGCTTACACTGTAGGCTCAGCTTATTCTGCTCTCCTTGATAGCAATGTTCCCTTTCAGTGGCTCAATTCAGGTCCTAAATTTTCCATACTGCATGACTAGAAATATTCTAGTTCATACAGTCACCCCTTTTCCAACATACAGATTCCATCTGGGACTGTACAGAATAGACAACATGGGAAAACCTGTGCAGGGCCACAAAGTCAACAGTCCGCGCAGCGGTTCTCGACCCTGGGAGTCAGCGGAATTGCCTGTGGAACAATCTAAGTTAAAGTTGCCCCTCGCTACTGCTCATCTGAACATGAACACCCAGTCTCCTGGACCACACTGTGAGCGACCTCAGGCACACATTGTCAGATCTGGCTGGTACCAGGGAGACTCAATGACTGCTTAGGGACACCTCTAGAGAATGAAAAACATATTCAAGTGCCCCTTTAAAATAAAATTCCCAGAAATGAATAAAGAATGATTATTATCTATTGGAGAATGCCAGCACTATTTACCTACTCCACTAGCCATGATCTTATAAGACTCAGATTCAGAAATGGCTTTATCTCATTCAAAGACTCCTAAAACCCGAATCCATCTACCTTTTGGTTTCTACCGATTCAATGTAGATCCCCCAGGAGAACAAGTGGATTCTCATTATAAAACTGCACCCAAATTTTCCCTAGTTAGCCTTATGAAAGAAAACACAAGGCTACAACACGACATAGAATTCTCCGCAGGGGAAGAAACCAAATCCTATAGTACTCATAACAATAAGAAACACGTGGGGCTTCCCTGGTGGCGCAGTGGTTGAGAATCTGCCTGCCAATGCAGGGGACACGGGTTCGAGCCCTGGTCTGGGAAGATCCCACGTGCCGCGGACCAACTGGGCCCGTGAGCCACAATTGCTGAGCCTGCGCGTCTGGAGCCTGTGCTCCGCAACAAGAGAGGCCGCGATAGTAAGAGGCCCGCGCACCGCGATTAAGAGTGGCCCCCACTTGCCGCAACTAGAGAAAGCCCTCGCACAGAAACGAAGACCCAACACAGCAATAAATAAATAAATAAATAAATAAATAAATAAAAGAAACACGTCTAGAGCTACCCATAGGCTGTGCATTGTCCTTTGATATGAATGCAAAAGCGAGAACAATTCTTTAACTTATCTTGAAATATTGTTCTTTTTGTCAGGGGAATGACATAGCACCAGTCAATTACAATGTAACAATCCCATTTCCCCACAATTCCATTATTTCTCAATAATTATACCAGTAGGAATTCATTGTAACTTACATTAAGTACAGAGAATAAATTTTTTTTAAATGAGGGAAACAGAAGAAAAGGAAAAGGAAAGGAATGCTGGACATGTTCTCTCTCTTCATCTGGGTGATGGTTATGGGGTACATATGTATGTAGAAGTTCACTGAGCGGTACGCTCAAGAGTTGTACACTTTTTGACTGTAAGTTACATCTTGATAAAAAGATTTTTTTGAAAAAGGAAAAGGAGAGAAAGAAAAAAATGCAAATCCAAGATCAAGGGTAGTATTTAAAATTCCTTAAATTTTTTACCTTTCATTAAACAAATATTTATGGAACATCTTAGAAAGGAACCCTCCTACACTGCTGATGGGAACAATTTCTTTAAATACTTAGTGAACAAGTTATTTAGAAAAATTCTCTTTGTTCAAAAAGAAAATAGTTTAAATGCAAGGGTAAACCTGTGGTAAAGATAAGACAATTGGTAAAAAAAAAAAAAAAGTAAAACTCTAGGAAAATCTATCTCTGTCACCCAAAGTCATAAATATGTGAAAGCAAGAACAGAGAATCCGAAGGTAATTACACTAAGCCTAGAGAGGGCTGCACAAGTTTTGACCAGGCAGCAAACTTCCCACCCTTGTTTTATACCGACACCTCCACAGCTCACGCTTATGCACAACTCAACCCACTTAAGGAATCAAAATTAAAGAAGCAGAGAAATTAAGAAAGACTCTCTAGGATATTCCTGCCTCTATTTCCTACAAAATGGTGACAGAAGTGGCTGGCAATACCATTTTCTTCATCAATCTAGGACAGATAGATAGTCACAAAGTCCACTTTAAATGGTCTGAGATCACCTAAGATAAGAATGCTAATTAGGGGGCATCTTACAAGTCGATGAACAACCAAAACAAACAAGCAGCTTTACCTGTCGGCCTTCATCAGAAGGTTGGGTGGCAGCTCCAGGAGCTGGTTGTGCTGTACATCCAAGACCTCCACTGAGGTTCTTTCTAGCCTTTCGGGAAGCCTTGTCAGCTGGTTGTGTCCCGCCAGTAGTTTCCGGAGACTACTATTACAAAATAAGCTGTGCAAACAGGGACAAAGACAGAAGGAAACTTACTGAGAGCTCATTTGGGATGAAGATTTCAAAATGAATAGGAGTAGGAAAAGACTTAAAATTATCTCTCTAAGAAACCTAAATTCATTCAGAGCAAGTGCAAATTCATTTTAACATAAGCTCAAAGTTGGAGCTGTTCATATTTCGATACTTTCCATACTTAAAAAAAAAAGAGGGTGGGAAAATCTATGAAAAGGAATATTTAACAAAGCAGCTCTACTTAGTGAAAAAGAAAACGAGTTTCATAGAAGACACCAAAGGCAGTAGCCTAGTCTTGTTACACTCACAAGGCAAACCGTGAAAGGCTGTAGGCTTCCCCAGGCAGGGATTACATCTGGTATCGCCCTGGAACGCTGGGGGTTTTACCCACAATAGAATCTGAATAAATACAGTTGAGCAATTTTTACTTACAAGGTCAACCTTCAGTAAGGATTCTTTTGGCCAGTTAAACTTTTACCAATGACAACTGAAAAAATGCTACATTTTCCTCAGTTGCATTTCACAATAATTATTTCTCCCTTTCCTCACTTCCCTAAATCTGTATCTTTCTATTTTCTCTTTGGTTTAATCCTAGACCAAAGTAGAGATTCCCTCCTAAAGAGAATATAACTCACTCAATGCAGTATTTTCTTTTGAGCATCAAACAAGCTATTGGGAAGCTTGACTGTGTTTTTCTTTTACGGGTTATCAAAACTGCAACAAATGATGAATATGCGTTAATCTTATGTAAATCTGCTTTATGATCATTTAAGACCTCAACAGTCGTAGAGAATAAAGCAGGTCCTGGGTTAAACATAGAAATCTGGGGACTATGGGAAAATGTTATAATTTGCATCCGGATCACATTGGAATGAGAACTCATTTACACTGCTGTCAAAGAATGAGGTTTCCTCACCCACCTCCTGTTTCCCACCATTCTGACCTCTCTGACATCCAAAGTTCTTAAATCACTCTATATTACAGCTGTAACTTTATTCACTTTAAGTATCAAAACTAGATTGTTTGCTCACAAAGATGCTAGCAACCTGTCTCAACACGGTGACACCGTGGGCCCCCCTTAAAGATATACCTGACTTTGCAGGTTTAGATATTAATGTGACAAGACAATCTGTCCAGGACTGTCATTCAGTCACAGCTATCACAGGGGCCAGTCTCTGTAACGCTCACTTCAACCTAATAATTCGGGATTTGGTCCACCAATTTTACTGTCTTGCTGGGCCTGGTGTACAATTTAGAATTCTTAGAGAGTAGAATGGGATTATTTCTCTCTCTCTCTCTCTCTCTCTCTCTCTCTCACACACACACACACACACTTCACCCTTACATAGATAGACAACTGAAAGACAGGTTACAAAATCTTTGTCTTCATTTTTCCAGATAAGAAAGGAGATTTGATAACTATAGGATGAGTATAAATGCGAGTAACTGGATTTGTTCAATTCTTTTGGATTTCTTTTGGATTAAAATAATTCAAATAGCTTCTTTTCCTTTCAGTACAGCTCCACTGCTAAACATGAATTTCTGTTTTCTCAAACCCTTCACACACATCACCTAGACAAACAAAGCTTGAATGTTAAACCAACTTCTAACCAATCACTGTCTTGGCCTGGATATTAGATCAAAGATAGGGCCGATACAAAGTTTGCAACTAAACAACACCATAAATGAGAAATCATGTATTGTTTTTGTCCCATGTGTTAAAAACACAGACATACACAAAAACAAACACTGTTTAAATTTTTTGACAAGACAGCATTTGGATTTGCTTTGAATAAGCATTTGTTTAGATCCCAAAAAAGCCTGTACTAATGCAGAGCAAATCAAAGATTAATTAACTCTGGGGAAAACTGGGTAAGATATCAGTTATCTTGTATTTATTTAATTGTTGGTTTATTTATATAATATCTTTGTTGTAGCATACAGTGACACAGAGGCCTTAGACTCCAACATGCTATATGTGTTAAACTGGGGAGGTCAAAGTAGGGAAGAGAAAAACAGACAGAAAGATAACAGTACAAGATTTTTTTTTAACAAATTATTTTTCCTCATTAGTAGTAGCCTGTTTTCATTTTTGCTGCTTGTCTTCTAAAAGGGTCTCTCTCTCTCTCTCTCCCCCTCCTTCACACACACACACACACACACACACACACACACACACACACACACACATCTGTCCACGGAGCACATCACCAAAGTCCTTTTGATAATGGTGACGGGCTATACTGGGTCACCTAAATGCTCACTCAACATAAAACTCTAAAGCAAAAAGCATCTTCAAATGGATTGAATTTACAGGTATCACATATGGCTGAGAAACAAAGAAAAATCAACTGAGCTTTCCAGGGATTGAAAATGTAACTCGGACTTCTTCCACAAGAGCTAGACTCTAACACAATGTTATCCAACAGAAATACCATGCAAGCCACATACGTAATTTAAAACTTTTTAGTAGTCACATTTAAAAAAAGTGAAAAGAAACAAGTAAATTAGTTTTTACAGTACACTTTTTATTTGACCCAATATATCCAAAATACTATTTTAGCATGTAATTAATATACAATATTATTGAGATATTTTGCATCCAGTGTATATTTTATACTTCAGCACTTCTCAGTTAGGACTAGTCACGTTTTAAGTGCTCAATAGCCCCTCAGCTAATGGCTACTGGCTGTCATAGTGGACAGCTGAACTCTGACACATTTACTGGGCTTACTAAGCAGGTGTATTTCATGATCCTTGTCCTTTACAAGAGAACAGAGGAATACGATCATAAACCTTTAAAGATCGTGTATCTAAGTTTACTCCAAAATAGTGATATATTTCTACAATTTTTCATTGATATTTTTTACTATATATGGTTAAAAATAAATGACTTACTCTGTTCAGTGACTGGCTGAGAATAGTGGAAATACCTAGAGCTGAGTTGTGGCAGCCACTAGGCACAAGTGGCTATTTAAATTTAAATTAATTAAAATTAAATAAAATTTAAATTATTTATTTTTTTATTATTTATTTTTGGTTGTGTTGGGTCTTCGTTTCTGTGCGAGGGCTTTCTCCAGTTGTGGCAAGCGGGGGCCACTCTTCATCGCGATGCGCGGGCCTCTCACTATCGCGGCCTCTCTTGTTGCGGAGCACAGGCTCCAGACGCGCAGGCTCAGTAGTTGTGGCTCACGGGCCTAGTTGCTCCGTGGCATGTGGGATCTTCCCAGACCAGGGCTCAAACCCGTGTCCCCTGCATTAGTAGGCAGATTCTCAACCACTGCGCCACCAGGGAAGCCCCCTAAATAAAATTTAAAATTCAGTTCCTCGGTCACACTGTCCACATTTCAAGTGCTCAACAGTCACATGTGGCTAGTGGACGCTGTAGTGAAGAGCACAGATACAGACCATTTCAGTCACCACAGAAAGTTCTTCAGGACAGCAGTGGGATAGACTACTCTTCCGGTTATTAATTGCATGGCTGGTCACTAACAGTCCAATAATATTTTATGCCACAATTAGCCAACTTGAAGATATTTGTCTAGATCTATGGATACCAGATATCATCATGTGGCTGCTTTACAATCTTGCCATTAAAGTGAATATTATGAAATAAAAATAATAACACGTTAAGAGAGAGAAGAGAAGGAAAGAGAAGTTCTTCGACCTTCTACTCCAAATTTCACACAAGAAAAACAGAATCTAGTTTGCTTTTTCTGGTTTAATGATCTAATAATCTTTTTTTTTTTTCAGGGTTACGTTCAAATAAAACCAAAAATTATTTGTAGGTAAGGCAGACATGTAATACAATGGACAGAAGGCAACGATTCTGAAAGAATTAAGATCTCAGAGGTGAACAAATCATACTGTTTGCTGAGTCTCTGAACATTTCTTTTGGCTTATTTGAAAATTTCCACCAAGCATCAACCGCCACGTGGCTTTGCGAAGTCTGGCTCGGAGTCAAAGCCTTGGTCTACCCATCACTGCATGATGGAAGATTGTGCCTCGAAGATACCATGAGAGGTAAAAGATACTAAATAAGGTTTTATTATTATTTTTCTGGCCGCGCGGTGTGGCATGTGGGATCTTAGTTCCCCAACCAGGATTGAACTCGTGCCCCCTGCATTGGGAGTGCAGACTCTTAACCACTGGACCGCCAGGGAAGTCCCTAAATAAGGTTTTAGAACAAACTCTTTCAGGGGTTCATAATAACAAATTAAACACTGAATCAGCAATTTTTTCCATTGCTCATCTAATTTGAGATTCTCTAACTTAATCTGTAATACTCACCGTGCAGGAAGTTCACATATTTGATTATGGCCAATATCCAAAACTTCTAGTTTTCGGCTTTCACATACCCACTCAGGCACGTTTTCTAAACGGTTCCTAAATATAAGAATATACAATTCTTTTTGATTGGAATTTGGCTTAAAATATGGTTCAAAAGTCAAAATAATTATACAGCACAAATAAAACTTCAAGTGAAATACCCAATTACAGTGAGTATCAATCAAAAGGACATGTGTATTCACTTTAATCTGAAGCAAGATGAACTGTGATAAGGAAGGAATAAGAAATAAAGAAAGAGTAGCAAAGAACACAGTCACATCATCTGCATCATCTCTAAAGTCTAAAAAAAAGTCTGGTTCCCAGAATTACTATCCCAAAATGTCTATAAACCCATGTAAGCTTAGGGAGAAGATGTCTTATATTGGAAAACAAACAAACAAACACATATACACACACTTCCAGTTAAGGTAAATAGTCAAATGGTATAAAATAGTTTTATTTTCCAATTTGCATTTTTACCCTGAACATGAAAAATTTTCCTAACTCCAGAAGGTACCATGAGAGCAGTGCCATAGACAAATGGAAAGAAATGGCAGCAATGAAAAGATACACTGAGCCTTAAGTTCAGAATTAATTACTTGAAAACATTTACTCAGGCATTAGATAGTAATTATAATTACCTGAAACAAGTAAACTAAACCAATGGTAACTTAAATTGTTAAATGAATTGACCACGTCTTAGATAAACCTACTATATTTTAATGTCTCCTTAGTCACAGATGGTTAGCTTTTTACCTTCTTTTTAAAATATGTGAAATGACTAGGCACAAAAAATCTAACATGGTATGTATGTTATGACTACAATTCTTTAAAAACAGATGAACAAGTCTGTGAAAAGTATGATGCTTGGAACAAGGATTATATTAGAGTAAAAGTTTTTGCTATTATATCAACTTTTCAATTAAAATATAGAAAAGAAGGCATTATTTTCCGTTTAGTGTTTATATAGGTACACACGGTTCTGGCTTTGAAGCTCTACAGATTGACACACTTAATTACTTTATTGTACAGCAGTTAATCCCTAAAACATCTCAATACGATAGGTGAGTGAAAGTACCCTTCAGTATAAGCAACCTCACCATATAGCAATAAAATTCCTCTTAAGTGATAAAATAACCTAGAACTTTTTACTTGAGGAGCTCTAAGAACCTAGTAAACACTATAATGAGTAACAGCTCAGTTTCTTTAGAGAACATAAGTACACAAGAAAGGGTGAAATACCCAGAGCTATGTGAGGGGAAGCAGAGGTTTTTCTAAGAGAATGTCCTACGGTTTGGGAGGTGGATTAGGCAGAGCATGTTACAGTAAAGATTCTGGACATGCGAGTTAAAAAAAAGATGAATAGCATTTAAGTGCAGAATTCAGGGACTAGCATGACATAAGAGTTTCCAATTCAGTCTCACTTAGGGGTTTCAATGGGAACCATTTGCCAATTATATACTATAAATAAAAGAAAAATAGATTCACTCTATGGCCAATTCTCTGGAATAAATCTGTTCAAGATATTTATATGCACCCATGTATGCAAACCCCACTCCTGTACTCTTATTTAAATGCTGAAGATAGTAATATTCAAGGCTGACAGAAAAAAAAAAGAACTTAGGTAGTGTCTGACTTAAAATTCATTAAACAGAACTGTCTGACATGAATTTAGTAGGAAATGTATGAAGCACTACTCATAAAGGATTTTATAATTATAAATTTCTAATAAAACTAACTGTAATCATTCTCACATCAGCTAAACTCTGACACATTCTGACATAATTATGATTGAGAATATTATTAAAATATCTAGGTTTGTGTACTTTCATGACTAAAGGCATATTCTGCACCTGGCAAATCACATATCAGTTGTATCAGATTTTACACACTGAAATGAGTTAACAGTTGTCACGTTGACAGGGCCACATGCTCCCATGTACTGTGGTCATTCAGAAAAGTCTTGGCTATTACCTTTGGAATTAAGTTGAAAGTGAGTTTCAATTTAGTGTGTTGAGATTATGA
The DNA here is from genome assembly GCF_949987535.1 of Balaenoptera acutorostrata. NCBI lineage: Eukaryota > Metazoa > Chordata > Mammalia > Artiodactyla > Balaenopteridae > Balaenoptera > Balaenoptera acutorostrata. The sequence continues at coordinate 13,513,076 of NC_080076.1, forward strand.
AAGTCTAATTTGTGCAAATACATGCTTTGGGCCTTCAGGAAAAAGTCTACTACAATACTTGTGGGAACCAGAGTACACATGACACACTGTAGTAGTGAATTTGTGTAAAAGTTGTTCACAAGTGAGCTGAGAAAAGTGAGCAGGCTGTATGGAAACCTTACTTTGGTCGTCTCAGCCACCACTTTTTAAGAGTTCTTAGTAAGGAGATGTATGTACAAAACGGAGGCAAAAAATCAGAGAGCTATACAGCACAACATATATTTTTAATGAAATTAACAACATTTCAGGGAAAGACATGAAGATATGGTTAATATAATTAAAGAAGTACTGGACCTTCCAGCCATACAACCCTCAACTGACTAATCTTTCAAGCATAAACCTGGCATTCAAACCGGTGTCCACATCAACATCTTGATTCTTCCGGTGTAAACTATAGTATACAAATGAAGTACATGTTTTAACTGACAGATAGTTGCATGCATTTTTCAGAGGATAAGTATTCAACACTAGTGAATACCTTCAAGATACATAAAAAGTTCTTATGCCAAAGTTGAGACAGAATCATCTAAATAATTTTCAAGCAGACCCCAGAGTGCTCTAGGACTTGCCTTCTTACCTTGAAACATCCATGTAGGACAGATAATTCGGAACTGGGTAAACGTCAAGTTGGACAAGTTCTAGGAAGCAGAAGACAAAAACATTACCATTCAAGTGACACAGAGACTCTTTTTATATGTAGAATATCATTCCTGTGCTTTATTCTCCATGGTTTGTTTAGGTTAGGAAATACATCCATTTGTTTAACTTTGAAACTATAGGAAAGTACAAAGAACTTCTAATTTAATCACAAGATCTTATTCAGAGACTAAAATAAATCACTCATTCTACTTTCCCACCTCTTTCTTATCCACTTACTGTGGCACTCCTCTTGTTATGCATGCTAAATTTTATCTGGAAGATTAACTGTATGAATACCATTTTTTGTTTTAAACATTCAGGGTTCCTTCCATAAAATCAAATGCACCCTGGCTTGTGCCTTTTTCACTCTACTGGAACAGCACTCCTGAGGGTCACAAATGACGTCCTCTACTCAAATCTGGAAGCCCTTCCTCAAAACTGTATGAAATGACACCTAGGGTTTTGTTTCTCAGATAGAGTAGTTTCAAGATGTCCTTCTGCTTCTCTAAACCCTTACCAAGTAAGTATTTCAGAGGTTCAGCTTCTCTCTGGTTTCCTACTCTGGCCCCAGCTAACTGTGAGGGTTTTGGCGGTCTACTTTTGGTACTGGGTCTCTTCTCTTTTCTAGTTACCTTACTTCCATGGTTTCAGGTACCACCTATGAGCAGATGTCTTAAATCAGCATCTGTAGTCCTGACTGCAGATTACTACTAGCTCACACAAAAACCACTGCAATAACCTGGATTAGTGGAAGAGTGCATCATTCCACTCTTCTCCCATAAGTGCGCTCTGCACACTGCTTTCATGTTAACAGTCTTATAGCATCATTTCCATCACATGCCTCCTCCACTAAGAATCTCCACTGGTTCTCTACAGCTTACTGTACTAGCTTCAAAGCTTCACCAAGCTTCACTCCAAGCCATGCATCCCATAAGTACTTCTCACCACTTTCCAGCAGGTACCTATGAGTTTAGAATTCCCTGGGTTCTTCCATCTGCCGAACAAACCACATTCAGATTCTTTCCTTTTCAACACCCACTTCGTACCTCCTGGCTACCCATATCCTATAACCCTTTGGTGACCTGTTTGATGATCTGAGGTTTGGTTTGTTTCTCCAGTGAGAAGACAGTAATCTCATTAAAAAAAAGAAAAGAGAAAAAGAAAAATCCCTATCCTTTAGCACTCTTGCACTACACTATGCGTAAAACAAGTGCTTGATAAATATTTGTTCAGCACGTAGTAGTAAGTACTTGTTTCCATTCAGTTGTCTGATGGGAGGGAATGGAAATCTTCACTTCAGCAAACATATGCCCATACGACCTTATCTGTTTTAGAACTGCCATGATTTCCAAATTCTAAGGAGGAGACCTTATCAAATGAGTAAGACTCTTGCTCTGTGGTGTCCCTGTGGGTATATAATTTGGGTTTCTCTTAAGGTGAGCTCCTTTGTTGGTGGAGCGGGAAATCTGCGACCCTGAATGGAGTCCGTAACAGACCTCCCTTTCACTTTCATTCTCCAGATTTACTATCTTTTTTTCTTTTTAATTAATTAATTAATTTATTTATTTTTGGCTGTGTTGGGTCTTCATTTCTGTGCGAGGGCTTTCTCTAGTTGCGGCAAGCGGGGGCCACTCTTCAATGAGGTGCGCTGGCCTTTCACTGTCGCGGCCTCTCTTGTTGCGGGGCACAGGCTCCAGACATACAGGCTCAGTAGTTGTGGCTCACGGGCTTAGTTGCTCTGCGGTATGTGGGATCTTCCCAGACCAGGGCTCGAACCCGTGTCCCCTGCATTGGCAGGCAGATTCTCAACCACTGTGCCACCAGGGAAGCCCCCCAGATTTACTATCTTAACAAGGTAGCCCAATCAACAGTTCACCCCCCACCTTCCCCCCTGTCTGCCCTTCAAGGAGAAGAGCCAAATCACAAGTGGGAGTAACCTATCTAAATATCACGGTATGAGAAAAACAAATTAGGAACTATAAAATCTTCCTTTTTGATTCCTTTAAATACCAAACCAGGATTCTTCTTTTATGATTTTTATCTTAGCAAAATTGGAAAAACTTATTTTCCTAAATGAGGAAAGAAAAATCAAAGTGAGGCAGAGAAGATGGCACTGAGTAAATTCTTAGAACCAAAAGAGAAACTCTGGGGACTTCCCTGGTGGCGCAGTGGTTACGAATCCGCCTGCCAATGCAGGGGACACGGGTTCAAGCCCTGGTCCGGGAAGATCCCACATGCCGTGTAGCAACTAAGCCCATGCGCCACAACTACTGAGCCCGCGTGCCTAGAGCCTGTGCTGTGCAACAAGAGAAGCCACTGCAATGAAAAGCCCGCACGCCGCAACTAGAGAAAGCCTGCATGCGGCAATGAAGACCCAACGCAGCCAAAAATAAATAAATTAAATAAATAAATTTTAAAAAAAAACAAAAGAGAAAATCTGATGTGGTCTTTGTTACATACCATTAGAAGAGGTATACAGTGCTTTTAGGAAATAGCCACAGATGTTTAGTGTCACCAGTTGATTCCTTTCACAGTGTAAAACTTCAATGTTGTTGAAAACCATAGCATCTAGATCACCAAGCTTATTGTCGCGCAGATCAAGATGAGTGATGTGAGGGAGAAAGTCCACTTCATCTGCTATTAGCTTCCTAATTAGGTTCAGTCTTGAGAGGAAAAGGACATAAATAGAGACTATAATTAACTGCAATGTTATAAATAAACAGTCACACCCTCATATGGTGACTAACAAGAAGGACTCAAGTCTCACTCTGTCACGGTCCTCCATGATTTCTTTAATCTCAGTATCTGGCTTTCCTTAACTAGCCAGATTCTCTGGCTATTTCTAGCTACAATTCCATGAGGTCTTAACCTTGACAATATAATCTGAAACACAATTTAGATCATTAAGGCTGGAAGAGAAATATGCATATTGATTTTACCTTAGTTCATTTCAACGGAGAAAAAAATCATTTGAATGTTTATTTCCAAAGAATCTGGTTGAAAGAACACGAGAAGCAAAACCCAGAATAACCCATTAAGCACATTACAACTACATGGATATTTAAGGAAAGAGAGAGGATGAGTGAGCAGGCAGATGAGCAGCCAAAAAGGACAGAATTAATCGGTGAACTTGGAAAAAAAATAATGAATGGGAGCCAAATATACACCAGAGACAGGTGTGCAAATATATCTGAATTTTCAGTTGGTTCTGGATCAAAGATTAATTACCAAAACTATCTCCAATTTTAAAATACTACTTGAAAGAGCAAAGTGCAGAAAATACTGAAATTTGACACGTAGGATTCACTGAGAAATCATAAAACAAAGGACAATAATGGGGATCAACAAGTTCAGGGAACAGGGAAAAACTGGCAGAGCCTCAGGCATAAGAACTAGTTAGCTAATAGACTAAAGTTGCCATGAATGAGCTGCCAAGAAGATATGTAAGTAGTAATGGGGACTAGGAATCAATGTAACAAAAACACATCTGGCTTCAAAGTGGAGAAAAACAGATGAAAATCTCAATTCCTAGTTTGCTAGGCTACGCCCAACTCCTTTACAAACAAACAAACAAACAAACAACAGAACCTCCTGCTTCTCATTACAAAGCCAACAGAGTGCTGAGATCATGCACTTGGTTAGAAGAGCATTAATACAAAGGCAGGAGCTTAGAAAAAAGCCAAGTCTTCTCTGCAGTGATTTTCTGCCCTTTGAGAAAATAAAATAAAATGAGGATAACTAAAATTTTAATAGCAATATCATAAAGCCACTGAAACACAAGGAAGAGTGACAAGACAGCAAAGAGCTAGGACTTGTCAACCTGCAAGAAGAGCATATTGCCTCTTCAAATGTCCCCAAGATGATTTTTTTTTTTTTTTGCTCCTTTTCTTTTCTATTCCAGGTTGTAAGATTAAAAAACTGGCCTCAACCCAGCAATTTGCCTATCTCCAAATGCTCACTAGATTACTAGAATATGTACACAGAATAAAAAGAAAAAAAACCCCAAATCTAATTTTGGATATAAGAGATTGCAGGAATTGAAAAAATGTCCCATGATATCCCTAATCTACACTTTAAATTATCTTCACGTGGCACTATCATCTCCTCGCCACCCCCCCTCCACTGTATTAACACTAACGTAATTAAAGGGCTGGTTTAATGAGGAGACAAAAGAAAATCTATAACGACAGGGAGGTTAGTCCCACTATTCACTTTAAATTGCCAAGTCTTATCAGGATGCAAATATCAAAAGTTTTCAGGCTCACACAATAATACAACTACTTAGGGTGACCTTTTAAAGAGGCAAAATGTGGTAAAAATTTTCTTCCAATAATCTCCTCAGCTAACACAGGCATTTTATTTATTTCATCAGTACTCACTGAGCATTTACTATGTGTTGATCGGCAGTATGAAAATGTTCTAGTTCCAGTTTGCTGCTCAACACTTGCATATGTGGCCTTGAGCAAGTCACCAAAGTCTCGGTTAAGTCTAATTCTAACCTGTAAAATGGGGATGACACCTTCCTTGTCCTACAAGGCAGTTGAGAAAATCAAATGAATGCATGTGCTGGTGCTTTGAGAACAAGGCAAAGCCATGGTGATGATGACAGTAACCTATGGCTTTGAATCAATACGAGATGAATAAAGTAAGGTGCTTGTCAACAGATTTAGTCATTTAGTGAGGAAAACCAGATACGCTTTAAAATACGAAGTCTAAAGATACAAGTATGTGATAAATGTCATAAATGGCGTAAAATACACAGAATGGTCAAAAAAGATGCTGTGCAAGAGGAGCCGTCTCATCTGAATCCCAAGGGCAGGCAGAATTCAACAGATGTAAATGGGAGAAGAAAGGAGTCCACGAGGAGTTGCTGAACGGCCTTTGGACTGAAGAGAAGAGCACAAGGTGAGTTTCATGCATGGGTGTAGGGGGTCCCTCAGGAAAGCAGGCTATGTGACAGGAGTGAGAATATGGCTACAAAGGTGAGTTAGTCGATTAATCTTTATCAAGTACTGTGCCTACTAAGCGCTAACACTGGGAACTCAAGGATACATAAATAAGAGCAGTGCTTCTCAAGTTATCTCGGATGAAGGACCTATTTTCTGAATTTCTAATCCATCACAGACTGATGTGTAGTCATATGCACATACCAGGACCACTGGTTATTGTGGCAATGTCAGGTCACTGTGCGTTTCTAAGATATTAAGTCTCAATTTCTATACATATCTCATTGCAGAAAAGTAGCAAATAGTAGGTTTGCTAGCACAGGCTGGAGGACCACACTTTGAGCAGCTCTGAGCTAGAGCCTCATCCTCAAGGGATTCACAGGCTAGTGGGTTGAAACCAGATGCGAGAGCTTGAATATCTTGAACTAGAGAACTGAAGGCTCTGAGCAAGGCTGTGCTTGCTTGAGAGGCTGTACAATGGCAGCAGACAGCTCAGCTAGGAGACAAAGCAGCAGTGAGAAGGCAAAGGAAGGGACAAGGAGTCAAACTAGTGTGTGAGAACTGATGGGATCTGGTGGCAGACCAGAAAATAGAGTCAAAAATTTTGTGTCTGGATAACCAATAAAGCAGTGTTGCTATCAGCAAAATTAGGAATCCAGGGGAAAGAACTGGTTGAACAGAAAGAAATTAAACTCTGTTTCACGTGTAATTTGGGTGAGTGTGTCAACAGGAGAAAGCAAGGTGAAATTATCCTGCTGGCAGCTGAAGTGGAATTAATCCCAAGAAGAGAAATAAGAGTTAGAGAAAAATTGAGGAATATTTACCATGGAGACGAAAGGTAAATGATGAAGTCCTGTGAGTACAGGCAACCAACCACCAAGGCACAAAACAGAAAGAGAGGTGATCGAGGAGAAAGACGTAATATCCACATTTTGGACAGATTAGAGGAGGAGAAATTATTAATGATGCCATAGAATAGTATCAGACTCAAAAATGTGAATATGAGAAAAAGAATAAGATTAAAAGAAAAATGACTACTTTTAATCTGATGTAATATTTCCATCTGAAGGAATAAAAATTCAATCAATAAAATCAGCCCTCTGCTTACAGAAACTAAGTGAAACTCCCCTTAAATCATTCCACTAGCTTCAGTTTAAAATATTAAGGCAGAATTATAAGCAAATCTGACCAGATTTCTGCCCCCTCAGCTCAGTGGTCTGAAGGGAAGCAGTTACCTACTCATGATCATTCCACATTTACATGTACAAAAGTCTATTCTGGTATTTAAATATCCTGTAACTAATCTCATCTAAAAAAGACCCAATTAGAACTAGAAATCTGAAGAGTTTACAAAGCTCTTAATAAGAAGTTACTTCCAAACATATTAGATTGATCTCGTTTGTAAGCTAATTCAGATCAAGAAAAATGATGCTTTCTTATCCATACCAGGTAACTTATAAATCCCCTCGTGCTTGCTACCTGAGGTCAAAACGACCATCGTTATACCTCTGGGTGGCTGAATTTAAAAAGGGCTCAAATTCTTGAATATGAAGGTTTTCTAAACCCAAGTGACTCAGAGGCAAATAACGTTAACAATTTAGAAAGAAAGTTAACAAGACAAAGTGTTCAGTTCCCTATCCTGTCACACTCCAAAAAGTTCTCAAAGTCAGATAAATTATTACCATTTGAACTCCCTGAACTAAGAATTCTAGGTCTGCAAATTGCTAACACTTCCCCAGGTGCGACAGGCTTGATTCCTTTAGTCTGAGGAAAGGTAAAGCAAATCAACTCTTTGTGGGACTGGAATGAATGGGTTCCCCAGGGCCAAACGGGTAAGAATGGAGATGAGAGAGGAGCAAAAGGTGATGCTACTTTATACTGATGAACAGGCCTGAGTGAGGGTCTGGGGTTATCACCAGAGAGGAAAGTGGGTAGTAAAACAAGGAAAGAACCATCAAAGAGGTGAAAAGATGCCAAGACGGACAGCTGAGCATGTTCATGAGTACGAGATCTCAGCAGGTAATAATAACAATATGTAACATTTGCTGGGAGAGTGAGGCATTTACTCCATTCCTTCCAAAACTCTATGAATTAGATTCTGTTATTAACTGTAATCTAGAGATGAGAACACAGCTGCACAGAGACATTAAATATTTCACCCAAGATTTAATGTGGTCATCACTCCCTGGCTAATGGGAAAGTTAGTTTGGTTGAAAAAGTATCAAATTGGGCAAGTCAATATTAAGGCCTAAACCTAATAGGTTGCTTTGCAGGAACTCAAGCCCAATGACAGGCTCTTGTTTTTCCTTAAAAAAAGAGAAATTTAGAATGGCTTCCTCCTTGTGTATTGGTTCTTTGTGCATTAGAAAGTAAAACTGAAGTTTACATACAAAGGGATGATTACTGGGCATCTGTGATGTAGCAAGGCTTGTGTTAGTGTTTTCAGCTGGAGTTTAGTGCAATCAGGATTCAAAATGCAGGTTCCCTTGTTCTTGCAAGGGCTGAGAGTGGAGGTTCTGGCCAAACTTGGGCCTACCAAGAGATTATGAGTTTTACATTTTTGTAAAGAACTGTAAACTACGGGCAGACCCATCTGGATAGAGAGAGAGAGGAAATTAAAATAAGTAAATTAAATAAGTAATAAATTTAATTTAATGAATATATTATATTAAGGAAGCCAAGGAAGGGAAAAAAAATTAAGGAGAGATGCTCAATTGTGTCAACTGCCTCAAGCCACAGAAAAGTAGGAATAAGAGAGAAAAATATCCACTTGGCTCTTTTTCATTCACCATAAATAGCTCTCTCTGACTCGATGGGCCTACTGATTCACGCTAATTAAAACTGGGCTCAAACTTGCAAAACCAACTAAGACCTTCAAGATATGTGGTCACTCATCAGTGAGAAAAAAATTTTTTAACAAGTTTCAGGCATGAGCAGACCCTACTACTAATCATTATACTTCCCTCTGGGCAAAAATAGCAAAGCGGGCCCTTATTGCAACTAACCAGCCTGCTTGCCTCGACAGAAGAATGCCACCAAAAGGGCTATAACCTACCCCCCAAATATAAGCCAACCACTCAAATGGGATATATATCTTTAAAATGGTTACCTTAGATCCACATGTTTAATGTGAGGCATTTTTCTTAAAGCCTGTAGCCTAAGAGTCTCCATACAGTTTCCAGACATACAAAGCTTATCCACAGCAGTCAATTTCTCCAATACCTCCGGAATGTCAGTGAATTCATTGAAAGAAAGACCAAGATAACTAAGCTGATGCATGTTCTCCAACTCAGCAGGAAGGGTCTGGAGAAAGTTTCCATCCAACAAAAATGTCTGTAAGCTATTAAAGAAAACATAAGAATTAGAAAGAGAATGTATAAATTTTACATCTTTATTATTAACATACGAGTTCCATAAGTATAGATCATAATACCAGAAAAAGAAAATATACTATCCTTTGCAAAATGCTAAGGACAGGGCCTGAGGCAATAGTACACCAGAGAGAAATGATCAGAGATAAACATCTTAATCTTTTACTGAAAACGAAAATTATGACCAATTTTCCCAACATGGATAGGCATAAATGAGAACAACACGAGCTGACTGCAGTGTGAATCAGCCCAAATACCCATCTTTCATTGTTATTCTAAAAAATTAACTTCTAGGTCTTAGAATTCAACGTAACTCAGGAAATGAGAAAGTAACCCCTCCTCCCATATTTAGACACACTCACCTGTAGGGGTCTTCGTTCTAAACAAGGATATTTTAATTTTTTACAAGATTCTGAAAGAAGCTAACAAATGAACTCTACACAAGAGCATGATCTCTTGATTTGGGACCAAGAGACCAACATATGACCAACATAACAAGTTAACTAATCTCATGTGCTGCAACCCTGATGCAGCTTTCTGGGGGTTTCTGAGAGATACTTTGCAGCAGGGTTTGAAGTACATACTTGTGCATAACTCCGACGGCTGCTGGGACTGCTCGGAGGGCATTGCAGGACACATTCAGCTCGGCCAGGGTTGGAATATTGCAGACTGCTAATGGGAAGTCCCCTAAATGATTATTGGAAAGGTTAAGACTCTTCAACTTGCTGAACCTATTATAATAAAAGGAAAGAAAAGACAGATGTCATAGATGCATAACATCACATGATTTTGGCATAGCCTTAGAGATAATCTAGTCCAACTCTAATTCAGCTGAGCAGAAAAAGGAGCCCTCAGAGGGTAAGCGAGAAGCAGAGCTGGAGTGCACATCTTCAGACTCTAAGGCCAGCGTTTTACCTAAAATATAAAGATGATATTTAAGAACAAACGTCACTCTAAAATAAGGTTGAATATTTGAGGCGGTGAGTTTGCTGGAGTGAGTTTTTTAGCTTCACCTTGGCTAGCTTAATTAACACCCGTGTGAATGACAACAGAGAGGAAGGAAAAGAACACCGATGTAGCTCTTTAGGATTTCTGTTACCCCAGACAAGTCAAAAACCTTTCTGCTTCCCTTCTCTCCAATCCAAACCTGAAATAAAAACTTCACAATTAATCAAAACTACACTGTCTCTAAGGGTACCAGTTTTGCAGTTCCAAATTGAAGAACCAATGACCATTCCTCAATCTCGATCCTATACTTGCTCCTGCTAACCACACACCCTTCCACGAAGAGCTCTTCTCATCTCACTCTAAGGACACTTTCCTCACCTAGCGTCTTCCTAGCTCTCTCCAACCTTTCCTCCTTTTCTTCTTTTTTCTTCCCCATCTCCTCTTTCCTACCCCACAGTTAGGTACTCCTCACAGATGTGCTCTTTGTTTCTTCTCTCTTTACACTGTCTTCCTTGGAAATCGTTTTACTACTCTGTGGACAACTCTCTCTAACCCTATCACACACCATCTCCTCTCTGTTGACCCACCCTACAACATTTCCAGTCCAAAACTGAACATACCATCTTTATCCCAGACCTGCACTTCCTCCTGCTCTATTTTTGTTAATGGCGCTTTCATTTTCTGTTGTCCAAGCAATTAAAGCAATTCAAGAAGTCACCTCTAAGTTTGAGGGCACTTCTCTGTGTACTCTCGCATTTTGGCCCATTGCCAACCTCTACACGTTTTCTATTTTGAGATGAGAATCAGATGAGGTATTGCATTATGCTAATTATTTTATAAACTGGCCAAGCCTAAATACTAGGCAATGTGTACTATGCCTAGAACAGACACATCTTAAAAATAAACCCAGTTCAATCCAATCAGCATTTTAAAGAAACTGTCATGTGACATCTTTATTGAATTTTATAATAAAAAATGTAAAGCTTTGTTCTAAATGGCTATATAAATTTTATTCTAAATAGAAAGCTGACAATGTACCTATTTGACAGACTGATAGCTAATTTCTTGACAGAGTAATTTTGTTTTATTTACTTATTTTTGGTGGGGGTGAAATTGAAAAGAATAGTTTTATTGCTTTGCCAGGCAAAGGGGGCCACAGAGGGCTAATGCTTTCAAAACTGAGTGTCCTGACCTGCAGGGGGTAGTGAGGAGTTTTATAGTAATGGTTCAAAGAGGAGGGTGTGATCAGCTCATGGACCTTCTTCTGATTGGTTGGTGGTGAGGTAAGCGGGAGTCAGCATCATCAACCTTCTGGTTCCAGCCAGTCCGTGGTCTGCCTGTTGTGGCAGCATACAGTTAACCTCTCCCACCTGGCGGGGGTTTCAGTATCTGGTTTCAGGACCTAATGAAGCCCAGGTTCTTGACGTCTCATCGCAGAAAGAATTCAGTGAGAGACAAAGTGATGGGTAAGAAGTGGGTTTATTTAGACAGAAGCACACTCCACAGACAGAGTGTGGGCCATCTCAGAAGGTGAGAGCGGCCAACAGAGTAATTTTAAAGTAAAAAACAAAACAAAACTTAAGAATTACTGCTAAACGTGAATAATCATTTTAAAATTTGTTTTGTATTTTATGATTTGATTCATTAGTCCTACTTAAAACAAAGAATGTTTATCCTCTGTTCTGATTATCTATGATCTATCCAACACACAAGCTAGAATTAGAGGGTCTATTATTCCTAGCCCAGGGGTTCTCAAAGCATGGTTGGGGGACCGTGCAAGAGGTCCTTTAGATCCTTTCAGGAGATTCTCAAGGTCAAAACTATTTTCATAACAATACTAAGATGTCATTTGACTTTTGCCACTCTCATTTTCTCCCAAGTGTCCAGTGGAGAGTTCCAGATGGTACATGTCTTTGTGATAGCACACCTGATTAGAAACAGAAAGAGACTTGAGAATCCAACTATCTTCTACTTAAGCCAGGCGTTAAGAGTTGCAACAATATAAAATAAGAACATTCTTCTCCCTATTTTTTCTTGTTATAGAAGGTAGTTATTTTTCATAAAAAATACATATGTTAACAAGAATGGGGTTTATTATTTTTCTAAATGAATTACTATATATGAAAATATTTCTCAGTTTAAATTTCTAACACAGTAAATATCAATAGTTTAATCCACAGAAATAAAAGCTGCTTAGGGTCCCCCGTTTTTGAGACAGTAAAACAGTCTTGAAATAGGGTTGCCAGATAAAATACAGGACATCCAGTTAAATTTGTATTTCAGATAAACAACAAATAATTTTTTAGTATAAGTATGTCTCAAATGTTGCATGAGACATACTTATGCTAAAAAACATATATTCTTTTTTTTCCTGAAATTCAAATTTAACTAGATGCTTTTTCTTTTTCTAATTCTGGAAACTCTATCCTGAAATAGATAAAACTGCTGTTCTAGTCCAAACAAAAACAGTACCCTACCTTCTAGATTTGTATCCTCATTTGGTAGAACTGGCCACAGTTTTAAAATATGCATGCAATTAAACTGAACTTTTTTTTTAAAAAAGTTCCTCTAGGAAGGAAAAAGACCCTAGACATTATCCAAAACAATATAGCACAAAGACTTCAGAAAGTGGGGAACAGAAGGATTACAATTCCAGTAATTACTCAAGATGGAAAGTGGAAGCATTGGCTTTTGGAAAAGTATTTGTCAATAACAGGGGGATAAAAGGTATATTCATCTATGCAAACAAATTTTTTAGGACCATACCATTCCTGAGAAGAAAGGCAAGCAGCAGTGAGTTGAATGAGTAAAAGGCAGGTGACAAACTTGAATGGAAGAGGAAAAAAATAGTTAAGTACAGGCCAAGTGCCCCTATAGAACAAGGAGTTTGGGCTCCCTTGGCCTAGAGCTGTACTGTTTGTGAAATGGGGCCAGTCAAAACTGACATGTTCTCTAATTATAAAATACATACTGGATTTCAAAGACTTAGTACAAAAAAGAATGTAAACTCTATTAATAATTCTTTATAACTGATACTTTTGATACATTGAATTAAATAAGCTATATTATTAACATTAATTTCACCTGTTTCTTCTTCCTCTTCCTCAATGTGGCTACCAGAAAATTTAAGATTACTTATGTGGCTCGCATTATATTTCCATTAGAGAAGCATTCTCTCCATACTAACAATAAGCAGGATCCTGGAATTCCTTACCCAAATGACACCTTATCTGTTTTCAGTGCTTGTGTGGGCCTCTTCCCTGGGCCCATCCGCCCATGAGTATGTGAACCCATAGGCCCTAGGAGTGGACAGAGCTTGGACACATGGGCTGTGTGTCCTGCAGGATGAGGGATAGAGTCGGAGACGGGAAAAGATGAGATTCGGGCCACTGAGCCAGTTCCCCCCATGCAGCCATATCCAGTGCAGAATCCCAAGGGGTCTGAGGATTATATAGATAGAATTCAATAAATTTGAATCTAGAGGTCATCATAAAAGTATATTTGTGAAGGTAGGAGGCGAGAATGTGTTTTATTTAACAGTTTGTTAGCTTAATTATAAATTAAATATTTAGATATGTGGGCTGGGGCCTCCATTTATACTCTTGCCCTAGACCTATACATTTTAAGGGCTGATTATGATTTATAAGTGTTCTAAGTTTCTCTCGCTCCCTCTCCACCTCCCTCGTAGCCTGCCCTGCACAGCCCATCCCCCAAATTCTTCCCAGAAAAGAACACGATGTTCAGCAGACTTGTTTAGCAAACAAAGCACGGATTGTTTCTGAGAACTCAAGTTCTTGATCAGAACACAGTAAAACTCATCTGTTTTGGAAACTCTAACCCTTACCCTTCTTAGAGGTCCACTTTTTCTTTATTTATGTAGAAAGCAGTCAGATCATAGGCATCTGCCAATTCAAAAACCCCTTCTTAGAAAAATAAAAGTCCACGAGAATCCACTTCCCTCTGGTCTTCAAATGGGTGAAACAGATACCTGAAGGCAATGTTTAAGTTAAGAGAGAGATAAGAGATCAAAGTGGGGAGTGGGTGACCTTTCCTCCCTTTACCTTCATTTTAAAAGAATGCAGAGGAGAGAGCAAGGTGACAGCACACTGTTACGGAAGAAAAGACCAGAAATCTCTATGTCTCCTACAAAATTAAAGACTTTTAGCTCTGTCATTCTTACAGGTGAGACAGATAAGTTATCAAATGTGCACAGGCCCAGATTCTAAAATAAAACTTGGCTGGCTTTGGAAAAATTGCATATTTGGTGAAATATTTTAAATAATTTTATTTTTGAAACTAATATTACAGTTCTTAAACCTTAAAATTAAATCCTTGAAATGAAGTTACATTATATTCACTCAGGCTGCAGATATCCCCTCATAGCTATTCAATATAGGAAGTAGAGGATGATCAGAGCATCATAAAATTTAAGACTAATAAAAATTATTTTAATGACGATTGTAATAATTACAGTTATGAGTTTATCAATAACACGAAAGGATTCTTTTTGATCTGTAGAAACTAAAAGGACAAGAAACTGTGTGGTTTGTTTTTTAAAAACATCTGTTATACGTACACACACACACACACACACACACAGTGCCAAGGCTAAAGAAAGCTACTTAAAGTAGATATACCTTCCTTATTTCTCAGGGCTATCAAAAGTGAGAACAGACGGGGCCTTTCATTTCCCAAGCTCATAGACAAAGAAACTAGGCTCAGAGAAATAGTGTGACTATCACATACAACTTGAATCTACTGCCTTTCAACATCAGTACTACTTCTCATCTCTCCCGCCCTTCTTTTATTACATCTTATTAAAGAGTTAAATGTAAATAGATATCACTTACTAACAATTCTAAGTCACAGGTCAAAGAACGGCCTCAGAGTAGTGTGTGGAAAGCACTCCTTTTTCACCCTCATTTCCCTCTATAGAGGGTGGCATTATCGGCCCTGGAGGATAATGAATATTTTGAACACTATGTACATTTACCTTCAAACAAATTCAGGCACAGCCCATGCTCCCAAACTACCCAACAACCTGAAAAGACTGACTTCACTTTCCAGAGCAAGCAAAATGCTTTAAGGAAAGAGATATTAACTCATGTTCATTTGTTTTATATAGAGCTCGGAGTAGGGAAAAGAAATCAAGTTAACATTCATCCAGTCGAACAGAGTAATCTTAGTTCTCAAAATGAAGTTACAAGGCACAGTATCACATTTAGCAAATGGCTTCTCTTTATTTTCTAAGGAGCACCTGCTCCCAATGATTTTATTTTGCAGTATTTATGGATGCCCAATGCCATCCACATAAGATATCACAGTTGAGAAAAACAAACACACAAATGCTGTCAATTTGCATATACCGCACTGTCCTGGGCTTGTTTTATTATGATCACTGATGTGCTTAATCTTTTCTCCTTTCTCAGCATTTATCCATTCAATCTATCCGCACTCAAAAATTTATGTACAAGTTTCTTTCTGCATCTGAGTTAAAGGTAAGGGCTACATAGCCTGTATATATTTAGGAAATAAAACCAAGTAAATAGCATGATAACTATTTGGAGACATAATACTAATTAGCTTTAGATCCATCTAAATCTTTAGTAATTTTCCTTCCAGGAACTAAGGGTACAGTACTAGGAAAACTTGACTGTAAAATAAAATGACAGTATGGTAGAAGTAGTTCTATTTTTAAACATACTCTAAATGTGTTTAAAATGAGTGTCATACACTACACTCATGAAGCGGAAACCACATTTGTCTTACTCAACGAGTCAAAGAAAAATCAATATTACTTTCTGGAGTTATTATTCCCCACAAGTGGGTCAATTAAAAAAAGACTCCCTGGGTGACCGGATTTACGTATCATAGTAACAGTCCAAGTTTAACTTGTTTTTTTCCCGCGGGGGGACAGGCTAATACACGTTGGAGATTATTAGGCTTCGGTACTAAGTAATGAAGGCCCTGCTTGAGGACTGGAGCTGTAAGCCTAGCTCCAGGCTTAGCCCTCTGCCTTCCATTAATTATTAATTATGAAAAGCAGGTTCCCTCATGGTCTGGAGAGCTGCACCTTAGTGGAGAGGTGCCAACTCTCAGTGCTCTGTAATACAAACTGTATTTGTTTCTAAGAGAAAAATTGTTTTTATTTGGTGACCAAATTAATACATGCTCTTTTTAACAAGTCAAACTCTAGAAGCATGTAAACAAAATGTTAACAGTCTCCTACTTCCTTCCAAATCTCATCCTCCTGAGATAACCAGTGTCTAGAGTCTGGTATATATCCTCCTAAAGCTTTTCTTCCTTGTAAAACACATACATGCGTAAGTGGGTGATAACCTCCCTCCCTCTTTTTTGAGTGGGATTGTACCACACGCTTCTCTTCTACAACTTGTTTTCTCATCTAATACAAACAAATCATCTTTCTGCGTCAGTACGTTAAAATCTAACTCACTCTTTTGACAGCTGCATAATACACAGAGTACAAATGCACCACCATTTATTCCACCCCTCTGCTGATCGACACGGAGTGCTTCCAGTCTTTTGCTGATAGAAATAATTCAGCCTATTTGTTTGTGCATCAATGATTTTATTTTGCAGTATTTATGGGTGCCCAATGCCATCCACATTTTTGAAACCCAACAAGCTCTAAAAATTCAGAAATTTTTCTTTGATTCATGTGGTGCCAAAAATGATCTAAACTGATGTGAATATTCATCTGTTCCCTTTAGAAATATAAACGTGTTTGCTTATGGAGTGCTGTCCCAAACCTTGAGGGAGGTGTTATACAATATACAGTATAGCCATCGTATTATCTTTAATAACCTGAAAATCTCTGAAATCTGAAACACAAATGGCCTCAAGAGTTTTGGATGAGGGATTGTGAACCTGTATTTCTAAAAGTATAACTGTGGGTCTAAGAGTTTGTACAATTAAAAATTTTTTTAACCTTTCTTACATTTTATACAACGTTTAAAGGTTACTTTCCATTTACAGTTATTACAGAAGATTGGCTATATTCCCTGTGTTGTACAATACATCCTTGACCCTATCTTACACCCAATAGTTTGTATAGTTCCCACCCCCATATATATTTTTTAATCCATATGGCAAAATTACCAAAAAGTTGTAGAAATTCATACTCCCAATCGGCCACGCAGGAGAGGGTTTCTTTCCACGCTACCTTTACTACCATTTAATGTTAGCATCCTTTGCATTATTGCTAATCTGATGGGTAAAAAGTTGTATCAGGTCATTTCAATTGCTATTTCTCAATGAAGTTTATCTTGTTGTGAAGTTCATCTTCTTTGAAATACACAGTCATGTTTTTTGCCCATTTTTCTCCTGGGTTGTTCACCTTCTACTTATCAATTTGTAGGAGCTCCCTGAAAACTATGTGCCTCTTGGTGTCGTATGATGCATGTGTGTCACAGGACACCCCAGCCTATGGTTTCATTTTTCCCGCTTTGCTAATGCTGACTTTAGCCACACACTAATTTTAATTTTTATTTGCTCAAATGTGGCCACTTTTTCCTGTATGGAGTCTATGTTTTTCACCTTGCTTGAGAAGGTCCTCTTACCCTAACCCAAAGTGGCACAAATGTTCTCCTATATTTCCTTCTAATATTTATATATTTTATTTTGCACATTTAGACCTTTACTTCACCTGACATTTATTTTATGTTAGGTGGAGGTCTAACAATTTTTTTTCTGGTAGCTAATTATGCCAATATCATTTATTAAATAAACCATCCATTTCAATTTCCATTCAATTTAAATAAATTTCATAGAATAGGGGAAGAGAGAACAAAAAGAGAAGCTTAGTGCGATTCCAGTAAAACAGACAAAGAAAAAGGCTTGGGTAAAAACAAGCTGCATTTACTTTTTCTTTCTCTTTTCTTTTCTTCCAAGAGAATTTATAAAATCAAGTGCCTGTATTTTTGTCCTTCCTAAGAGCCCACTTTGTGGTTTTGAGTCAGCAAAATGCTTTAATAAAATTATTAGTTTGATAGAGTAGCTTTTCTCTTTTATCTTTAGAAGGACAAATCTTGCGAAGGGTATTAAAGTACATTTTAAAAATGTGTACTGAATGCACTTTCTCTCAAGAAACATTAGTTAAGTCATTGAATGAAAGACATCAGTCAGCAACTTCCTGATTCATCTTCCATGCACTCCTCAAATTCCAATTCCTTTAGTATGGAACTTTACTGGCTTAAGAACTTAGTCCTACACCATGTTTTAATATTTTTGCCCCACTCCAGGAATGATATAGGGCAACCTGAACATGCTCTAACTGTTATGTAAGAAAGCCAAATAATCTAAAAAAAAACAGTTAAGAGGCTCTCTCTCCTGGATGCAGGAGAAAAGAAAGGATACCTTTTACCCCATGTTCTCCTTGGACTTGTCTGCAGCTGTGGTGGCATGAGACACATCTGAATCTTTGGGCCTGCTTCAGAATTGCTGCGAACATCTACCCTTCAGAAAGCATGACTCATCTCCTTTTAGCTCTCACACTGCTCTCCCCAAACTGTACTGCGCTGAAATTGAACTCTCATCGGTGGCTTCTCCATTTCTTGGTGCGGCACTTTTTTCCTGTTGTCCCTTTACCACTCCTGAAATGAATCCACGTGAACTTACGTATGCCATTCTGTTCCAAGGCTCAAGTAGCCCACTGGCCTTGTTCCCAGCTAGCACCTTCCAGGGTCTTCTGGGAGGTTCAGCGCACCCAAATGCTAATGAAGCACACAGCCAGCTTCTCAGTACTTGAGCAAAATAAACAGAAACCACCCATCTTCGTCCTAAGCACCACTAATGACTGTCAGTATAACCAAAACAAGCATATCACCTTCTCACAGGACTAGAAAACAAAAATAAACACATGCATATTTTACTTGGATAAAATTAAAAATTTACAGCCACAAAAGAATTTGAGCAGCATTTTCCTAAGAACTGCGGCAAATGTGAAAAAGCAGAAAAAGTATACCAAAGCTACAATTCCTAAACATAATTTTTCCTAAATAATAATCAGGGAAATAGAGAACACTCAGTGCTGGCAATAATTACAATGGACATGTTGCTGGAAGGGCAAATTAAAGCATGCCCTAAAGAGAGAAATGTTTACTTTAATCCTCCCTTTTAAAATAGTTCCAACAAGAGGCACTTATGGGTTACTTACTTTGTGCCAGATCCTAGACACAGTTAACCCTATGGATACAACAGCCAACAAGACAGAGCTCCTGCCCACAGCGAGGGAGGGGTGGGGGGGACATGCAGGGGCAGGCTCCCATGAATCAAGTAATTCCATTATACAGAAAACCACTCCAAATCACAAGACGGTAACCATGCAGAAAGAGGAGTCACTAGATCTACAGGAACTGTGCACTAACTAAATTCATGAAAACAGTAAGTCCTCAGTGGCATAAATCTGTCATTTTCTGATTCTTCCATAAATCGGCAACATAACAATCAAAAAAACAAAGAAGAAATATGTTATGTTACAGTTAAACATCTCTTATGAAATAGTTTCTCACTTTATCCATGACTACATTTTTTCATTTTCTCACCAACGGATCTGCCCATAGTCAGCCAATTTAATTGAGATACTATTCAAGAGATGCTTAATATTAACCTCCACACTAGTAGGACAAATAACAAAATATAAAAAGAACATTTCTGTAACAGGCAGAAAACGATCGCTATTTCCACTTCTCAAAGCAGATAAGACCCACACAGTATACTTAGATAAAATCCCAGTTGAGTCATACAAGGATATGTAAAAATGAAAACCAGGTAATGTCTCTATCAAGGATATTAGATTACCAAAGGAGAAGGTGAACATAAGCTAAAGCCGGAAAGAATAATCACGTCACGAAAACATGCTCAGACATGGAAAGCTTAAGCTCACATCACAAACAGACCAGGCATATCTGATAGTTAAATAGAAAAAATCAAAAATCCAATACCCAAAGTTTACTAGGTATAATAAAAGTCCGATCCTAGGACTGAACCATTCATTCACTAAACATTTTCTGAGTTCTTATTAGGCATAAAGGGTGTGAGGCATACACATGTGAATCAGGCATGGTTTTCACCCTCCAGGAACTTGAAACAGTTTGGGAGCAAAGCTGCTATAATAAAAAGCAGAAGATGAAACATACTGGAAAAAAAATACCATAAATACTTGCAGAAGAGAAAACTCACTTTTACCTAAGGGACATGAACAAGAGTTCAACAGGCAGATGGGGAACTGAAAAGACAGCATTCAAAAAGAATAGGCTGGTGTGACTGTTTCTCAAACTTCAGTAAGCATTGTTAGAATGCAGATTCCTGGGCCCCATCACCAGAGGTTCTGATTCAGCAGGTCTGGGATGAACACCAGGTATCTCTGTTTCTAGTAAATACCCCAGGTGATTCAGATGTAGGCATTTCATAAATCACGTTTTGAGAAACACTAATTTGGGGGGCAACAACTCCACGGTGTTCTTGGAAAACGTTAAGCAAACTATATTGTTAAGCAGAAAGAACTCCTGTGGTCGTAAAGGATGCTTAGAGTATTCACAGAGCACCTCGAATTCCAGATGAAGACACTGCTATTTACCTATGGAAATTTTTGAACAGGGGAGTCTAGAACACATGGATTTGTGTATTACATAAAGCAAGTAACAGCTCCCTTTCCCTTCTTGTGCTTCCCCTACACACACACACACACACACACACACACGATCTCTCTATGTGGGGTGAAAGTGAGCCTTCTGACAGAAATCTTTAAATTGGAGGAAAGTACAACTATTTGGAAAGTCAGACTTTCCCTAAGGTTTCTTGTTAATTATGAGTCCCAAAGACACCACCGGGGAGGGATGGGTGTGCCCTACTTTCGAGAGGCCTCTGTCAAATACCTTGCCAGCTCTAGCATCACCATCCTAACCCAGCCATGGGAAATGACAACAGGAATCTGACTCTTCCATCCAAAGCTCTATTACTACAGAGCGCATGGTGAGTGACATCAAAATTACAGGCACTCTTAGGACAAACAGAAACCCTCATGGGTCTTTAATTTTCAAAAGTTACACGTGTGTGTTGTGAGAAGGAGCTCCAGTGTTAGCTGTACTGTTAGCTGTGTCTGTCTGACATGAGGCAGAGGAGAGAGGGAGAAAGAGGAACATTACTGGTTTCCATCAGCATTCTCACACTAGCAACCAAAACATTATTTCAGAAGTTATCAGTAATGATGTTAATCATGTTCCCAAGTCCCAAGTTACTATGCTATTTAACCATCAACAACCACAAAATAATCATCTGTTGGCCCGCTCACTGCATGCTTATCCTTTTCCCCTAAGAGCTAGGCAAAGTGAAAAGTTGGTTACCACTCAGAATAGCAAATTTCTGCAAATTCTATGTTTAACATTAAACTCTTACAGTTAAAACTTAAAGAGTACAGCCAGGAGCTCAACTAAAACAAACAGAAGAACAGAATTGGCCAGAATACAATAGCCTCACTGGATTCAAGCCAAGGCTTCTGAAGATCTCTCCCCACTTTTTATTTAAGTGGGGAAAAAAAAGTTAAAGAACATCTTAAAGGATCCCAAGAAGGCAACAGGGCAAACTGAATTTAATACAGTCTGGTTGATAAATAAATCTTTTGTTTCTTCTGAGCTCTCTCTTCTAAATGCGCTGTATGAGGGCAGAAGAAAATAGGCTATTATTGCCAGAAATGAGGCCGAGAGAGCCGTCGCCAAGGAGAGCACCAAAGGCTATACAATCTCAGTATCCCAAGCACCAAGCGAACGCTTTCCTTTGATCAAATGCTCAGGGAAAGAAAATGGGAATTGTGTGAGATGGAAAGCTTCCCAAGAGGATCAAAACTCCATCTGAAAAGCAAAGCTGTATAAGAAAGGAACTTCAGTGTTGGGAAAAGTTAACTGGAAGAAGGGCATTCCATACAGTCTCTGAAATTCCTTAGACATTTGGCAAGCCTCACCAAACCCAGTAGTGAAAATTCCTTCCCAAGCCCTGAGCAGCGACTGTGCTAAGTGTTTTGTCTTTAATGCATCGGCTAGGCCCTTCCTTCAGCAGTGAGTAGCTCTTATTTGCTTGTAATATTTTTTATATGACAGAGCATCTTTAAAGAAGCTGAAACTGTTCTAAGTACTGCAGTCTATGCCTGGCAAATAAGCTGAAAAAATACTTTAGCATGCCACTCCTGATCCCACTATGTTAATGAATCATCACTGTTTCCATTAAAAGTGAGTCACTGATAAAATCACTGATAAAAACAAAAATTAAAATCTCTCTTTTTATAAAAACCTGGAAATGCGAACTTTTGGTAAGGATAAGTAATTAAAACGAATAACTCTGTAGCTCTGGAATGCCAAGATCCCCAAAAGAACAGAGTAGGAAATAAGGTCATTTGTTTTCCATTTCACGGAGACTAAAAATGTAGAAAATTGAGCTTTCTAAGAAGAAAGGTACTTGATAAATGCCAGGCATAATTACGAGTTTCTCAATGCTCATTTCTTCAATAACTTTCATTCTTTTACACCCACATACTTGCACACCCAACTCAACTTCATTCCTTCACTCCCATTTGAAAAATTCTCATCCCTCCCATCTCTCTTAGTTTTTTCAGCTGAAAGAAATTTCACATCTAATCAGATAACCTTCCAAGTACCGTGGGTGGACAAAGCTACCAGAAACATACACATACAAATTATTACTATCAAACTTGGCTTCTGAGTTTGCTCTTGACATTGTTCTTTGTAAACATTGCACTGGATATCTCCATACAAGACCTCTGTGAGCGATCATCCCTTACAAACTTTAAATCTGTCAATACGATATTACGACACATGAAATTTTAATAAATGATAGATTTAGCTCTTTTAAATGTAAAAGTACATTTGAAATGTTTGAACACCAATATAATTTAGTACAAATAAGTTCACACTGCTTTGATACCATATTAAAAACAATAAAATTAAGACATGGGAAGGAAAATTATATTCCTTGAATTTAAGCCAGCAAAAGGTTGTCCTCTTCATTGACTTTACAAAGAAACTTACTATATTTTATTAAAACAATTCTCCATTGCAAATAATAACAATTTAGTACTAATACCATCTGGGTCATCTAAATGGAATACAGTTAATATAAGTGAAATACTACGTATTAATAAAATAGAGGTAAATAATGCATCGTAATTATTAGTAACATACAAAATCCGGAAAGAAACCACTAAAACTACCAAAAATTACTCTGATTTTGCCTTGCCTCTATTTTTGAAAACTAACTGAAGAGTTCCAATGCCAATAAAGGAAAAACAAACACTGGTAGTTCCAAGAACAATGTTTTCCCTCTGAAACTGCTGGCCTGTGTGTGTACATCAGCATGCCATCTTTCCAGAATTAGAATGCTGCTGCAAATACCATTTTAAATGTTCTATGGAAATTTCTCATTTGTTTAAGGTGAGAATTGCAATAGAAAGAAAAATATTAGGAGGATATGTGGTTAAGAGAAAAAGTCTTAGAACTCCTATGCGTTATAAATGCTCTGTATGTAAAGTTTCTCTCTGGATATTCGCCCTGACACTGTGACCTAAAAATTCATCCCTTGAGACTTTGGTAAAAACATAAAAATAAATTACCCTTTGGTACCTCTCTAACATACTCCCTGTGAAACATACACTAGAGATCAACACAAATTCCTTAAACATACAACTAAAAATAATAAATTAAATAAATGGCATATCTCAAAAATACCATACTAAACTGTATGACCCTAAATAAGCTACATTAGTGCTTTTTGAAGTATAATTGAGTTTTAAATATATATAATTTCAATTCCTAGCATCGAACATCCGTGTGTGTACACATATACTTACAAACTTACTACTTTGAAAAATTGGCAATAAAATCTTTCATGAATAATGGGGACGGGAGACAAAAATCTCACATTAGTATGTGGAGAAAAAGAAATTGGTTTAAAGCCTAGTTTTTCCCGAAGGGCAAACACAACATCACCTTCACCAGCTGCTCAGCCTCCGCATCCAAGTCCCCTCAACCTACCTCCCCCATGCACAGCTCAGGACATCAGCTCAGTGCTTTGTGACCGCCTAGAGGGGTGGGACAGGGAGGGCGGGAGGGAGACCCAAGAGGGAGGGGACATGGGGATATGTGTATGCCTATAGCTGATTCACTTTGTTATACAGCAGAAACTCACACAACATGGTAAAGCAATTATACTCCAATTAAGAGGTTAAAAAAAAAAAGCAACAGAAACCTAACAAACCTTCGTGGCAGTGCAAAACTGAAAAGTCCCCCACCTTAAACAAATCAAAGTCATGGCTTTATACTACACACTATACAGTGCAAGCTGATAATACGTACCTTGATATGCTTTGTTTTGTTTTGTAAAAAAAAATGTAAATGAAAGATGCGGGACACAACTATATACTATATGACTTTTATATTATGAACAAAACCCGGCAAAACTCTTTATGTTGTTAGAAGTGCGCACAGTGATTATCTTTAGGGTACTAAGAGGAGGGGCACAGGGAGGGCTTCTGGGTGCTAGTAATTTTCTATTTCTCAGTATGAGCACTGGTCACATGTGTTCATTTTGTGGAAACCCATCGAACTGTACACTCATTATACTTCTACAAAAAGATTTCCAAAAGATTATATAAGGAATATAAGGAATTACATGAGACCCCAGATCCTCTTCCCAATTCCAGCAGGAGACAGTTTATTCCCTGGAAGAAACTGAATCCCAGAGTCCTGGCTCAAAGACATCAGGAATAGTAGAAAACATTGTTCTGAAAACAGGGGATCAAATAAAAATCCACACACTAAACCCTGAGATTGCAGTTCTCTTCCCTACTCCACTCCCTGAATCTTGGCATGTGCTGCCCAGGCAGAAGACCAAAGGATTCCTCTCAAGTAAAACTGACACGTCCTAGGGAGAAGATCCACAGATACTGCCTTTGGAAGTTCCCCCAAGGAAACCACAAGGCTCACCCCCGACAGCCCTGCAATGAAGCTGTACGGAGGAGAAGCGCTGTCCACAGACCACAGCACCCAACTCGCTTATCAGTGGCTCACCATGAAATAGGAACAGAGAGCAAAGGATCTCCAAACAGTGAGGTCAAGTTCCTAACATAAAAGTCAGACACCCACACAAACAGGAAAAAAAAGAAATCAAGACAGTGCAAGAAGGAAATTAATTAATTAATTAATTTAATGTCCTCAGAAAGAGAAGGCATGCACCCATGGCGGGGGTGGGGAACAGAATGCTGTTAAAATGCACACAAATTAAACCAACGAACAAGAAAGAGCTCTTAAAAAATATCAGACAGCAGAAATTCAGAAGGTTAAGATAAAGTAGAGAAAACCTGTCAAGAAGTAGGGCGTTAAGACAAAGAGGAAAATTACAGCATTAGAGGACAAGTGAGGAGGTCCTGCCTAACTAATAGGAATTCAGAGGAAGAAAAGAGAAAACCAAGGGGGGGAAGAGTTTATCAAAAAAACACAGTGAGAAAGTTTTCCAGAACTGAAGGACGTAATTTTTTTCAGATTGAGTGTTCATCATAGCTGCTGAAATGAATAAAGACTGCTAAAAAAGAAAATCCTAAAACCTCTTTGGGGGTTATTAAAAAAAAACAGAAGAAGAAGAAGAAGAAGAAAGAAGGTCTACAAAGACAGGAACCAAGAGTATAACACTTTTTAATAGCAACTGTAGAAGCTAGAAAACAATAGTGCACTGGCTTCAAAATTCTGAGGAAACATGTTTTCCTATCCAGAGACCAGCCAAATTATCAATCAAGTGTGTGAGAAATATATTTTTAGACATACAAAGTGCCTAGTAAATTTGTCTCCCATGTCCCCTTTCTCAGGAAGATCCTAGAAGATATTCCATGAAAAAGAGGGAGTAAACCAAGAAAATCGCTAGACACAGGAAGACATATAGAAAACACAGGAGAGACGAAAAGGGAATTACCAGGAAAATGACAAAAGGTAACCCCGGGACAACAGCTCGGTAGCAGGCCTATGGAGCAGGTACCTACGCTGGCTCCAGGAGGGAAGAAGTCTCCAAGACAAAGGTGTTGAGAAGAGGGTTAGAGTTCTGCCACCTAAACAACACCAGAGAAAAAGAAAAGTACACCAGTGAAAAAGAGAGACTACTATCCAGCCAGCACAGGAAAGGAAATGTAATCGTTGCATTTAAGTGGCTTAGGAGAATCACAATTTCATGCTCAAAATAATGTGAGCGCTCAACATCTACTTAACCAGAAACGGATATCTGTACATTGAGAGGATGGGGGAAGCAGCGGTCTGGGCATGTGGCATGGGGCTGAGGGGCTGTGAGACAATCTAAGAGTTAAATCCTCATCTTCCATTGTAATATGCCAACTCATAATGTCCAATAACAAAAAATTCAAAAATAGCAGTACATACATACTATTTCAGAAGATGGAAGAAGACAGCAAAAAGAGTCCTGAAAATCAAAAGTAGTTGCCTAGGGAACAGGACTTGGGTATAAGGATGGGCTGGAGTTCCTATTTCTTATGTCTTATTGCCTATTAAGATTTTTAAAAACTCTATATAGGATATTACTTTGATGGGACCAAAGTTTAAATTTTTAAAAATACAAAACAAAACAAAACCAAAAAATGCACAAAATAGTAGGCAAGAAAACTAAAGAGGATGAATTGCAGTGGGAAAATGACAGTAAGACAACCATTTCTCCAAAGCTCCTGCAATAGCCCCTGTGAGAGCTGAGAAGTGCTTCCCCTCACAGCTGGGTGGAGAGGGTATGTGCTAAGAGACAGAGGAGAAGCAGCAGAGGAAGCAGATGAGAAAGGTGGACGTGTTGAAAAGCTATTTACAGATTTAGAATCAACAGATATGAGGGACCAATCAGGAGATTCTGAAAGCACCAACAGGCAAGGCAATGCCCCAAATATCCCTCCATCTGGGTATTTATTTATTTAGTCCATATATGCTGACCCTTTGGGACTATCATATTCCCCTGTGTTATGAGAAGCATTTTGATTTCCTTTTTGTTTAGGCTTTAATTTTTGGATTATTATGAAATACACAAATAGAAAAACACAGAAAATAATAATGATCATCCAAGTATCCACTATTCAGCTTTTTCAAATATTAACATTTTGTCTGTCTCTAATTTTTTGTAAAGAAATAAACATTTTGGATATAGTTGAAATCCTCTTCAAACCATTCCCTAATCTCATCCCCAAATGCCTCCCAGAAGGTAACCGTTAACCTGATTTTGGCATTTAACATCTCCCTCTACCTCATCTCGAAAATGAGAGCGCTGGTTTGGATAAATTCTAATGCCCCTTTCTGTTCTAAGACAGCAGGATTTAATAGCATGATATAAAGTTCTTGATGCTCTGTAATGAAGTGCAGAAGCCTACAATGCTGTGAAATACACAAGAATACTTCAAAATAATTTCAAGCCTCAAAAACAGATTAAATCATGATATAACCCTTTAGCAAAAAATCATTGTAACTTTATTACAGTAGTGTCAGCAAAAATAGTATTATGAGTGCATAGGGCATATAAAAACCTAAGTTCAAGAAGTTCCTGTGGTTCTCTTTCACTGTAACCATCAGCTCCAGGGAACAATAAGGAAGTGCTCGAGCACAATATCCTTCTGGAGTTCTTACTGCCTATGGAGCTAATTCAGTGCAGCATCAAACTGTCCCCATTGTCACAGTATTCTTCTCTGCCAGGCAATCATGGCAAAAATATTCTTTTTAAAAATGCATAATGCCAAACAAGACAAGGATGTCCACTCTCGCCACTGTTATTCAACATAGTTTTGGAAGTCCTAGCCATGGCAATCAGAGAAGAAAAAGAAATAAAAGGAATACAAATTGGAGAGAAGAAGTAAAACTGTCACTGTTTGCAGATGACATGATACTATACATAGAGAATCCTAAAGATGCTACTAGAAAACTACTACAGCTCATCAATGAATTTGGTAAAGTTGCAGGATACAAAATTAATGCACAGAAATCTCTTGTATTCCTATACACTAATGATGAAAAATCTGAAAGAGAAATTAAGGAAACACTCCCATTTACTGCTGCAACAAAAAGAATAAAATACCTAGGAATAAACCTACCTAGGGAGACAAAAGACCTGTATGCAGAAAACTATAAGACACTGATGAAAGAAATTAAAGATGATACCAACAGATGGAGAGATATACCATGTTCTTGGACTGGAAGAATCAATATTGTGAAAATGACTATACTGCCCAAAGCAATCTACAGATTCCATGCAATCTCTATCAAATTACCAATGGCATTTTCCACAGAACTAGAACAAAAAAATCTTAAAATTTGTATGGGGACACAAAAGACCCCGAATAGCTAAAGCAGTCTTGAGGGAAAAAAACGGAGCTGGAGGGATCAGACTCCCTGACTTCAGACTATACTACAAAGCTACAGTAATCAAGACAATATGGTACTGGCACAAAAACAGAAACATAGATCAATGGAACAGGATAGAAAGCCCAGAGATAAACCCACGCACCTATGGTCAACTAATCTATGACAAAGGAGGCAAGGATATACAATGGAGAAAAGACAGTCTCTTCAATAAGTGGTGCTGGGAAAACTGGACAGCTACATGTAAAAGAATGAAATTAGAACACTCCCTAACACCATGCACAAAAATAAACTCAAAATGGATTAGAGACCTAAATGTAAGACTGGACACTATAAAACTCTTAGAGGAAAACATAGGAAGAACACTCTTTGACATAAATCACAGCAAGATCTTTTTTGATCCACCTCCTAGAGTAATGGAAATAAAAACAAAATAAACAAATGGGACCTAATGAAACCTAAAAGCTTTTGCAAAGCAAAGGAAACTACAAGCAAGATGAAAAGACAACCCTCAGAAATGGAGAAAATATATGCAAACGAATCAATGGACAAAGGATTAATCTCCAAAATATATAAACAGCTCATGCAGCTCAATATCACAAAAACAAACAACCCAATCCAAAAATGGGCAGAAGATCTAAATAGACATTTCTCCAAAGAAGACATACAGATGGCCAAGAAGCACATGAAAAGCTGCTCAACATCACCAATTACTGGAGAAATGCAAATAAAAAGTACAGTGAGGTATCACCTCACACCAGTTAGAATGGGCATCATCAGAAAACCTACAAACAAAAAATGCTGGAGAGGGTGTGGAGAAAAGGGGAACCCTCTTGCACTGTTGGTGGGAATGTAAATTGATACAGCCACTATGGAGAACAGTATGGAGGTTCCTTAAAAAACTAAACATAGAACTACCATACAACCCAGCAATCCCACTACTGGGCATATACCCAGAGAAAACCATAATTCAAAAAGACACATGCACCCCAATGTTCATTGCAGCACTATTTACAATAGCCAGGTCATGGAAGCAACCTAAATGCCCATCAACAGACGAATGGATGATGTGGCACATATATACAATGGAGTATTACTCAGCCATGAAAAGGAACAAAACTGGGTCATTTGTAGAGATGTGGATGGATCTAGAGACTGTCCTAAAGAGTGAAGTAAGTCAGAAAGAGAAAAACAAGTACCGTATATTAACGCATATATGTGGAACCTAGAAAAATGGTACAGATGAATTGGTCTGCAGGGCAGAAATAGAGACACAGATGTAGAGAACAAACATATGGACACCAAGGGGGGAAAGCTGCGGGGGGGTGGGGGGGTGGTGTGATGAATTGGGAGATTGGGATTGACATGTATACACTGATGCGTACAAAATGGATGACTAATAAGAACCTGCTGTATAAAAAAATAAATAAAATAAAATTCAAAAATTCAAAAAAAATTGCATAATGCCAATTTTACTTAAAAATGTCCTTGATGATGCAAAAAAGTTATCTGTATTACATCTCAACCGCTGAATACATATCTTTTTTATTTTCTGGGTGATAAAATGGGAAGTACACATAAAGCACTTCTGCTGTATATAAAGTATGATGGTTATCCCAAGGAAAACCCTTGTACGATTATTTGAGTTGTGAGCCAAACTAGTCACAATGTTCATGGAATACCACTTTTACTTGAAAGAACAACTGACAAAGTCAGTATTCAGACTTGGGTATTTGGCAGGCGTTTTCTCTACAATGAAGTTAGAAGGTCACTTCAGGAAAAACAACTGACAGTATTTGTTGCCAAGGGTAGCCTTCAAGCTTTCAACTGAAATTTAAAATTTTGGAAAACTTGTTTCCACACTGAGCCTGACAACTTCCCAATACTTAAAGATTTTTCTGCTGGGATCAGTGGTGATATTAACAACTGTCATTTTTTGAAACTGCATAATGAAATACATTAACATCTGGAATCTCATTATTATCCAACAAACCAGTATTTTCCAAATGACCAATACTTAATGCAACAAAAGGATGTATGGGCAAAGATCCATTCAAAGTACGAGAAAGATCAATGGGTCCTAATGTAAAAGAATTTTAAAAGTCTACTGATAGGATTTTACATTCCACACTGAAACCAACATTTAAGAAATTACCACTTGTCAAGTTTTGGTATAGTATCAAAGAAGAATATTCACAATCATCTGAAAAGAAAATTAAAATACTCTTCCTTTATTCTACATGTCTGCACAAACTTTATATAAATACTTATTGTATTATTCTTTCTGGATGTTAAAAAACCATAAACACATAATTATAATGGTTAATTTCCATAGTTTAATCTCTGATCATTATCAATCATTTAAGAACAAATGAACTATCCATTATTTATTTAAAAGTTGTATCATTCTGTAGTTATAGTCTCACATATTTGCAACAAATATATATCAGAGGTTTCATTTACCACAGAATCAAGACTGATCATTGCTCCAAAAAAGAAAATGAAATGAACATGGTAAATTCTTAAATCTGTTTCAGATAAATGCGAATAAAGTCCCTTCCCTCTAACTAGAGGAGCAGACCCTTTTCATTTAACATGTGACTCTTGAAACCTATACAGGAGTCACCCAGATGATGTGGTATTAATGGATTTAAACTTTCGTTCTTAAATTTCTAAGGAAATATCTTTTCATGGAAAAAACTGACCTTTTGTAAATTTTGAAAGAAGTAATTAATCTGACCAAACCCCCGTAGCTCAGAAGTAACACAGCAAATATCAACTTTTCACAGACCTATCTGCAGACAGGTTAAGAAATACAAGTGATTTAAAGAGAAGTGTTCTTCTTATACAAATCTATCCAGTTAATGACTATCATAAATCATTCATTTCAAAGGCAGAGACCTTGAAAAAAATTTCAGAATGAGAACTGAAAATGTCTTCACTACTAAAGTCCTATTACCCTGCCCTCTGAAAGAGAAAGGTTACTAACTGTAGCTTTTTAGTCAGAATATTCAAGAAACAACCAGAAGCTGACACCCCCTCCCCTTCCTAATTATCCACCCATTTCCGCATGCTCACCTTTGCAGTTCATTGAGCCCCCTTGCAGTTGGTAGACTGGGACTCTGCCTTAGGAAGTTTTGTTTTAAATTGAGATGAGTGAGGTCTTGGCTGTAGAAGAGGTTGGCAGGCAGATGCTCCAGGCTACAACATGAGAGGTCCACTGAGCTAATACGCTGTGATGCAACCTAGAAAGGGATAAAAACACAACTCAATTTTCATACCATCCTTTATCCTATAACTGTTTTCCACGGACAGAAACAAGATAACCCCATTTGGGAACACAGACCCGCTATGCAATTAGCACCATTATTCAAATATAAACCAAGAGTATTTACTTAGATAGAACTGAGCAAAGTATTACAAAGGCAGGAAACAGTGTCCCTCCGTGGAAGGTACTTACAGTAACCTAGTATAGGAGACAGGTTACAAAGAGCACAGATTATCCTATCAAGTTTAGTGATATCAGTAATCTCCTCCAACTGTAGGGCTTATGTTCCTGAAAACATTCATGGTAAGAGAATTCAGAGCTAAATAATACAAGACTTTAGAGTAAATACAGGGTTGGGAGATAGACACTAAGATCTACACAGAACCTACGAAAGCCCTTGTATATACTGATTTAAAACAGCACAAAGAAACGCAGGATCAGTGGCCTTGTACATATCTTTAATAATAGTGGTAGCACATAATCAGATTCCACTGCTTGCCTGCTCTGAACTTCTCGCATTGCCTCTCCCACAGTTTCCATTTTGCTTCACATAGGTATTCTAAGTGAAATTTGTTTTATGTCTAAATGTTTATCCACATATTCAAAGTTTTCCCGGTTAAATGGCTCCTATGATAGCCAGAGCCCCAGGGCTACAGGGCATGCTGGAAGCGGAAAAAGCGTTGGGCAGCGTGTATTCTCTCTCCCACATTCCAGGGACTGTGGTGCCTGTTTATGCCATGGCACGTGGCTTCGGGCCCACGTACACACACCTTGGCTTCTTCTTCCCTCACAGAGGCTGTGGGGTTATTGTTCTAAGATCTGGGTTGATTCCTCCTGGTGCTCTTTATCTTTACCAAAGCTTTATGGCAAAAACTCCGTTCCTTATTTGTGATCTGTTCGATGTCCTTTTCCATTTCCAAACCCCAGCTGACCAGCTTTTTTTTTTTTTTAAACATCTTTTTTGGAGTATAATTGCTTTACAATGGTGTGTTAGTTTCTGCTGTATAACAAAGTGAATCAGCTATACATATCCCCATATCCCCATATCTCCTCCCTCTTGCGTCTCCCTCCCTCCCACCCTCCCTATCCCACCCCTCTAGGTGGTCACAAAGCACCGAGCTCATCTCCCTGTGCCAGGCTGCTTCCCACTACCTATCTATTTTACATTTCAAACCCTAGCTTTACTCTTTCATGATTATAAAAGGCAGCAGAACATGGTCCTTAGGAGTGTGGCTCTGGTGTCAGTGGGTGGATTCGCATCCCGGCTCTACCACTCAGGAGCTGAGAGAACTTGAGTGCATCACTGAGCTCTCCAAGCTCCCATTTTCTCACCTGTATAACAGGCATAAAGATGACATCTCCATCTACATGCCTGGTCAGAAAAAGCACTCAGTAATTGGTGACTGCTATGACCATTTATGATTGCTACAACTACTTCCAAATACATCTTATACCCATTGGAACCCACATTCTCCTGATGCTAAAAAAGGTATTCAGAAGTAACTTTGCATAAAAGACATTCTGCTGATGGCATGTCTGAGGTTAGAAAGAAATTGCTGTGCACACATGAAAGCTGAGGGGACAGTGGGATGAAAGAAGGCCTGGCAGGGCTCAACTCAAAAGATTTTACAAAGGAAGTCTGAGTTTGCATTTTAGCAATTTCATCTTTCCTGGAATTCTCACTATTAAATAAGAAAAGGAAAATCCAAAACAGGCCAAGTCACCCACAAAAACCAAATGATGTGAAAAAAAGCCAGAACTTAATGGGCAGAAAGGTAGGTGCAAACATGTCACAGCCACACAAGATTCCCTGGCAGGAACCCATTCACGGGAAGTGAGGTTGAAAGTTATACTCGGTGGAATCATTCAGGCAAAAATATGTGGTGAGGAGGGAATGGTGTGTCAGACCTTCCATTTCCTGAGGTACAGGAGTAAAACAAGACAGACACAGTCTGCCCTAAAGGAGTGCACCTCAAGGAGAGGTGAATTAATATACTACTTGGCAATGGTTTCAATAATCGTTAAGTGCAAGGGCACAGAGCACAGTCTAAGGAGTCAGGGAAGGCTTCCCAGAGGACCTGATGTCCAAGCTCAAGGCTGAAACTCAAGTGGCAATCTGTGTTTCTGTCAGCCCCAAATCCTTTCCCACTCCTTTCTGTAACAATCCTTCAAATGCATGTGATTCTGACGAGGGCGGCGGCGTAGGCTGACCCTACGGCTACAGCAGCAGGCATGTGTTCCCAGCTCGAGCGATCAGAGCCCCCCAGTGCAGAACCCACAGACTGACCCAACGGGTACTGGCATGTGACCCAGGCTAGGCTAATCAAAGGCCTGCTCTGGGATATATATTCTAAAGCCAGGAGAGAGAGAGAAGCTGCCACTTCGAGCTGCAGTTAAAATGACTGAACTAGGGCTTCCCTGGTGGCTCAGTGGTTGAGAGTCTGCCTGCCAATGCAGGGGACACGGGTTCGAGCCCTGGTCTGAGAGGATCCCACATGCCACGGGGCAACTGGGCCCATGCGCCACAACTACTGAGCCTGCGCGTCTGGACCCTGTGCTCCGCAACAAGAGAGGCCGCGATAGTGAGAGGCCCGCGCACCGCGATGAAGAGTGGCCCCTGCTTGCTGCAACTAGAGAAAGCCCTCACACAGAAACGAAGACCTAACACAGCCAATAAATAAATAAATAAATTTAAAATGTATTAAAAAAAAAAAAATGACTGAACTAGATTTGTATGTATCAACCTGGATTGATTAAAAAAAAAAAGCAAGCTGCAGAATGTTACATACACTATAATGCCATGTATGAAAAACATTTTTAAGATAAACACACACAACAACTCCATATATTATGTATGAATAGTTATATGTGCAGTAAAGCTACACACTATGCATTGGGCATATGCCAAATCAATGACAGTGACGGCCTCTAGATGAGCAGGGAGGGAAATGGAAACAGGAATGGGAGTGTAGGGGATTTGGAATTTAGCTGTGATGCGATTTACTTATAATAAGAATGGAAGAAAAAGAAAAGAATGGAAGATATGGAGGAACTATGTCACTATGTTAACAACTGGGGAGGCCAAGACCGGTACGTGGAAATTGTAATATTATCCTTTGTGCTCTTCTGTGTGTGTGTGTTTAATTGGAAAAAAATAATGTAATCTCAATGAAAATTTCAGTAAAAAGGGGGGAAATGGATGACAGCAGTCTCCTGGCTTTCCTCGCATCCTAGTGTTCTACTACGTGGTGCATCAGAGACGATTCTTCCCCCTGTAACTCAAGGATCCCCCTAACCCTTTGTAGTGGGCTGAATGGCGGCCCCCCAAAAGGTATGTTCACATACTAATCCCCAGAATCTGTGAATATTAGTTTACATGGCAAAAGAGTGAATATTATCTTACATGACGAAAGATGTGATTAAGGATCTTGAGAGGAGGTACTTATCCTGGATTATCTGGAAGGGCTCTAAATATAATTACATGCATCTTCATAAGACAGGCAGAGGGAATTTTGAGAGAGAAGAAAAGGCAATGTGACCACAGAGGAAGAGACTGATGTGGGCCACAAGCTAAAAAATGCTTAGAGCCACCAGAAGTTGGAAGAGGCAAGGAATAGATTCTTCCCTAGAGCCTTCAAAAGGAGCACAGTCCTGCCGACACCTTGATTTTGAACTTCTGGCCTCCAGAACTGTGAGAGAATAAATTTCTGTTGTCTTAAGTCATCAAGGTTTTGGTAATTTTTAACAACAGCCATAGGAAACTAGTACACCCTTCTTAATTCTTTTCCATAGTACTTTTCATTTTCTTTCATTCAACATGTTTATTGAATACCAACTATATGCCTATTACTGATCTAGGTAAGCACTTAGTATGCTTCAGTAAACAATAAGAAGATCCCTGCCCTCATTAAACTTATCTCACAAATAAGTATATTATATGTTAAAAATTGGTAACTACTATGGAAAAAATAGAGCAAGGAAAAAGGGGTCAGGATTGTTGGGAAGGTTGTAGGTTGTAATTTATATAGGTTGGTCAGGACAGGCCTCACCTAAAAGGTGGCATTTAGACCTGAAGGACATGAGGAAGTTAGCTGAAAGGATTTATCTAGAAGAACACTCCAGGCAGAGGAAGTAGCTAGTGTAAAGGCCCTAAAAAAGGAGTGTGGGGCTTCCCTGGTGGCGCAGTGGTTGAGAATCTGCCTGCCAATGCAGGGGACACAGGTTCGAGCCCTGGTCTGGGAAGATCCCACATGCCGCGGAGCAACTAAGCCCGTGAGCCACAACTACTGAGCCTGCGCGTCTGGAGCCTGTGCTCCGCAACAAGAGAGGCCGTGATGGTGAGAGGCCCGCGCACCGCGATGAGGAGTGGCCCCCACTTGCCGCAACTAGAGAAAGCCCTCGCACAGAAACGAACACCCAACACAGTCAAAAATAAATAAATAAATAAAAAAAAAAAAAAAAAAGGAGTGTGTCTGGTCTGTTCTAAGAACAACATGAAGACCAGTTAAGACAGGGGAGAGTGACCTGTGATGAGGTCAGAAAGGTAAGGGGGTTGCGGGCGGGGAGCAGATCTTGTACCGCCTCTTAGGTTATTGTAAAGACTCTGGCTTTTTGGGCTTCCCTGGTGGTGCAGTGGTTAAGAATCCGCCTGCCAATGCAGGGGACATGGGTTCCAGCCCTGGCCCGGGAAGATCCCACATGCCGCAGAGCAACTAATAAGCCCATACGCCACAACTACTGAGCCTGCGCTCTAGAGCCCGTGAGCCACAACTACTGAGCCCGTGTGCCACAACTACTGAAGCCTGTGTGCCTAGAGCCCGCACTCCACAACAAGAGAAGCCACTGCAATGAGAAGCCCACACACTGCAACACAGAGCAGCCCCTGCTCGCCGCAACTAGAGAAAGCTCGCGCTCAGCAACAAAGACCCAACGCAGCCAAAAATAAATAAAATAAATTAAAAAAAAAAAAAAGATTCTGGTTTTTCATGTGAGCAAAATGGGCCGTCGTGGAAAGGTTCCAGAAGAGTCTCTGTCTCTGACTGTAAGCTCATAAAGAAGGGATTTGGGCCTATTTTGTTCACAATGTGCCCTGTGCTCAGCACTTAGTACGACCCTCAGGAAGTATTTGCTGGAAGAATGACAGGGGACTACTTTACAACCCTTCCTTTCTCACCAGTTTGCATCCGACCCATCTGGTGTATTCCTCCATGTGGGGACTACTCTGTAGAGGACACATTCCGTTTCAGCTGAAGCATCATACTGAATACTCTCTTTGGACAGCTACAAGATAATGATTAAATGTCAAGTGGTATTTGATTTCTTTCCTCATTCTGGACCGCAAGCTGTTCCCGCTGGAAACAAGGGGGAGGAAAGCACAGTAACAAAGCTACAGCAAGCAGACGTGGTCTGTGGGAGTCGTAGCAGAGCGGGGAACAGGGACAGCGGGAACAGAAGTTAGACATGCCGTGATGGCAGTGGGGCAGTGAGCGGCCAAGGCGACCGCAAGAGCTACTACCGCTAGCTGCACCTCTGCCCAGTCCCACGCCCTGCAACAAAGGGGAGATTTAAACGCTTTCCCCCAGATCAGCCTGGGCACCTAAGGACACCACCACAAAGAGGTTTTGCTGCACTCCCAAATGAAAAAACTACCAAAAGGGCTACTACCCAAAGAGGCTGTGACCCACCTAGATAGCACCTGTTAAAACTAAGATCCTCCTCAAGATAAGAAATTTAAAAAAAGAGAAAGCCACCTGTATACACCTCAGAGCAAGTAGCCTTTTATTATTCTAGCTTTTTTTTTTTTTTCCTAATAGTAATACAAAATAGCAGCTAACATTTAGGGGGCACTCTTCTTTAGATGTAATGTTAAGTTTAATCTTCACAATAACTCAGCATAGTTAAGGACTTATCTCCATTTCAAAGATGAATGTTAAAGGGTGTGCCCAAGGTCACACAGTGAAAGCAGCAGCAGAGTTTGAATGACAGCATATGCCATGGAGTCAGGGCCCCAACACAGTTCAAGTCCTACCCAAAGGGAGGCTCCTCTAATTGCCACGATCAAATCCTAACATAACCCTCAGCCCAGAGCAAAGACGATTTGATGTCATCCCTCACAGACCATCAATGAACCAACTGCACATGAATGGATTCAAGTTTTAGAAGATCAGTTCAAGTAACCATGGCTTGGGAAATCAGTGCTAGTTTATATTAACAACAAAAAAATTTAAGGCTAATAATTTAGAGTTAGTAAATCAAATGGGATTTTTTCCTCCATAAACCTCTGTACTTTCGGAGATACATTAAAATGAACATGAATCCCAACCACTGGCTCACATTGTCTTCTTTTCCAAATGACTTGTGAACACATATGAACCAAAAGCTCATTGGGCCCTCAAAATATTTCCCCCAAAGACCATTGCAGATTAACCATAAAAATGATAATGTGAACAACAAACTTTCCAGATTACCTACTGGGCTTCTACACAGTTCTAACATCCTACTCAGCTTGACACTTTCCTGAGTCGTTTCTTTACCAACCGTTAGCACACTTGTATCAAGTATCTCCGCTCTGAGTCTAGCTGGGTTGCATTTCTAAACCAATATATCTACCCTAGTCCTAACCTACCCCTCCGTGCTTTCAAAATTATCATCTTCCCTTGCAACAGGACTGCACTCTGCATTACTCACATTATTCCTGATGTTCACTTAGTGGACAATCTTCTTTTATAAGCAACGGAAAGTTCAGAATAACATTCACGTGATTTTTTTGTCCCCACTATATTTTAGTGAAGTGGTATTTATCCTTATTATGTGCAAAGCATGCTCAAAATTGAACAAAATGATTCTGAAAGGCTTGGTCAAAGCAGCTGAAATAGCACAAATAATTCCGCTTGTGCAAAGTAAAATACTGCTGTAAACTGGCATTATGAGTCATTAATTGCTCTGGCCTAGCCTTTAGTGGTTTGGGAAACTATGCCCTGGTTACAGGGATAGTCTCTGGGGAGTTTACCAAACTTCTGTAAAAAATTCTTAACCTCAACTGACTTAGTTTTAATTCTCACCCCCCAAAGATGCTTTGGGAAGACATGAAGTAGGAGAATATAAATTTAGAATAGAGTTTATTCATCTTTCTTAGCTAAGCACTCTAATGACTTATTTTCAATTTCATCCTCATCAATAAAATTTTATAATAATATCAAACAAAAAATTTCCAATTTTAATAAACTTTAAGCTGTCACTGCTCCAAAACATGCAATCATTTCTTTAAAAAAATTCTACAAATATAGGAAATGCCTTAACTTGACTCCAGACATTTTCACAATGACATCTCATTTCTTGATCCTGTACTAATTATCATTTTATAAAATCTGTTTAACAGCAGATGCAGAAAACCTTCCTATAAAATTAATTACAATATATACATTAATAATGTCCTAATAGGGGCATATCAAACTGCCAATTTGGGACTTAGTAAATTCTACCTGGAATTCTGGTATTTTATCGTTTCTTTGCCTTAAATGAGTAAATGATATGAAAAATTTTTAAACCCAAGAAATAAAATACACAAATTTACACACCATTCCAAACCACCAGACGTAATCAAATCAATGAAGACAAACAAGAAGATGTGGAGAGGCTATCATTGACAGACAAAAATGAGAGATGGAACTCTCTGAGGGCAAATTATTCAGGGAAGGGAGGGGTCTATGATTTTAACATTAGGCTTACTAAAACTATAAGGTACCACTTAAAACATCGTTAAGGGACCAAAGAATAATAGAGCATGGAGAGAGCTGCAGGCTGGAAAAGGAAAGAAGGAAGGAAGGGAGGGGGGGAAGAGAGACAAAAAGAGAGAGAGAGAAAGAAAAGAGAAGCGTTAGATAGATGACTGACTGACAGATAAGCAAACAAATAAATAAAACACATGGCTCACTGTAAAAGCACCAGGCTATAACAATAAAGAAAAACAATATTGAGAAATTTAGACTGAGAGGAGTTCCTCCTAGGTGTCCCGACTTCTCTTTGCAGGTGAGTAGAGGGGATGAGTGCACCTTTCAACATGTATCTACCATTTGTCTTTATGAAACAGACACTGGACTTGATATTGGAGACATGCACATTTCATCTTCAAAAAATGGGTCCCTTGAAGGCACAGACATCTAACAAGTATAATTCCAAAATGCACATGCAATGTTGCGGTAGGAACACACAGAGCACAGGACACAAACCCCAGAGCTCCCCAGGCCGTTCCGGCACTGAGGGTCCCCTCACGCGCCAAGATGGGCAGGTATACGCGCCAAGATGGGCAGGTATTCCCAGGCACTGGCACTGAGACTGGCACTGCACCATCAGGAGCAGGCAGAGCTCCAGGATGTGTCCCACGAGCTCGTGGTACAGCCTAAACTAGAAACGCACACCTGGCACCTCACCCTCTCTGAGTGTGAGAGGCTCGGAGAAGATGGTACCCGCAGCCTCCAGAATCACTAACCGTGTCCCTCTAACAGTCATCTTCCTTCCACACACACAAAGCCCACTGTGTTTCTCAGTAAGAAAAGAAAAATAGAGCTTGGCTTGGGTGGAGACCAAATCTGAACTCAGAGTTCCTTCCTCATTTCCTTATTGGCAAAATATGTGTAAACAAGCTCTTTAGAATATGACCACCTGAGAGTATCTCTGAGCTCCATCACGGCAGCATTCCCCCAAAGCGAGCATCTCCTCGACAAAGGAGAAGGGAAAAGATTGCTAACCACAAAAAACTTACATTCTAACTTTCTATTAAAATAAGTAACATAAATGCACACTTAAATGATTCTCTCTTAGAAACAGGCTACTTGTTTTCCATTTAAAATACAAATGACACATACACCTCATTGGTTAACTACCAGTCTAACATACAAGGTCTGGTATGTTTAACATAGAGAGTTCGCTGATATTTTTTCAATTATTCCAGTATTCCTTACTTTATAAAATAAATCAGACCAGTGAGTAGAAGAATTTAACTGCTCAGAGCAGTTGTAGATAATCCAATACTCTGGGTTACAAATATTGGGGTCTTCCAAGGTAAGTAAATATATCACAGAAACTAAACTCTTAAGATACTATGTATTTTTACATTGGTCTAAACACTCATCAGATTAAAATGATTTAACTTCAAAATATAAGACGACGAGATGTAGAGATCTGGTTAATCATATATGCTAAGTTCCTGATACAGCAATACTTGACCGGTTTTTGAAGTTAGACAACACTAGTCCCCTCAACACTGAAACCAATTTAACTTGCTTTGGGTGACTCAGAAGGCATCTCAGATTTCCTAAAT
Organism: Balaenoptera acutorostrata; assembly: GCF_949987535.1. Lineage (NCBI taxonomy): Eukaryota > Metazoa > Chordata > Mammalia > Artiodactyla > Balaenopteridae > Balaenoptera > Balaenoptera acutorostrata. The sequence continues at coordinate 13,554,019 of NC_080076.1, forward strand.
ACGTCTTGGTCATTATTTAAGAAGATCAGTGATCCGTGGCCATGCTCAAGTGTCCTTAGCAGCACACCCCAGTCAATAGACTGCCTGGTAAATCACCTTTTATTCTAATACTGAGCTGCCTGGATTCTACTGACAACTGTGTATCTGAAGTAATTCTCTTTGACATTTTCAGTAAATCTCAGTTATTATTTGAATCTTGGTTTGTTTTGCCCCTTCAGGCCACTGTAAAACATTGGAAGTACAATTAAAGAAAAAGCAAGGAAGAGGAACTCCCTGCATAAAGCAGTGCTGGATACTTTACATCTCAGTTCCCTCATCTGCAAAATGGAGATGATAATATTTCCTCAAAGGTTATTTCCTTTTGTGGTAAAGCCCGACCTCACACAATGTTATGGGCACCGACCTCACAGGGATACTATAAAGCATCTAGAATAGCGCTTGGCACACAGAAAAAAGTTACCAAAATGTTAGTTATCACTATTTGTTGTCACTACTGCATCAATTCAGTCGGCTAAATGATTTTATTGTTAACAAAATATATCTATTAACAATTTGGGGGGAAAAACAAAGAGTCTTTTTATTTTTGTGTTGATCTCATGAATGAATAACTAACTCCCTTTGGACATAATGTCTAAAGCAAGGAAAACAATAGTCACATACTCTGTGCTCATCAGATAGTACCTGCAGGTATATCAAGAAACTGCAGAGCACCCAAAGGAAAAAGCTAGAGAAGGGATCTGGAAACCAAGTGATGACGAAATTGTTGGAATTACCAGAGATGTTTCTCCTAAAAGTAGATTGCTAAGAGGTGGGGGAGGGCACAGAAATCATAGAAACTTCAATAGTTAGAGGTTATCAAATAGGAGAGTGAGTACGATTACCATTTGTTAAACCAGAGGGCAAAACTAGGGTCAGTGAGTCAAAGGTATAGGGATAAAGACTTCAGCTCACTTCGAAGGAAGAGCTGTCTTGTCAGACACTATAGGTATCTGAAAGGCTGTAGACCTTTTCCAGGAGGGAGGTTAAGTCTGGGAGTCCACAAGGTCCTTCTCAAATCTTAAATTCTAATTCTCTCAACTAAGAGCCACTTGATGATGACTAGACTTTAAGGTTAACGAACACTTTTAAAGAAAATGCCAAGTAATTGTTAAGGCAACTGTTCCAGAAAACTACAAGTAATATTACCTTTTTGGCGACTACTTTACAAGGGCCCTTCCCAATCTTAAAATAACATGCTGTAACTTTAAAAAACAGCTGTAGGGACTTCCCTGGTGGCACAGTGGTTAGGAGTCCACCCGCCAATGCAGGGAACATGGGTTCGAGCTCTGGTCCGGGAGGATCCCATATGCCGTGGAGCAGCTGAGCCCGTGTGCCACAACTACTGAGCCTGCACTCTACAGCCCCTGAGCCACAACTTCTGAGCCCATGCGCCACAACTACTGAGGCCCACGTGCCTAGAGCCCGTGCTCCGCAACAAGAGAAGCCACTGCAATGAGAAACCCGCACACCACAATGAACAGTAGTCCCGGATCGCCACAACTAAAGATAGCCCGTGCATAGCAACGAAGACCCAGTGCACCCAAAAGTCAATAAATAAATAAGTTTATTAAAACAAAACAAAAAACAAACAAAAAAACACAGCTGTATGTTCCTCCCTTAAAACCTAAAATGTATTTTACTAAAGATAACAACATACAGATAAAATACACGTGAGGAACACATTTCTTCCATTTGCTGAAGTCCTGACGCTAGAAGTGGAGCCTAGAAGAATGCCTAGCACAGAGAAACGGTGGAATAAATATTCTCTCATTCCCCCTTCACTACTTTCTGTCCCCCCCAACAACAGAGCTGTTGACAGAACAGGGGAGGGAGGGTGGGAAGACAGAAGAAGGGAAGATGGAGACACATGGGATGAGTTTAACATGTAAAGTACACAAGTCAGCACCGTTTCACAAAGCATGCTGCTTCTGTCAGGATACAGTAAGCAAACTAGGTATCTTTTTCATTTGTATAAAAGTGGATTGAAAAGCTCTGAAGAAAATAAATTTAAATAATTTTAAATGGAAATGACTTAGAATGAAGGAGAAACCCCTTCTTTAGGAATATATTCACTAGGATTTCAGAACCAATAGTTACTATAGAAAAAAAAAGAAGGGATTAGCAATGTGGAAATAAGATGAAGCATAATTATAATTGCAAAGAGACCATTTTAATATTTTCACTAAATCACAGTATTATGTATTAGAAAAACAAAATTTAATGTAATCCAAAATACTTTATCTTTAGTTTAAATTCAAAGTAGAATTTCTAAATTCCCTAATTTCATAAACTATTTATATCTATAATAAGGAAAGATTCCACAATATGAATTTTTGTGTAACTATACTGGAAAGTTAATTATGATGTTTGGTGAAATAGTCAAATTTTCCCAAGAAAATAAAATGGAATGAGCAGGATACTATCCAGATGGGCAGTCCTTTTTTCTTTTTTAAGATTTTTTTTTTTTAATGGCTGTGTTGGGTCTTCATTGCTGTGCGCGGGCTTTCTCTAGTTACAGCGAGTGGGACCTACTCTTCGTTGCAGTGCACAGGCTTCTCATTGTGGTGGCTTCTCTTGTTGTGGAGCATGGGCTCTAGGCACACAGGCTTCAGTAGTTGCGGCGCATGAGCTCAGTAGTTGTGGCTCACAAGCTCTAGAGCACAGGCTCAGTAGTTATGGTGCATGGGCTTAGTTGCTCCGTGGCATGTGGGGTCTTCCCGGACCAGGGCTCGAACCCGTGTCCCCTGCACTGGCAGGCGGATTCTTAACCACTGCGCCACCAGGGAAGTCCTGGGCAGTACTTTCTAACTTTAGCTTCCATTTTTTCCTTTTTCACGTTGCTCAGACATCTGTGATATGACTATACATTTACATTTTACACAGTTGTACTTTTGTAGATATTTTATCTCTCCTTGAAATGCTCTTTCCCCTTGTCTTTGTTGTGAACTCCTATTCATCCTTCAAACTCAGCTTGCTCATTACCTCCTTGAAGCTTCCTGTACCTAAATATTTCATACACTGAATTTCCAAACTTTTCTCATATCTTCACTACAGAATTGGTACAAGAGCAATTTTCTAGGGATTGGGGTGACATTTTATAAACTAAAATCCATGTCACTCAGACCCTCAATTCTACTTCAGATTCTGCCATAGACTTGCTAGATTGTCATGGTCAAACGGCCCTTGATTCTTTATCTAAAGAATGGGTATAAAATGTGAAGGGAGGGTTTCCCAAAAAAGCCCCTTTAAGCCCTGGACTCCTTAGCAGAACAGGATTGAGAGTACAGCTTCTTACCTTTATAACCCCAAGGTAACCAGCAACAGCAAAATCCCTAAAAGACAAGTGACTAACCATGCTGACAAAAAGCAGAATACTCCCTAAATTACACTTCAAATTAAGAGACAAAATATGTGTAAATATGTGCAAAAGATGACTAAGTGATCTTAAAGGGTTCCTTGCAACTACATCAAATGACACAAATTTATATGCTGGAAACAATCCTATTCCACCAGATTGATTTGACTCTGTGATTAGTGAAGTATTCTTTGAGTAAAATCTGGACAATAAAACACTTTTTAAGCACACGAAAGCAAAAGTTCAACTGTGATTCACCAATATATCTTATGCTTATTTAAAGGGTGATATTTACTCATCATTTCACGTGATCGTTAATTCAGCATGAGATGTTGCCCTGACTTGCCTACACTATGCGTATTAAGGGTGAACCAAAATATCACGGCAACCAAAACTTTAACGTGGTGACTTTTTTTCATTTAAAAAAAAAAAAAAGATGGCCTAGAATTAAAATACTATGATTAATACTAAAAGAAAGATAGCCAGAGAGATAAGCACTGTGAAAGCCACCGTCGCTGGCAACTGCCAGCCTGTTAACCACTGATCAACAAGGAAAGAGATATGTGGACAAACTAAGTGGCCTTATGAGGCGTCAACTTATACCACTGGGCCATACAACATATACATATAACACAACTGGCCACAAGCTAAGAATTGGGGAAGCTGAGTAATAGGTATGAGCGTATTATCTCTACTTCTAAATATTTGACATTTTCCATAATGAAAATTTAAAAACACATTCATGCATACTTTAATTAACTAATAATAAATAAATGTTTTTTCACTTGGAAAAAAAACAACAAAAACAAACAAATAACCCCACATTCATGCACAACACCAAATCAGTGATCTAAATCCCCTTTTAAGCTTCCTTGAAATCAAGAAACAGACTTTAATGTGGGACAATACAGTGTCCCAGAAGTGACTAAGACTTTAAATTAAAAATAAGTACGACTTAGGCTATAGATTCACATGAAGACTAACTTTGAAGAGAATCCACAGGATCAATCAACATGCCTAAAACCAATGTACTCCAAAAAGTGGGCCACAAAGAGGGACAGCCGGGGCAGCATTTCTGTAAAGTCACTCGTACACCTGACTGGAGCACTTCTGCAATTCCTGTTCTTCCCTCAACTACTACCCTCGCCCTTGCATCACTGTCCCACCAACCACTTTGAAGACACGCTGGACAGGTACCCATGTTGAGCTAGCAGAGTTCGTTCTACACAGCATACAACAGGATGTTTGCTGAATTTTTAAAGCGTGCCGTGCATTAATATTTCAGGGATGACTTTAAAATCAACATTGTAATCCTCCCAAAGGAGACATTTCTTCCACAGTAACTACCACTAACACCCGCCCCAAATTAAAAACTCTAAAGGGACAGCCTCGGATGTTATTTTGGCAAGCAAAAACTAAGGGCTAAGATTAAGTTTAAAAAATAATAAGTATATAAGAGCCTGTCTTGGTAGAACATGGCTAATTAATAACCTTTTATATATGTTCACAAAGTCAACTAAAAAAATTAGAACAAAGAATAACATTTTTCTTGTAGCTAAGATCCAGAAGCATAAACTGAAAATAAAGAATTTTTATTTTAAATTAATTATCTAATTCATTTTAATTCAAAAATCACTGGAATTTGCTTCTTTTTGTCTTCCCACCCTGGGGTGAGGATGGTCATTAAAAATCAGAAACTCAGGTATTTCTCTCTGTTGTTGGTTTGTCTTTCTTTCAGACAATTATTAAAATGAATCCTCATTTAAACATCAGGATATGGACAATCCATTCTGTCAATGTTTTGTTCCTCAAGAAGAAGAAAAGCAAAAGAAACTGTTTCCATAGTAACCCTGAGTGTGACTAAACTGTATACCTTCCTAAGACCTACATATAAGGAGGAACAGACAATGGAAAGGGGAAGCTAGAAGCGGAAGTGGCTTGTCCGTCAGCCGGTGCCACTCCACGCTTCCCATACGCACATCACCCCAAAGGGACCGAGTTCTAATCCTCTTTCCAGCAGCCCCAACCTACCCTCCCAGGATGTGGGGTTAAAGGAAAAGACACTGTCATAGGATTTTCCTCAACATACAAAGTTTAAAGAGTGTGGCCCTATTTTATATGGGTTTCATACCCAAATAGGGAGTTCTCGCACTTATTCCTCCTATAATACCTAACCTCTTTAATCAGACCCTTATAACTCATTTCCCCTTTAATTCACTAAGTATAACAACTTCTAAAAATTTTTGAAATGTGTATCTGGTTTTAAGGGTTGAAGAAAAGGAAGACAGGGCTTCCCTGGTGGCGCAGTGGTTGAGAATCCGCCTGCCAATGCAGGGGACGCGGGTTCGAGCCCTGGTCTGGGAGGATCCCACATGCCGCGGAGCAACTAGGCCCGTGAGCCACAACTACTGAGCCTGCGCGTCTGGAGCCTGTGCTCCGCAACGAGAGAGGCCGCGATAGTGAGAGGCCCGCGCACCGCGATTAAGAGTGGCCCCCACTTGCCACAACTGGAGAAAGCCCTCGCACAGAAACGAAGACCCAACACAGCCATAAATAAATAAATAAATAAATAAAATTAAACTTAAAAAAAAAAAAAAAAAGACAGGGAATTTGATTGCTTATATATAAAAAAAAAAATAAGAAAAGGAAGACACTGTATCTAAAATCTGCATTTATTAAAATATTTGCCCTCTATCCCCTACCCCTGACTTTTCAGGAAGAAATCTTCTTTCTCCCCAATGTCTGCCATGCTTAATTACTTTACCCCAAAAGGCTGCTGTCCTGGTTAAGAGCAGCAGAAGGTTCCTTGTTCAGATAAACTAAGCATATGTGTGTCTTATGCTTAAAATAAACATAAAAACAGGTAATATTTTTAAAAAAATATATTGTTCAGCCAGTCAGTGATGATGGCAGGAATGACGGTCATAAAATTATTTATGTATTTATTTAGTCAGTCATACATACACACACACACTTCCTATGTGCCAGTGTAAGCCCATGACATGCATATTTCATATAAGCACTAAGAGGTAAGTGCTATTATTATTTCCTTTATCAAATGAAAAGGCTTAATATTTAGAAACTTAGATACAGTCACACGGCCAGTAAATGTTAGAACCCGGGTCTCCTTAGCTGAGACTCAAACTCTTTACTCCTACACCATTTGTCCTCCCCAGACATTCAGAGCAGTTCTAAAGGGAGGGGAGGTTAAGGTTCTGATTCAAGTTCGTCCTAGTTAATATCAGTTAACTACCAGTTGAGTACTTGTTAATACTAGTAATCTAAGGTAATTAACTCAAAGTCCCCCCTCCCTCCTGGAAGTGTGAAATGTAAGCTGCAGTCTTGTGTATGTACATGTGTGTAGCTACATTACATTTCAGCACGTACCTATCAGATGGTTCCTAACAGCCATACAATAATGAGGGAAAAGGGAAACTCACACCAACATTCCTGTTCCTCATCCTGCCACCATCATGTGCTCCTGTGTCACAATTCTCCCCCCCACCCCCTCCTACTGAGAGGTCTGATGTCTGAACCAGTTCAAGGTTTGGATAATCGGAGTGAGAGCCTCATTACAGAGACACCACCCTATTAGACCACAGAAATGGCATATTAACCAACCAGCAACAGGGAAGAGTACTAACCAAGCTAACACTTGACACTTAAGATCACCTGCCACAAGTTAGAAATCAACATTTTTCACACCTTATTTAAGAGATATTTAATAATCTTCCTCTTGCACTCCACCTCTCTGCTGTCTCCCTAGGAACAGAAGCTCTTTGAAGTGAAGAACTGTATTTTGCTAGAGTTTTAAAGGGGCAAATATGGAGTCTAATTCGTGCTATGGTTTCTGACTGAGACTACAATCTACACAGCAATTCAAAGAACCTAGAAGCCATTCTTTATGTTTCCCTTTTCCTCATGCTCTTTATGTAATTTATCAGTAAACCTGTCACTTGATCCCCAAAACACATTTGTTCACTTCTCTCCATTTCCACCATCACCTGTTGCCTAGAATACACCACAAGAGCCTCTTGATGGTCAGGCCCCCCTGCTTCTATTCTTGCCCTCCACAATCCATTCTCTACACAACAGCCAATGTGATGTGAGATCATGGAATCTTCTGGAAGAAAACTCTTTAATGGCTTGCCATTATGCCAATGACAAAATCCAGACTTTTCATCCTCTTCTATAACAGAAGACCCTTGTCTTCTCTGACCTTCACCATCCCTCCTTCCAGTCTTAGGGCTCTCTCACTCCCTTCTCCCACTACCTGCAAAGCTACCCCCACCAGATCTTTAAATAATCAGATATTTCGTTCATTGAAGTATCAGTTTAAATGTCCCCTCCTCAGAGTTATTCCTCTCCCATCATTCTCTGTCATATCACTTTGTATTATAGCATGATGATTAACTGATATTTTCTTTCTTCTCTGTTCACTTATTTATCATTTGTCTCTCCAATATAAGCCCTACCCAGAGAGGGAAACTGGACTTGTTCTTTGCTGTATCCTAGTGCATAAAATACATACCTGACATACAGAAGGTGTTTAATAAATTCTTGCGGGCTTTAGAACAGTGATTTATCAATTGTGTGGATGTTTAATATACAAGACGATTAAATTCAATACCTATTAATCTTTGTTATTATTGTTTCAGTCAAAGCAATCTGTCATTGGTAAGCTTGATAATTTACATAAACTTTTATTTACATCCTTATCCATGTCTATTTAAGAATTTATACCTCTGACTTGTTCGAAAAAGAATGTAAAGCAGCTATTACACTGCATTTGGTATAAAAGGTCAAAACATCTCCATATAGGACATTCTACAAAACACCTGACCACTATGTCCCCAAAACTGTCAAGGTCATGAAAAACAAAGAAAGACTGAAAAACTGTCAGAGATCAGGGGAGACAAAGGAGAAATGACAACCAAGTGCACTGTGGTGCCCTGGATTAGATCTTGGAACAGAAAAATAACATTAATGGAAAAACTAGTGAAATCCAAATAATTTCAGAGTAACGTACTAATGTTGGTTTCTTAGTTTTGACAAATGTATCATGGTAATATTAGATGTCTGGGAAACCAAGTGAGGAGTATACAGAAACTCTCTATACTGTCCTTGCAACTTTTCTGTAAATAGAAGATTACTCCTAAAAAAAAAGTTTACTTAAAAAATCAACATCTCCATATAGACAGAAATTTAAACTGCAGTTTGACCATAGTTTGGCATTTTATTCTGAATAGAGTATAGGCCATTGACTTATTGCTTTGAACCCATACAACCACTTAATGTTAAAAGCACGATATTATATAATATTTGTCTCCTCACATTTGCAACAACAAGAGTAATTTTAAAACAACTAGACAGATATACTAGTTGCCTCTAATATCACATTAATTCTACATGCAAGTCTGAAGGAGAAGTGTCATCTTTCCCTTTTTCTCTAGTAGGGGTGCTGTCCTGTACGTTTAGAACCTCCATTTGCCTACTAGGTTGGGAGAATATTCAAAGTCCTATCAACCTAAACTCTGTCCATTGCTTCTTCCTAAAAGGAGAAACTAATGTTCCTAAGTATATTGTATCATCAGAGAACACAGTTTTCTCCCCCTGATAATTCAAATGAGCCCAGTATGTCAAAAAGACTTTCTAGACATTATTCTCTAATTTTCTCTTAACTGCTCTACAAAGTTATTCCTTATTCATTCACTTGACAAATAATTACATCATGAAGCAGTCTGAATCACACTGAACTTGAATAACAAATTGGATTATAAATTCAAAAATGTGAAAGCAAATTCCACTGTAATGTTTCTGCACCCTAGGGAGGTTTCATCATTTCATAAACACACCCAAAACCAAGGCACAAAGTACTGCCATCTAACCCACTGTACATAATTCTACAAATGTGATATAAAAACGTTCTCACACACAGCACCTGAAATACCAGCATTTCTTTATCTTATTTATCAGTTTATTGTGGGTTCCAGTACACACACACACACACACACACATACACACACACAGAGCTATTTTGTTTCATGGGTCATGGAAATCTTATTTAAACAGAGGACTATAAAATGGTAAAAATAATTAAGACGAAAAAAGAAATCAAACCATTCAAAAGGCAGAAATTGAAAAGGTGAAAGGGAGATGGTACAAGATTAGACTGCTTATAAGAAAAAATGGTCAGAGGAAAAGGGGAAATTTGTAACAATTCTCTGGGTATTTTGTGGTTTTGTAGTTGTCCTACCCTGGGCCAGTCCCTTAAATATTCTCAACCTCATGTTCCTTCACTACAACATTAAGATAATAATGACAGTCTACCCACTGAATTCTTTTTTAAGTATAAACAAAATGGGCAAATAAAACACAATTTTTAAAAAGCTACTTTTCACCAAAATGAGCTTTTAAAAAGACTGAAAATTGCTAACTACTGGCAATATCTGAAAAAAAAAAAAAAAAGAGCGTATAACTATATTTTGTAAAGCAGAAGCAACTCTTTAGCCAGCCAGAAGCTGAACAAAATTCTTGGTTAAATGCTTACCTTGGAGACTTGTCGAAGCCACCTTAAATACTCTGTGAACGTATCAAAACAAATGTAGTAAGTCTGGCTTTGGGGTCCCGAGGAGCTAAACGCTAAACAGTGCTGGTGTTTTTTCACTTCTTCTACCTATAAAAAACAAAGAGTGACAAAAACATGTCAGAAAGCAGGATATTTACCGAGCTCATTAACTGTCCCTTAGACCAGTGAGCCTGCACAGCTTTGCATCTATCTCTTTATGTGTGCCTCTTACTACTTAAAGCATGTAAGCTCCTAAGTCTGACCAACCAATCTGAATTACAAGGAAACCAAAAAGAGGACTATTACCTTCAAGAGATTTCCCCACAATAGTGAAATTCTCTTCTTCCTGTTTAAAATTGTAACAGACTCCCTTTTTTATCCTTCTATACCCTCACAATAGGGTGCTGAGGTTCTTACTTCCTCTTAAAGAGGACTTTTACTGAAGATTTTACTTAAGAATTTTTACTGCAGGTGAATTTTTACTTAGGGGACTTTTGTATTACTCTGAATTACAACCTTTTATTAAAAGAGGTCTTCAAGCATGTTAAATAAGTTTTTTTCTTTTAGCTTATTGTGAAATTGAGATTAACCTGAAATAAAACCCTACCATAAGAAATTTCAAGTCCCAATAATGCAGCGATATTGTCAAATCAAATTTCCACTCCCAGTAAATTCTTCATAAGGAGAAAAAGTCCAAACGATAAAGTAACATGATATTACACAAACTCTTACGTTTTACTTACAGAATGAATGTTTCCTATATTTCATTTACAAAACTGACCACAAACCAAGTCACAGTGAAAGTGTAAAAAACTTCAGAAAGATCACACAGACTACATTCTGGGACCAAAATAAAATCAAGTTAAAAATCAATAATAAATCAATTAAAAATCTACATTTAGAAAGTTAATACACTTCTAAACAACTCACAGGTTAAAAAAAAGAATTTGTAATCAAAACATAGAAATTCTTAGCACTAAACCATTAAAAATACTATGTACTGAAATTTATGGAATGTAACAAAAGCAGGTACACAGAGGGAAATTTATAATTTTAAATACTCATATTAGAAAAGAAGGCAGAAAATTAATTTAATTGGCATGTATCTCAAGAACCTAGGGAAAAAATAGCAAAAACAAAAATGAAGTGAACTCAAAGCAGAATGAAGGTGATAATAAAAAGCAGAAGTTAACGAAATGAAAACCGGGACTTCCCTGGTGGCGCAGTGGTTAAGAATCTGCCTGCCAATGCAGGGGACACGGGTTCGAGCCCTGGTCTGGGAAGATCCCACATGGCACGGAGCAATTAAGCCCGTGCACCACGACTACTGAGCCTGCACTCTAGAGCCGGCTAGCCACAACTACTGAGCCCACGCACCCTAGAGCCCGTGCTCCGCAACAAGAGAAGCCACCGCAATGAGAAGCCCACGCACCACAACGAAGAGTAACCCCCACTTGCCACAACTAGAGAAAGCCCATGCGCAGCAACGAAGACCCAACGCAGCCAAAAAATTAAAAAAGAAAAAAGAAATTAAAAAAAAAGAAAGAAATGAAAACCAAATATACAATAGAGAACATTAACAAAGCAAAACAGCAATTCTTTGAAAAGGCTAACAAAATTGAATATCAATTGATATTGATCAATGATATCAACTGAAGACATAAATATTAATAATGAAAAGGGAGACACAACAGATTAAGCAAGGATTAAAAACAGATTATTATAAATAATTTTGTGGCAAATATTTAGAAAAATTTATTTTACCAACACTAAATCAAGGGAAAAAAAAACAGACCTAAATAGTCTTATTACCATTTAAGAAAATGAATATTTTTTTAATTACCAAGAAAATATCAGGCTCACATGGTTTCAGAGGTGAGTTTTATCAAAGTTCCAAGAAATAGATCATTGCAAACTTGTGCAAACTCATCCACCAAACGAGAAAAGAAGAAAAAGATCCCAGCCTATTCTATGAGGCCAGTATAACCAAAAACAGATCAGAACAGTAAGAGAAAGGAAAATTACAGGCCAACCTTAGTCATGAACACTTATCTTGAAAAAAATGTTGCATCAGAATCCAGCAATACAGAAAAAAATATATCAAGAACAAAAGTTGGATTTACCTCAGGAAAGGAAAGATGGTTTAATGTTATTGGAACTATAAAGTCATTAATCACATTAACAGATTAAAGAAGAAAACCGTATGATCACCACCACAGTTGCAGAAAAAGCATTTGATGACGTTCTCCACCCATTCATCATTCATGATAAAAACTGTAAGCAAACTAAGAACACAAAGAACTCACTTAAGCCAACAAAGGACATTTATGTAAGGCAAACTTCAATGTTAATGATGAGATATCACTCTCTTACCTTACTTTTTCTGTTCAATACTGTACTAGAGTCCTGGCCATTGCAATAAGACAAAGAAATGTATTCAGGAAGAAAGAAAATTGCCATTATTTGAATATGAGATGATTAGCTACATAGCAAACTCCAAAGAATCTAGAGACATTAGAATAAATAAGAAAATTTAGCAAGGTGGCTGGATATAAGATTAACACTAAAAAAATCAACCACATTTCTATACACCAAAGAGAAAATATAATTTTATAAAAATGCTATTTAAACTAATCCATATCGACAGAAATCAGGCAGTGTTTTTTGGGAATGGGTAGGAGTGAGCATAAAAGTAGGGACAGAAGGGTACAAAGGAGCACAAGGGGACTATCTGTCAAATTGTGCTCATGGAAGTATAATACAGTTATCAAATTGTTATCAAAATGTGCAGTATGTTGTATATCAATTATACCTCAATAAAGTTTGGCAAAGATGTAGAGAAATGTACACTGATATGAGCATGATATGGTGCAACAACCTTGGAAAACAACTGGCTATCATCTTGTAAAAGTAAATGTGCATATATGTCCTATAGCCCAGTGACTGTACTCTTAAGAGCACTATTTCTCAAGGAGGTCATTATAGGAATTTTGGATTGAATAGTTCCTTGTGTACATTATGCAGGACTGTCTAATATGTTTGCATGACATTTTACTCTCTGAACCCCTGTCCTGTAGATGCCAATAGTGTCCCCTTGCAGCAAAAGATACTAGTATTAACCAAACACACTATCTACTTTTCCCAGAACCTTTGTAATTAAGATGGAGTCATGTGACTAGTTCTGGCCAATGAGCCATGAGCAGAAGTGGCATGTGTCACTTCTACAACCAGATATACAAGAGCCAGCTAATGACCCTCCAGTTACCTCTTCTCCTGCCTAAGCAGCAAAGGAAGCCACGTGTTACAAATATTATAAGAGAGAAGAACCCCCAACAGGCTGGGTTCATACGTAATTACTTGAAAAAAGAAATCTCCACCCACCCACACTGGACAAATAGTGTGAGTGAGAAATAACTGTTATGATAAGTCACTGAGATCTGGGAGTTTTGTTACCACAGCATAACTTAGCTTACATCAACTGACTACCCAATCATTTGACAATCAAAACACTTGCACATATTACCAAATGTCCCCTTCAGGCACAGCGACAAGAGTTGAGAACTGCTGCTCTAGAAAAACTACTTGTAAACCAGGAGGCATATCAAAAGACTATCTCAAGAGCACTATTTATAACAGAAAGCTAGAAGCAACCCAAATGTCCATCAATGAGAAAATTACTTAAGAAATTTCAGAAATTTGGAACATTTACAGAGTGGAACATTATACAGAAATGAAAACCATATATAGCAAGTAATATGGAATCTTATTATGAAACATAACATTGAGTGAAAAAATTCAATCACAGAAAACTACAAACAGGATGATACCATTTTTTATTAAGATCAAAACAAGCAAAACAGTTATATGATAAAATTTATTTCAAAAAAGTAAGCAAACGATGAATACATATTCTAGGACAGTGGATTCCTCTGGGGTAGGAGGAGGCAATGGGACAGATGCAAAGAGAACTCAGGTAGAGACACTGGTATTGATGCTGCTGTACTTCCTAAACTGAGTAGTAAGTTAACAGTTACTCAGCTTATTATGCCTCATAGCTTAACAAATACTCCATAAAGTATTAATGTAAATAAGTTATCTAAAAATTTATGTTCAGTTTTAAAGAAGAAATTAAATATAATAATTGTACATGAATAAAAATGTATTAAACAAATGTTTTTCAACAATTAAACTTGAAGAGCTTTATTTAACTTCATATTTGAATTCTACATTTGAAAACGTAAACTAATGATCATGCTCAAGTAGTGTGTCAAAACTGATTATCACAGCAATTATAGCAAAATTGATTATCACACCTCATTTCCAGCTCTTCTATATAAATTAGAAAACAAAAACAAAAAACCCCTTCCATTTACGCTCAGATTTTCCTTTAACAACAGACCAGAATGAGAAAAGGAAAGACAAACATTAATGAAAACTTATATTGCAAAGAGTGAATTATTTTTTCCTAACTTGGTTAATATAATTTTTCAACATACTCAATTATTTTTAAAGGTGTAGCACAAAACAGGTTTTACAAGCTTTGTCTGTGAGAAAAAGAAGCTGTTAACTTTCTATTCACTCAATGGTAGAAGTACATCCAGTAATAGGCCTGGGAAACAGAACAAGTCTCTAGCTCTGAATAAAAATGCTAATTATAACTGGATCTTCTCTCACCTTACCTGAACATTCCACTGCTTCCCTGCCTCTGCTTCTCTGAGCACAATAATCTTTCTGACCATCTCCTTTATATGTCAAGAGATTTTTCACCCTTCAAGTTCTATCATAATTGCTACCTCCTTCATCACAAAATCCCCTGATTCCCCCCACAAAATGTAATCTCTTCCACTTATCTTCCACACTAATTTTTTGCACCTCTCGTAGAGCAGATATTGTTGTGTCCATCCTTCATTTCCAGATAGTAATTATAAGCTATTCAAAGGCAGAGATGGTGACTTACCCATCTTGGTATTTCTGGGACGCCAAGCAAAGCTGCTTCCCCACAGAGGATATTTAATAAATAGTTATATTAAATTTGCCCATGCAAATGACTAACACCATAAAGAAAGAAACAGATTGTTGACCTATTGGGGCATCAAACATTAAATATGCATTTTTAATGATGAGTTATGGAAGTAATAATGATGAATAATTTTTCAGATCCATCCAAAGGACAAGATCTTCAGTAATAAACTATCACTAATTCTTCAATGCTCAGACAGAAGTTAAGAAGCCATGGTTTCAAAATGGGCGAATGAAATAGACCTAAACACACCTCACAGACTAGCCAAATCTATTTTTTTAAAACGATCAAGTAACGATCAAGAAAAAAATTTTTAATATGCCCCCGATTTCCAAAAACCCATTTCTTCATCCAAATTTACCTTTCCCTTTATTAACAGATTATCATATCATTTAAAAATCAGGAAATACTGACATATAATTATGGTAATGATACCCCTACCAGTGCTTGGAGTTTATAAATAAATCTGGCAAAGAAAAGAATGTAATATCTTCCTAAGCAATCCTGTTCTTTCTGTTGATATTTTATAAATTATAGGAATAAAATAGTTAACATGCCCAAAGAAAAGCAGCCAGTATGTTGGAAATATCTATCAGCTGTATCACAGGTTTTCTCTGAAATGAGTAGCATTTCAGGTTCAAAAATCATGACTAGCTATATTGATAAACTAAAAGTACTAACCCCACTGGTCACTAAACACAAATAAAAAGAGAGGTAAGGCAAAGCGGGATCACAGATTCCTGCTAGAGAGTCTAACCTTTGATAAGCACGCCTGAATGATCCTAAGGTCATGGACTTGGGGATCACTGTACTATACTATAAAATACATGCTCACAATATCAAAAGACATCTTCTCATAAATAATAATTTATCACCTACAGTCTGAAACATAACAGTGAAATTCTAGTTGCTCTATTTTCAGTCACATAGTTAAGGTGCATGTACTAAGAAGTGAACATAACCAGGACTTCACATGAGCCAATGGCACTGCTATTTTCCAAAACTCCACCAACCAAAAATGTCCACTGGTGGAGGCACAACAGGAATGATGAGTCAAAAACCATCTACCCCTGGGACTTCCCTGGTGGTCCAGTGGGTAAGACTCCACACTCCCAATGCAGGGGGCCTGGGTTCGATCCCTGGTCAGGGAATTAGATACAGCATGCATGCCACAACTAACAGCCCCCATGCCGCAACTAAAAGATCCCACGTGCCGCAATGAAGATCCTGCGTGCTACAATTAAGACCCAGCACAGCCAAAATAAATAAATACATAAATAGATTTTTTTTTTACTTGAAATTCTTTAAAAAAAAAAACCCCATCTACCCCTTATTACAGAAATGACTCAAAGTAAGCTTCTTAATGACACTGGGAAATCTGTTAGTATTTGGTTTGTTTTAAACTTACTTTCCCACCAATTAGTGGCAGAACATGCATCTTTCCGGTCAAGCTGTCTTTCACAGATGATACTATTAGGCAGGTCCCACACAGGATAACTTGGCGTCTGGTCCATCGGTTCACTGGCAACTGCATTTTGCCTTTACGGACATTATACATTCCTGAGAGCTGAATCCGTTCCGAGCTACCAGTGCTGTGAGGTTTTCCTGCAACAAACACAAGCAAACATTTTAGTCTTAAAGAAATGGGCTTTTTTGCTACTCATCAGATAAATTTACCAGATAAGTTACTTGGACAACAGAGAATAATTATAGGGAAACAATCTAATTTATAATTGAGAGAATCTGAAACCTGCAGTAATGCAATCATGATAAGAATTACCACATCTGCTCCACATGTACCTTTTAATATAGATGAAGAAGAGTTTTTTCCTTAAAACCCTAGGAAAAAAGCTATTTTAACTCCTCTGTTATAGCCTAAGTTTTTTCTCCTATATCCTTCACAACTTAATTTTACATTTAAAACAGAAATGGCTTCAAGATTTTCATGAATACGAGTTAATTTAAGTACACTAAGAAGAAAATATTATAGACTGATATAGAAAGATAACATTCAAGATCTAGCATTTAATGAAACTAATCAGTTTTAATGGAATTAGCCACTCATATTCTTCCTCCTACAGATATTTAATGTACATTTACTATTAAGGAGACAATTAAAAATGAATGACTTGGGCTCCCCTGGTGGCACAGTGGTTAAGAATCCGCCTGCCAATACAGGGGACACAGGTTCGAGCCCTGGTCCCGGAAGATTCCCACATGCCACGGGCAACTAAGCCCATGTGCCACAACTACTGAGCCTGCACTCTAGAGCCCGCGAGCCACAAGTACTGAAGCCCACACGCCTAGAGCCCGTGCTCCTCAACAACAGAAGTCACCCCAATGAGAAGCCCACGCACCGCAATGAAGAGTAGCCCCCGCTCATCACAACTAGAGAAAGCCCGTGCACAGCAACGAAGACCCAACACAGCCAAAAATAAATAAATAAAATAAATAAATTTATTTTAAAAAAAATGACTTCTCTAGTAAGAAAATACTCCTCTATAAACATAAGCTAAGTCCTCAAAGATAAACTTAATGCCAATCCAGGAAGGATTGTGTGCTGTAGTGCTTGTGAGTCACGGAGGGAACAAAGAGACAGAGAAAGATGCACTAAGACTCAGAGACAAAGAGAGAGCTGAGAAAGCTCTGAAGAGTCTTCATTTCCCAGATGGAAGTGAATTTGGAAGAATGACATTCAGACAAGCCCCATCAATTGAATGGGAGAACTACTGTGACTAATAAGTGATGGAGTTGTATAAACAAGAAGAAAAATATTTCCCAGTTCTAGACACTGAATATTTATCAAAGAGTACTGAAGCCCATGCTCACAAATAAATTAATGAGGGGCACATGTCCCCGAATAGTTCCCAAGTCAGAAGTATTATATTTATTTGAAAGTTTGCCTAGTGCCTAGCAGAAGAAACAGATTCAAGAAAAATTATATTCTTATGAATGTTAAAAACTAAGATAAATGCCAAGTAGTTTTGGTAGACGTCTAATAGCTACTGGAGAAGGAAACAGGAAGAACAGCAGCACCAAAAATAGATCTCAAGAAGATCCAAAAACTGTTTGAACCCTCCCAATACACACCTTTGGGCAGAGATGTTTGCAAATAACAAAACCAGCAGGTTTGAATTTCACTTCCTCTTTCTCCCAGTATATCAAAATGTTTTATGAAATAAATACTGTACACTGCATAAGTTTGCTGGGGCTAGGCTAGAATGAAGTCTAAAAGTGGTCCACCTTTTTGAACCTGGGCCCAGCAAACAACTACACAGCTGGCATCCTCAGTGGAGAGCTCCACTGAGTTGTTTGTCTACCAAACGCTAACACTCCCACAAAGGCATAGGAAGCCCAGGAGACTTTAAAATAGATATGGCTTGCCAAAGGCTGCCAGTGATGGATCGGACCACAGTCATTCACTTGTCCCATTCTGCACAAGTTCATTTACACCCACAGAGAGAAATGCCCAGGCTCCCAGTCTAAGAGCTCCTCTCTACATTATAGTCTCTCTTCCTGTAGAGAAGAAGTGGGACAGGAGATTCAGAAAACTGAAAGGTATGTGCAAGGCTAAAAATAATGGACAACACGATTTACAAAATCCAATTTCCATGACTGTAATACACTAACATTCTCTAACAAGGCATCTGATCTAAATACTTACATACACACACACACACTAATGAATGCAAAGAAGCAGGCATTTTATTCAGCCACATCAGAGAGTGGCTTCAAGGACACTTGTTAACCTGTCACATTTATAGAGATCTGTGATTTAATTAGAGACTGAAGAAAAAGACAACAGAGGTATATAAGGAACAGTCCTTCAATTCTCCAACTCCACAAAAATCCTAGAGAAAGCCCCAGAGCAAATTGCCAGATGGAGGACTAAGGCTAGAAGGGATACATACGAGAAAAGTATGGAGACATCAACAGATACTGGCTTTTTATTCCCTCTTTAGAAAAATTCCCAAGGGCCCTGAGCAGTCCTGGAACCTAATGGTAAGATTAGTCTGTCCCTGCCCTAAACATCCCAGTCTGAATCAAATCCCTCTTATCTTGCTCTGGGTGAATTTAAATATCCTTGTTGTCAGCTCCCTCCCTAGGTGTTCCCAGCTCAGGCACACCCTCAGGACCAGGCTGTGTACCCGCTGGGCTCTGGGGAATATGGAGATGAATAAGTAACATACAGCTGGGCAGTCACCCCCGTGCACACCCCTTTGTGTCAGACCTCCTTATTCTGTGACGTAAGGAATTATTTTAGCTCTCGCTGCCAATTTCGAAACTTCTCATTTCAGAGGAATTCAAATTGTCTATGCTCGAAGAAATACTGACATCACACAAGGAACCAATGCCCACCAAATTAAAGTTGGATCCACTGTTGTAACTTTTCCTTTAGAAATATCCTACAGGTTTAAGGCATTTCTTATACGACCTGGGATGAAAGATGGACAGCAAAAGCAAGTATTTCAAGCTGAGAGAGAAACCTGAACACAACAGAGGATGATTTAAAACGTGCTTTCCCTCTCTTACTCACTTGGCACATGGCAATTTGATAAGACTTGACATATATGCACCTATAAATGAGCAGGAAAATGAGCACACTGATCATCGCTAACAGTTCTTCGTGCCCACTGAGATCCCTCCCTCTCCCTCCCACCCCTCCCCCACCTAGGGCCTCCCATGCTCAGGCGACTGCTCATCTGCTTTTTTGTCACTTTTTGTCCGTGTTGTTGAGTGTGCCAAGAGTTCATTCCTTTTTATTGCTGAGTAGTATTCCACTGCATGAATATATCACATTTTGTTTAACCATTCATCTGCTGATAGACAATTGGACTGTTTCCACGTTTTTTGCTTATCTTGACTGAAAACATTGGGATAAACATTCTTGTGTGGATATATCCTTTTATTTATCTTGGGTAAACACGTGGGACTGTTATGGCTGGGCTG
Source organism: Balaenoptera acutorostrata (assembly GCF_949987535.1). Lineage (NCBI taxonomy): Eukaryota > Metazoa > Chordata > Mammalia > Artiodactyla > Balaenopteridae > Balaenoptera > Balaenoptera acutorostrata. The sequence continues at coordinate 13,573,951 of NC_080076.1, forward strand.
TACTATTTTACATGTTCATCTCTAAGGCAGGAGAGTTCCGGTTGCTCTACCTCCTTGTCAACACTTTTAGCTGTTCTAGTACACATGTAATGGTACCTCATGATAGATTAAATTTGCATCCTCCTAATGATGCTGATCATCTTCTCAAGAGCTTATCTGCAATTCACATACCTTCTTTGCTGAGATGACTAATTCAAATCTTGTATCCAATTTTAATTGAATTGAGTTCCTCACATATTCTGAACACAAGTCCGTTGTCAAATGTGTAACTTGCAAATATTTTCTCCCAGTCTGGCTTGCTTTTTCATTTTCTTGACAGAACTTTGGGAAAGCAAAAGTTTCGATTTTAATGAAGTCCAAATATTTGATTTATCTTTTACAATTAGTGTTTTTTGTGTTGTATTTAAGAAGTCTCTGACAAACTCAAGGTCACTATAATTTTCTCCTATGTTTTCTGCTGTAAGTTTCATAGGTTTAATTCTTTTTTTTCCCCCAAATTTATTTATTTATTTATTTATTTTTGATTGTGTTGGGTCTTCGTCTCTGTGCGAGGGCTCTCTCCAGTTGCGGCAAGCGGGGGCCACTCTTCATCGTGGTGCGTGGGCCTCTCACTGTCGCGGCCTCTCGTTGCGGAGCACAGGCTCCAGACGCGCAGGCTCAGCAGTTGTGGCTCACGGGCCCAGTTGCTCCGCAGCATGTGAGATCTTCCCGGACCAGGGCTCGAACCCATGTCCCCTGCATCGGCAGGCAGACTCTCAACCACTGCGCCACCAGGGAAGCCCCATAGGTTTAATTCTTACATTCAGGCCTATGATTAATTTCAAGTTAATTTTTGTACACAGCAAGAAATAAGTAGAGGTTCAGGAGGTTTTTGTTTTTGTTTTTTGACAAGTGGCTATCTTAGTTATTCCAGCACTTTTTGTTAAAAAGATTATCCATTGGGACTTCCCTGGTGGCGCAGTTGTGAAGAATCTACCTGCCAGTGCACGGGACATGGGTTCGAGTCCTGGTCCGGGAAGATCCCACATGCTGCAGAGCAACTAAGCCCGTAAGCCACAACTACTGAGCCTGCATTCTGGAGCCCATGAGCCACAACTACGGAGCCTATGTACTGCAACTACTGAAGCCCACGTGGCCTAGAGCCTGCGCTCTGCAACAAGAGAAGCCACTGCACTGAGTAGCCCGCACACCCCAATGAAGAGCAGCCCCCACTCGTCGCAACTAGAGAAAGCCCGTGGGCAGCAACGAAGATCCAAAACACCCAAAAATAAAAAATATAAATAAATAAATTAATTAATTAATTTAAAAAAAAAAGATTATCCATTCCCGCTGAAGTGCTTTGGCACCTGTATCAAAATTCTATTGACCACAGTTGGGTGGGTCAATTTCTTGGTTCTTCCCATTGCACTCATCTATTTGTCTGTCTTCAACCAATATCACAGTATCCTGATTACTGAATCTTTATAATTAGTCTTGAAATCAGGTAAAATGAGTCCTCTCCTGTGAAGAGTGACAGCTTTACTTCTTCCACTGCAATCAGGGTGTCTTTTATTTCTTTTTCTTGCCTTGCTGCACAAGCTAGAACCTTCCATACAATAAGAAACAGAACTAGTGAAAGCAGACATCCTTTCCGTTTTCCTAATCTTAGGGGAGTAGCATTCAGTTTTTCACCAGTAAGAACAACAAATTGGCACAGGGAACTATATTCAATAGTTCCAACCAATAATGGAAAAGAATCTGAAAAAGAACATATATTTATATATATGTATATAAACATTCTGGGGGACTTCCCTGGTGGTGCAGTGGTTAAGAATCTGCCTGCCAATGCAGGAAACATGGGTTCAATCCCTGGTCCTGGAAGATCCCACATGCCGCGGAGCAACTAAGCCTGTGCACCACAACTACTGAGCCAGCACTCTAGAGCCCGTGAGCCACAACTGCTGAGCCTGCGTGCTGCAACTACTGAAGCCCATGCAACTAGAGCCTGTGCTCTGCAACAAGAGAAGCCACCACAATGAGAAGCCCGCACACCACAACAAAGAGTAGCCCCCGCTCACCACAACCAGAGAAAGCTCACGTGCAGCAACAAACACAGCCAACACAGCCAAAAATAAATAAAATTTTTAAAATGGTTAAAAACATTCTGGATTTGGTGTCAGGGGTGAGGGTAATGCTGGCTTCTGAATGCTGAAGAATTCTTTCCTCTACTTTTCTGCAATAATTTGGATGAACTTGGTATCATTTCATCCTTAAACATCTGGTCGAATTCCCCAGTGAAGACTTCTGGATCTGGAGTCTTGCTTTTTCTGGTTTTTGTTTGTTTATTTTTTGTCTTGTTTTGTGTGTGGCAGGGGGGGAGAGTGTTTAACTATAATTTCAATTTCTTTACTAGAGTTAGGGCTATGCTATTCCATTATCTAGTTATTCTTGAGTAAGCCTTCGTGGTTTGACTTTTTAAAAGTTTGTCCATTTCATTTAAGTTTTCATATAGTTGACATACAGTTGTTCACAATATTTCCTTCTTATCCTTTTAATATCAGTAAAAAACTGTAGTGATGTCACCTCTTTCATTCCTGATATTGGTAACATACCTTTTCTTTTTTTTTTTCTTCTGTTTTGTAAATGAGTTCATTTGTATCTTTTTTTTTTAATTCCACATATAAGCGATATCATATGATATTTGTCTTTGGCTTACTTCACTTAGTATGATAATCTCTAGGTCCATTCATGTTGCTGCAAATGGCATTATTTCATTCTTTTTTATGGCTGAGTAATATTCCATTGTATAGATATACCACATCTTCTTCAGCTATTCGTCTGTTGATGGACATTTAGGTTGCTTCCATGTCTCGGCTACTGTAAACAGTGCCGCAATGAACACTGGGGTGCATATATCTTTCGAATTATGGTTTTCTCTGGATATATGCCCAGGAGTGGGATTGCAGGATCATATGGTTAACTCTATTTTTAGTTTTTTAAAGAACCTCCATACTATTCTCCATAGTGGTTCTACCAATTTACATTCCCACCAATAGTGTAGGAGGGTTCCTTTTTCTCCACACTCTCTCCAGAATTTATTTGTAGATTTTTTGACCAGAGTGAGGTGATACCTCATTGTACTCTTGATTTGCATTTCTCTAACAATTATCAGTGTTGAGCATTTTTTCATATGCCTGTTGGCCATCTGCATGCCTTCTTTGGAGAAATGTCTATTTAGATTTTCTGGCCATTTTTTAATTAGGTTGTTTGGTTTTTTTGATATTGAGTTCTATGAGCTGTGTGTATATTTTGGAAATTAATCCCTTTCAGTCCGTATCATTTGCAAATATTTTCTCCCATTCTGTAGGTTGCCTTTTGGTTTTGTTTATGGTTTCCTTCACTGTGCAAAAGCTTTTATGATTAATTAGGTCCCATTTGTTTATTTTTGCTTTCACTTCCATTACTCTAGGAGACAAACTTCTATCTTTTCTTGATCAGTCTGATTAGAAGATTACCAACTTTATTTTTTTTTCACATAAAAATGTTTATTATAATAACATTTTACATTTTATAACTTTCTTTGGATTTATTATATGTTTTTCTCATAAAAAATGGAGGGAGGAGTTTTTGTTTTTATTTTAAAGATAAGAATATTAAAGAAAGTGTTTAAATTATTTTGTCCTATGTCACAAGTTGGTTTATACAGGACCAATATACAAAACTAGAGGATCAGATTATTCATTGTCTTTTTACTGCCCCATATTTCCTCCCAACAATAGTTAGCAAAGAGTACAAGATTTGATTTTTACGAGTCATTCATCTTTTTTTTAACACCTTTATTAGAGTATAACTGCTTCACAATGGTGTGTTAGTTTCTGCTTTATAACAAAGTGAATCAGCTATACATATACATATATCCCCATATCTCCTCCCTCTTGCGTTTCCCTCCCACCCTCCCTATCCCACCCCTCTAGGTGGTAACAAAGCACCGAGCTGATCTCCCTGTGCTATGCGGCTGCTTCCCACTAGCTATCTATTTTACATTTGGTAGTGTATATATGTCCATGCCACTCTCTCACTTCGTCCCAGCTTACCCCTCCCCCTCCCTCCAATTTTATTAAACAACTCAAAGAACCAGGTTTCAGTTTCATTCTCTACTGTTTTTCTGTTTATGGTTTCATTTATTTCTGTTCTTACCATTGTTTCTCTTACTAATTTTAGGATTAATTTTCTTAATGTGGAAACTGAGGTCACTGACTTGAGGCTTTTCTTTTTTCTTAATATAGGCATTTAAGTGCTATAAACTTCCTTCTAAGTACTGCTTTAGCTGCATTCCACAAATTCTGGTATGTTGTAGTTTCAGGTTCACTAATCGTTTCTCTCCAGTGTTTAATCTACTGTTAATTCCATCCAGTGTACTTTTCATCTCTAGAAGTTCAATTTGGCTATATGTGGGTACATACTTATATACACATACATATACACACATATGTATATATCTTCCATGTCACTCCTTAATATGCCTTTTTTTACCTTCATGAATATATGAAACAATTATAATAGCTGCTTAAGTGTCCCTGTCACCTAATTCTATCATCTGTATCACTTCTGTGTCAGTTTTATTTTATCATTTTCTCTTATGGGTCTTATTTTTCTGCTTCTTTGCACACCTGGTAATTTTTGTTTGGATGCTAGTCATTAGGAGTTTTATCTTGTTGAGTGCTGGATATTTTTGTATTTATATGAATATTATGGAGTTTTGTTCTGGGACACAATTAAGTTAGTTGAAAACAGTTTGGTTCTTACCAGGCTTGCTTTCTGGGATTTGTCATATAAGACCAGAGCAGCCTTAAGTCTAGATTTATAATAGCAATATTATCAAGCAATACTGTAACTGACATCCTCTAAATTATAAGATTCTCCAGTCTGGCTGGCAGGAGCATGAACTTTGCCTGGCCCTGTGTGAGCTTCAAGGTTTATTCCCTCTGCTCCTTTTCAGTGTTTTTAAACCCCAGCCTCACATAGTTTCTTCTTCACATAAATGACTGATCAGCACTCAGCTGAAGGCTCAGTGATGACTCCTTGCACATCTCCAGGACTCTCTGAGCAGCTCTTTTCTCTCCAGCACTCTACTCTGTACACTCAAACTGCTTAGCTTCAATGGACTCCCAGCTCTGTCTCCTGAACTCACTGTGAATACCAGGCTCTGCCTGGGTTCCTCCTCCCTACAACTTAATCCTGGAACTCTTTCCCACCATCAGTAAGATGGTACATTTGTAGGGTTGTTTTAATCTGTTTCCTTTCTCTCAAGGAGCACATCTGTTGTGGGGTTTTGTGTCTTGTGCTGCCTGATGCCCAATGTCTGAAAGCTGTTTCATATATTTCATCTGATTTTTAGTTGTTGCTACTTTTAGGTTAAAGAGTAAATGCAGTCTCTGTTACTCCATCTTGGCTGGAACCAAGTGCCAAATATTTAAATTTAATTCTTTCTCATACATACCGTTCACTTTTATAGATTATAGAAGTATGTTTAACATAATTAAAGATTTTCTTTAACGTGTGGGTTCTCAATATATTACTATATTCAGAAATTCAGAGAAACCCTGTGGGACCAGTGGACTAGGAGAGCTATCTGCTCTTGTCCAAAAATAGCTCCAAACTTCAGTATTATCATAGTTCTTTGGCTCTTCTTTTCCAATTATTGACAGTAATGAGTGTATAAGCAACTTCTAATTTACTACCTTACTTTACATTCAATCCTAAAACAATAGGCCTAAAGTTAGCTCTCTACCCTCTTTCAAAGTAAAGGACTAAACTTTGTGGTAAGTCTTTTCCTCCACTCAGAGGTCCTTCTTGACTTGCAATATTTATAAGTATTAATCTAAATAGTTCAGTCTTCTAAATGATTCACTTCTAGTTAAACTGGGTGTCACTATACTACCTTTCAAAAACAAATGTAAAAAGAATAATGCATAGTTCATTAATCTCTCTACACTGTCACAAATATTAGAACTTCAACCTTAATGGATATAACTAAGATAACTGGATAGAGCTACTCTGATAGAAAAATCCTGAGAATTCTAAAATAACCTCCTTTGTTGACTCAAGTGGGAGTAGGATAGATTGTTGTAACAGTTGCTTCAGACAGAGTGGTTCTAAAAGTATGGTCCCAAGACCAGTAGTACCAGAATCACCTGGAAACTTATTAGAGATGCAAATTCTCAGGCCCCACCCTAGAAGTACAGAATTGGCATCTCTGAGGATGAAGCCCAGTAATCTGTATTTTAACAAGCCCTATATATAATCAGCAGTCTGGATCAAAGAACAGAGATCGTTGTGATGAGCAGACAAACCCCTCCATTTTTAAAAATAAGAGTTTGGGTTTTTGCTCGTTTCTTTTCTTTTTCTTCTCTCTTCACCTTCTCTTCTCTTTTGTAGTTTAAAGCCTAAACTTGGTGGGAGGGAGACGCGAGAGGGAGGGGATATGGGGATATATGTATACATATAGCTGATTCACTTTGTTATACAGCAGAAACGAACACAATATTGTAAAGCAATTATACTCCAATAAAGATGTTTAAAAAAAAAAAAAAGCCTGAACTTAAATGTTATTCCTCAAGATGAGAGAATTTCAGCTTTGAGGGGGAATGAAGAATATAATAAAACATCACTTCTTTGGATCTTACTAACTTAGAATTTTGACCAGGAGCTTTTGAAATTAAGTCTACTCATGTTTTATCTATCATAAGGGAATTTTATTAAATAAATGAATAAGCATGATTAGAAGAGAAGTATTTATTTAAAGAAAACTAACTACAGTCCATTCTGCTACAATATGTTTCATTAATACTAATTAATTCATTTATAATCATAAATAGGGGAATGAAGTCAGTATAATATGCACAGTATTGGTCCATAAGGATTCACTCTAGGCAAGGGGAGCCAGAATATTGGGAGTGGAATTATAACTTTCAAAAACAAAGGAAAAAGCCCATGGTAAATGCATTCTCAATGCCCACAAGCCAACATTTCTACTCTTATGTTATTGTGCATTTTTAATATTCCCTAATATTGTGTCTGTAACTTCCAGACACAATAAGTTACCTGCCTAGGCTGTCCAGGTTATCTCCTGAGGTATCCATTATTTTTGTTAGTATTTTGGTTATAAAGATGCTTGGACTTAGAGTCCTGCCGCTCTCCAACTCTATTTTCCCATAAACACTTTTATTTTTAATTTTCAACTTTGGAGAACATGAGAAGTTTCGGGAACATATATAGTAGCAGAAACACCTGCTTTAACTAGAAGACCACTGAACAACACAGAAATAAGTACAAATTTGGTTGCTGCCAATTACATGTCTTTGCCAAATATATCCTAGTGTCTATTTGTGGTAGTTTGAAAATATGTCCACAAATTTTTTTAAATTCTTCCCTTCAAAGGTAGAGCCCAATCCCATTCCCTTTGCTTGTGGACTGTACTTAGTGACTAGCTTCTAACAAATAGAATGTAGCAGACTCAATGGCTGCTGTAACTTCTGAAACCAGGTCATAAAAGGCAAATAGCTTCCACCTTACCCCCTCTAGGATCACTCCCTCTGAGGAAGCCAGCTGCCATGAGGACACCCTAGGGACCCTATGAAAAGGCCAACAGGTGAGGAACTGAAACTTCCTGCCAACAGCCAAAAGGGAACTGAGGCCTCTTCAGAAGCCAGGTGAGCAAGCCATACTGGAAAGATCCTCCGGTCCCTGTCAAGAGAACTGTGCCCCTAGGACATCTTGGCTGCAAACTTCATGATAATCTCTAGCCAGAACTACCCAGCTAAGTCACTCCAGAATTCCTGACTCAGAGAAATTATGAGACAATAAATGTGTGCTGTTTTAAGCCACTGAGTTTTGAGGCAATAACTAATACAACTTTACTGTGTTGGTTTCACTTAGTTCTATTTACCTGAACATAGTGAAACATTAATAACCTACATTTCCCTAAAATAATCTACAAAAATATTTACAGGACTTTGTATAACCTAGTGAGGGCCTAGTGTAATCCAAAATAGTCAAAAACAATAATAAGAACAGCACATTAAGCAATCACAATTTTAAAAACTTTAAAGAATGAAAGTATTCATGATAATACGGCACCAAAAAGTAAGAAAGTTTGATCAGTACATAGGAGATAGTAGAAGAATTTACCAGGTCCCTGGAGCTGAAAATGGTCAGGAATAAGTGAGAACACTTAACTCTCACCTCACCTTCTCTACCTTTAGAGCTTAGACTGATAAAACTACAAAGCATGTTTCTTACTGCATATAAATCCTTAAATCCTTCTTGACTACCTGAAGTGTCAGAAAGACTGAATTAAATTACTTGCTCAGGCTCATTTCAAGAGCTGGCAGAAGGATTTAGACGACTCCATAACAAGGTCCAGAGACCTGAGCATGAACTGGCAGCTGGGAATTTTGTCTCAGAGCTGAAAGTCGAAGCAAGCTCAGCAAGGTGTGCTGGCAGGAGCTCTGAAACAGATTTAAGACTAGTTGCTTTTAGCTGATGGAAATGACAACCATCTGCTAAATATATTTGGAGACAGTTAATTTATGCATCAGATCAAAATATACAAAGTCAACTGCCCAGTAAATCTTGCTTCTTATTGACACTCAATCTGATTAGGTTTATTTATATCTCCCAAATTAGTGTAGACCCTTATCCCTGAGAAATGTTATGCCCTGAACCTTTCTCTAATCTCTAAGTTCTTGAATACCACCAGAGCTTATAATTCCCCCTATAATATTCATGAAAACAGTGCCTGGAAAACGTGCGCTACCCCTTCACACTCTTACAGATTATGTAAACAGAGGGCCAAAGTAACTTTTAAAAAATCCACCAAAGCAAACTCTAATACAAGCTACAGTAAAATTATCCATAAATTTTAAAAATCTGAAAAACCAAATAAAGATAATTACTATGACTATACATTGTGTGTAACAATATTAAATTAAACAATAACTTAAACGACATTAAATTAAATTAAAATGCTGAAAGGAAATGCTGCATGAAGACAAGTTACAACGGAGGGCCTCAGACTGTAGCATGCACCAAAACCACCAGAAAGGCCTTGCTATAAACAGACTGCAAGGCTCCACCACCCAGAGTTTCTGACTCAGTAATTCTGGGCGGAGGCCCGAGATTTCGCTGATGTTGCAGGTCTGAAGACCACAATTTGAGACCCACTGAGTTACAGTATCAGGTTAACAATGCCTTTTTGACCTGGTGGATCATCAGCCTTTGGTTAACACTGACCAAAGAAGCAGGTGAATCAATTTGGGGAGAAGACGAGAGAGGCAGCTGGGAATGAACTAGAGAGCCGGTGCTGCCTTTTACACTCCCCGCCTCCCTCCTTCCTTCCCGCACCTCCTGTCCTCGCAGGGAACTAGATTCTTTGCCTGGGCATCTTTAAAGTTCCCTCCACTCCATCATCAAAATTATCCCTTAGTTATCTGAATATCTGATGCTCATGTCTCTTCATGGGACATGTATTTAGAGAAGGTATTTTCTTCAAATGTGGGTTTCATTACAATTTTGCATTCACAGAGACTACAACCTTTCCCTGCTTTATGAGCTGCTTCAGCTCAGTTCCAGGAGCACTATATGCCTAGCTGGTGTGGCCTCCCCTCATTAACTTCATATTTGGCAAAAATACACATTTGAAAAACTTTATCAAATCAACCTGCACCTGTCAGTTCAATGTCTTCACCATCTGTTACTTCCCAGAAATGGCAGTCTCATCTTTCCTGTGCATGACCAGACCATACCTTAAGAGCCTTTTCAACATTCTCTTGAGTTTTCTTTCTCATTTGATGAGCATTTTTTTCCTTGGCTAGAACAATCACCAAAACAGTTTCACTAACTTTTTGTTGTCATATCCATCATAATGAATGGTAGACTTGTTCAGATCCATATGTTTGTTAAGCTTCTACCACATTAGACATTCTTAAATTACCTACACCTTCTATTTTCTGGCTAAAAACCATCACTTCGGTAGACTTCAGAATTTTCATCACCTGCTTTCCCAGCTGCCTTTATTTCTGTGGTAGTTCTCCACAAAGAATAATGGCATAAGGCACAAGCATTAAAGCATAAAACACCATTTGTGAGGAGAAACAGCTGAACTTCACTGAAATGACGAGGCTGGGCAGCAGGCCTCAGGGTAGGCTCGATTCAAATTTGTGCCCCAGAAAAGCTGCAAATTATTATATATCATGAGGTTTTAGAGGCCTCAGGAATGACTAAATCTTAAATCTGAGAATGCCTAAGGGTCATTATACCCCTATTTACTCTAACTGCTCCCAAAAGAATAAACAACACACTCACTACCTCCTGTAGATACAAGCTGGGACTTGTGTCAGAGGTGATGCACACTGCTGTGAGTGTGGAAATCAGGATGATGAAGCCAGACAGCTCCACAGCTCCAGCTGAATCAAGTCTTCACTGTGAGATGCTTTCATTAGGAGTGCTGGAACGTTCTAGCCAGGCACACACACACACATGCAAACACCAAAATAAAAATTCTAAAATCAAGCATGAATAATTTTTGGATAATCCACACCACTATTCCTCTCTCCTAAGACATAGTAAAAAACAAAACAACAAAACTATTTCAGTTTGCTTTGCCTAGGAAGAAGACTTCAGCCAAGGTGACTTGACAAGGTAACAAAGAACAATATCTACACAATCACGTAAGATGCAATGTGATTCAAAATTCTTTTCCACAGTGGTTCTCTCTGAGAGATGGGGTTAGAGATTACTTTCCACTTTATTATACATACTGATAACATGTAATTTGACTTTTAAAAACAAAAACAAAGATTTTAAGAGCAAAACAATTTCCTAAAAACCTTATTTTCCACTACGCTCTACTGCATTAGATAACATTCATTTGACTACCTACCCTTTCCCCTACAAGGTTGATTACACCAAAGATGTTGAGTCTAGATTCAGAAGTTCTAACACTGCCCTTAAACTATTTTGTACAAACATAACCTCAGAAATGTCTAAAACTCACCCATTCAAATAGATGACAATTCCTCAACTTATTAGAAATCTCTAGAAAAAAGTTATAAAACCTCCCACATTTAGCCCATTCCTATGATTTACTTATAGGAAACTTCAAGATCTTTATTCTAAACTTTCCCAGAATCACACACAAAATCCACTATGTTTCCATTTAAATTTTTTCAATTATTATTTTAAGTACAACTCTATCATCAAAAGTTTAAAAGAAAGGGGAGTTAAAAACAAGAAAATAAACATAATCCTACTTTCTTCACAGTATTATAAACATTTTGCTGAATTTTTTAAAAAATTTGCAAATCATTTACATACATATAAATCATAACATGCCCAGCATTTTATATCCTGCTTTATTTAGCCTCCTATTGTATCATACATTTTCCCAAGTTCTCAGCCTTTCTATTTAAGACTTGCAAGATACTCCATAGAACTATCCCTTGTTTTCTCATTTCTTCATTATTGATAATTGTTTCTGAATTTTCATTCTACGAATTGCTAAATCAAAGTGCATGACTTCTTTTCACAACTCCTAATCCCTCTTCAATATTACCAGTTCTCCCCAGCCAGCGACTATAAATCAGCTATAAATCAAAATAAGCATGTTTCTACTACTGAATACTTTTCCCAAAGAAATGAGTAAGCTTTCCAGACATCCTAAGAACACGTGAAAGAAAAAAATAGCACACTAAGCCATTTAATTAATAAAAATGAACCTATATCCACCACCCACCATGAAAGTAGGTTTCACATTGTTGATACCAGTAGTTGTGTTTGAATAAGACATGTGAAGTCACTACTTCTCAATTAATGATTAAAAGAAAACAGACTAAAAAGTAAACAAAAAAAATCTATAATTTTCTGGTGAAAACTTTCCTATTTGTACACAAACAGCACCCTAATTTCATCTAGGACTCCATACTGTTTTTCCCCTCTACTCCCAACCCTGCAAAAGAACAGCTTTTCACTAGCTGGGAAAAGTCAGAGGGAGAGGTTACTCTGCCTTAAGTCATCAACTGATGGTGACTCTCAAGAGCAGCAGAACACTTAGCAATGAAAAAAAAGCATTTCCAGACACTACAATGAAAAGGAAATAGCTGTAATTGACTAGCATGAATTTTACAGCCCTTGCTATCCTAAAAGCCATTTATTAAGTCTTTCAGATCTAAGATACGGATTTAATTCCTTGGTAACCAAAGAATTTATTCACAAGTAAGTCTTTTGATTTTCAAAGGGATCAAGAACCCCAGAACTTCAGTCTTCCTGGGCTTCTCCCTTGGCCTGTAGATTCCAGAGTAGGCCAAACACACAGCCTACTACTAGGCGCAGCTCTTTCCAAAGTGCAGGTCCAAAGCCCAGCACAATATCTGCAATAGCCTAAGTGCTCTACAAGCACCTGCTGCATAGACGAAAACACTCCTATGTCTAGGCCAGAGAAAACAGCCAGTTCTCAACATACACAGCAAATTACAAAAAGTATACAATCAATAGCTATGTGTTTGGGAAAAACAAAGGACAGGAGAGAAAATAGGTGGCTCAAAACCAACTTCCTAGTCTCTAAGAATCTTTAGTTTATATTACAGAGGAAAACATTTGCCTGGAATTCTCAGCCAAATATTTCAAGCTTCTTTTCTAGAAACATAGTTTTCTTTTTTTTTAAGGAAAGGGGGTGTTATCAATAGGCAAACGAAAGCCATTCAGCTGAATTAGTTACAGTATACATGCAGTTTTGAAAAAAATAGCCTGTCATTTTCATCATAAAGTATATTATGAGTATGATAATAAACCAATACACATATAAACATTCAAACAAAGTAGGTCTGACAAAAGGATGAGTAACAGGGATCACACCAGGAAGAATCAGAAATGAGAATAAATGAAGGTTTGTGTTTACAACAGGGATAATGTCCATTTATCATTTTTAGTATCCCTGGAAATTAGAGAGCAAAATCTGCCTCCAAAACTTGCTGGCAATAGAAAAGAAGTATTTGCTAACTCATTCTCCAGACTATAAATAAAGTGGCCAGAAAAACAAAAACATTTTTTTTTTTAATAAATTTATTTTATTTATTTATTTTTGGCTGCGTTGGGTCTTTGTTGCTGTGCACGGGCTTTCTCTAGTTGCGGCAAGCGGGGGCTACTCTTTGTTGTGGTGCACGGGCTCCTCATTGCGGTGGCTTCTCTTGTTGCGGAGCACGGGCTCTAGGCTCACGGGCTTCAGTAGTTGTGGCACGCAGGCTCAGTAGTTGTGGCTCGCGGCTCTAGAGTGCAGGCTCAGTAGTTGGGGCACACGTGCTTCGTTGCTCCGCGGCCTGTGGGATCTTCCTGGACCAAGGCTCGAACCCGTGTCTCCTGCATTGGCAGGCGGATCTTTAACCACTGCACCACGAGGGAAGCCCAGAAAAACAAAAACTTTTGAGAAACATGAATTTCCAGGTACTATGGAACCTTATACCAGAAATGTTAAAGTCAGCTTTTCCTTTTCACTGTGATTTATAGAAGCAATATATTATTGCAATGGATTTATTTACAATTATATTGCAATTCCAGGTCATACTTTTCAATCCTAAATTATCAAAGAGAAGTTTTAATTTTAGTAGGGCAATAAATTATAAAATGTCATTACTGGGACTTCCCTGGTGGCCCAGCGGTTAAAAATCTGCCTTCCAATGCAGGGGACGTGGTTAGATCCTTAGTCAGGGAACTACGATCCCACATGCCACAGGGCAACTAAGTCTATGTGTCACAACTACTGAGCCCACACGCCACAACTAGAGAGCCCACGTGCCGCAACTACAGAGCCCATGTGCCACAACTAGAGAGAAGCCTGTGCGCCACAACGAAGAGCCTGTGCACCACAACTAAGACCTGATGCAGCCAATAATAAATAAATAAATAAATAAATAATATAATATCATTACTCAAAACACCCAGGGGAGTTTGAGAGGAAAGACTTAGAACATTTGCTGGAAAAACCTATATCGCACATCCAAAATAATAAAACAAAAGAAAAGCTTCATGGCTACAAAATATATTAAGATAATTTTTAAAATATGAATGAACCAAAATGCTATTTTGCATATACTAGCATATATTACATATGCTATTTTGGAAGAGACTGGCTGTATGTTCAACAATCCCATTTCATCTTCCTGGACACAACGATAACTACATTTCTCAGCCTCTCTTGGAATTCAGGTAGAGTCACGCAACTGGTTCTGGCCAAAAACAAAACGTGGCCTATACCCCCCGCCCGTGCTCCTTCACTGGCTCCCCACCCACTGACCAGCTGGATGAAGATGGTGCAAGAAGAACTCTCTGAGGAGGCTCAAGGGGATGGTGAACCACAAGATGGGAGGAGCCCAGGTCTCTGAGTCACTTGGCTTGGAGCTGCTTGACTAGAAACATCAGCAATGGACTTGACCATGAGAACAAAAGAAACATGTATTATGTTAAAGCATAAGATCAGTATGTTGGTTCTTGCAGTAGCTAGAATTTCCCTAACACAGTTATATTCAAATCAAAATTTCACCCTAACTGGAACTGAAATAAACTGCTGTCATATCCCATGAGCAAACCTCTAGAACTGGGTACCCCAATATGCACAAGCAGGTGGCCAAGCTTCCATCCTTCTTCTGAGATACAAGGGAAAACAGCTGGGATCAGTCATGCGGCCTATCACAGGGAGGGGCATGTGAACGTGATGCTAGCGCACTTCTTACAGTCACCACAATGGCAGCCAATTATGAAGAACAGTGACTCTGAGCGGCAGCTTAAAAAGCAGGGAGAGTGGCTCTGAAAACAGCTAATGATCCATCTTTCATTTCAATGAAAATTAGTCTTAGAATCATAAACTGTTAGTTGCCAAGGGCTACCATAACAAACTACCACAAATTGGATGGCTTAAAACAACATAAATTTATTTTCTCACAGTTCTGGAGTCTGAAAGTCTGAAATCAAGGTGTTAGTGGGCTTGGTTCCTTCTGGAGGCTTTGAGGGAGCAGGGGCCCTATGCCTCTCTCCTCGCTTCTGGTGGTTGTAGGCAATCCTTGCCATTCCCTGGCTTGTGCAGCGTAATTCCAATCTTAACCCCCATCTTCACATCACCTTCTCTGTGTAGCCTCTTCTTTTAAGCACAACCAGTCATTGGATTTAGGGCCCACTTTAATCCAGTTTGACCTCATCTTAACTAATTAAATCTGCAACAACCCTAAGGTCACGTTCTGAGGTTCTGGGTGGACATGAATTTTGGAAGGACACCTACTACACTTTTGATATCTGATCTAAACAAATCTAATTTTCTCTGATTTTATAGTGTTTTAAATTTATAGTACTACCTTTTTCAGTATTATCCGAGTTATTTTCAATATATTCAGTTTACATATAAAACTCATTTAATCATGAAGTATCACCTAAGATCAAGCAATTCTTGTTAGCAGAGCTCCAAAAAGAATGCTAGGCACAATACAGCATTCCGACTTTCAAATTTTAAAGGTAAAAATACCCCAGCAAACAAAAGTATCATGTCTCTAAGCATTATATGTGGAAATTCAAACTACTGAAGAGACATGAAGCATTCCATGACTTTTATCTGTAGTAGGGCAATGGGCTTGGCTAAAGTCCAACAATCAGTACATTAGTAGACTGACAGTGTTAGCACTTCACTTCCCTCTGAGTTAAACAAACCTCATTGTTTATTTAACTGTCTTCAAGACACTACAAGAGGACTTAAAACCCATGAAGATTAACCTTGAAGACTATCACAATCTTACATATTTTTTCAACAATTTTATATATTTTTGCTGCCTACTCACAACTCCAAATAAAGCTGGCATCCATCGATCAAAAAAACCAACTGGAGGGTGAACTAAAATGCCAACACAGGTACAAATGATGTGTACATTAGTTGTAAAACACTAAACAGAGGATACTTATTTAGCATACACACTCATTTAACCAACATCCAGGGTAAAAAAAATCACCAAAAAATGGTACCCAAGATTCAATTCGTTGTACGATGTGCTGAGAAATGCCAATAAAATTTTTAATCACTTAAATGTATTCAAGGTCATCACTACAAATCTAAGATTCTCACTACCTTGTATCAGCAACTGTATACACATAAAAGTAGAAAAGTCATCCTCAATTTCCCTCTCTCCCTCATTATCCTCAGCAAATCTTATCACCTCTGTCCCCTAAATATAGCTGAATCTAACAGCTGTCATCTTTTGCCGACAGAACAACCGACTCCCAATTAGTTCTCTTGCTTCCACTCTCTCAGTCACTGTGGCAGCCATCCACATCCTCTGCTGTGAGTTGAACTGCATTCCCCAAAAAGATATGTTCAAGTCCTAACCCCTGGTACCTGTGAATGCAACCTTATATGGAAATAGGGTCTTTGCAGATGCAATCAAGTTAAGATAAGGTCGTATTGGATTAGAGTGGGCCCTAATCCAGTGACTAGTGTCCTTATAAGAAGAGGGACATTTGGACACAGTCACATAGAAGGAAAATGGCCATGTGACAACAGAGGTAGAGACTGGAGTGACGCAGTTGCAAAGCCAAGGAACACCAAGGATTGCCAGAAACCACCAGAAGCTAGGAAAAATGAATCCTCCCTCAGAGCTTTGAGGGGGAGCCTCCAAAACTATGAAAGAACAAATTTCTCCAGTTTGTGGTAGTTTGTTACTACAGCCCCAGGAAACAGGTGTTGGCAGAGCTGCGCTCCCTCCAGAGGTTTTGGGGAGAATTTGTTCCTTGCTTCTAGGTTCTGGAGGCTGTCAGTATTCCTTGGCTTGTAGTCACATAACTCCACTCTCCACCTCTGTCTTCACATCTTCTCTGTGTGTCTCAAATCTCCCTTCACTCTCCCTTATCAGGACACTTGTGGATTAGAATCAGGGTCCTCTTGGACAATCCAGGATAATCATCCTATGTCAAAATCCTTAGCTTAATCACATTAGCACGAGAACAGGCTGGGTAACCTAGACACTCCACCGCACCAGCGCATCCCAGGGCTTTGTGCTGTTGACTGAACAACTGCTACTACATCTGTGCTGGTTCTGTACAGTCTTTCACCTACAAACAACATATAGCCTCTGAGTCCACAGTCAAGTACACAAGTAAAATTAAACCCAAAACAAAATTGTGTGTTTTTGTTCATACCTTGGGTATTGATTTTTCGTTTCTCTCATGGATTTAGAAAGGAAAAAAAAATGTCATTAACTTAATATATAGAACAGATTTCTCACAGTTTTAAATAAAGGCTAATAATAAATACATTACTATTACTTTAAATAAAATATAAATATTTAAGTCAAAATGAGAACTAAGAAGGTTAAGATTGGATTGAAGGTTAGGAAACCTGAATTCTAGAGCTGGCTTTGCCACTAACTGGCTCTATGTCTTTAGATAAGCCACTTTACTTCTCTAGGCCTTTATTCTCTCAAATGCGGATAGAAAATGGGAAAATGAGATTAGATCACTGGTTACCAAACTGTGTCCTCAGTGGTCTTAAGTCCCATCTTTCTCTCAATCCAACTCCTAATAAAGCAGTTTTGTATTTAAAAGGAAGTCATCTAGATAATATTTCCTTTAAAGAAAGGGCTCTGAGGGGAAAACACAGATGATTAAGGGTCCTTCTTGGTACAAAGTTGTAGCTTCCTAAGATTTACATGTTAACCATTCCTCAGATATTCTTTTAATCATCTGTGTTTAGGATGGCTCCCTAGTCTTCCTTACTTTTGTAAATAATGGCCATAGTTCCTTCGGTGGCGTCATACCTTTTACCGGCACTATTGTCTTCTGCAAGAGGCCAGAGGAACCACGTCAGATGTCTTTGTAATGTATTAATCACTCCTGTGTGAAGTCTGCTAAAATCAAGCAAGTTTTTAAAGATCAGAAGGATGTTCCCTTCTACTCACCCAACTGTGGCATTATAATTAAGGATAATGGTGAGGAGTCAAAGTTAATGCTAAAAGGGAAAACATGATGCTTTCATTTTCACACTCTTTCCAATGCTTACCCTATGTATGTCTTCAGAAATACTCAACTTTGGATGGAATAAGATAGTCACAGTACAGCCATTTTGAGCTTCTCTCAAATTAATGATTTGAAGTCCTTTAAAAAGTTACATGGTTATGACTTAATTTTCATTGCGATACCACACAGGCCTTGTCTCCCCAAAGGTAATCCCTTCAGAGAGAAAAGAAAAGGAAAAAAAAAAAAAAATCCAGGTTTTTTAGTTTGCAGCAACAAAGTTTTGTGTAAATGGAAAAATGGTGGTTTCTAGATTTCATATAAGATATATATCCTTAAAAATTCAAATTTAATCAACTACACTCCAATATAAAATAAAAATTTTTAAAAAAGAAAAAAATTCAAATGTAGTAACTCTCAGTATTCCAGTCCTCACATATTAAATTGAGTTCCATATGGTCTACATGAGCACCTCTATACCTGGCAAGAAGACAGGTTCCAATCCTTAAAAACCTTACAGTCTAGTCAGATAACCAGGCAATTGCAGTATAAATTGATAGAAACCATGATAGAAAAAGTACAGTGTGCTAGGGAATCACATTAGATACTGATTCCAAACGAAAACAATTATTTTAGACAAGTATAATGCTTAGCGTAAGCGATTAACAAGTATCTGCATATAATTAGTGCGATAATTACATGATTACATGCATAAATGGAATCCACAGTATGGATTCATTACATCAGACTTTCAACTTCTCATATTTGCATCTCCAGCCCAGTCCTCCCTTGAACTCCAGTTTCCTTCGTCCAACTGTCTACTTGAATGTCTCCTCCTACTCCTCTAAGATTAACCCATCTTTGGAAAAGGCAATTCCATCCTTCCTTCAAACCCATAACATAGCACTAGTCTGTTCTCAACACAGCACCCAGAATCATTCTTTTAAAGACAGATCAGATTGTGTTCACTGTTCTGCTCAAAAGCCTTCAATGACTTCCTAACTTGGAGTAAAAGCCAAAGTCTGTAATAGCCTAGCAGGTTCTACTGATCTGGCCCTTTACCAACTCTCTGACTCACTGTCCTACCATACTCGCCCCGGCATCTGAACTAGTTGTACCCATTCTCACCCCCAAAATGTTATCGCTGGTTATTTCTGTTCACCCCTCTACTCTAAATCACTAACTTCTGAGGCTAACCACCTAAAAACTTCTATATTAATTTTGGGGTTTCACATTTGGACTTGGCAGCCTTCCATATTAACAATTATAAGCAGTTTTAAATGGTAGTTATTCTTGGCTATCGGTACTTAACACTAACACAATTAATTCACTAATTACCAATGAGTAAAAATTTTAAATTATATCATGTAGTAGAATGAATCTACACATTATGTTTCATCAGCTTAGCTAAAATCTGACAGCTAGGACAAAAAAGCCCTGAGTCAATAGAATAGCAAGAGAACACACATACACACACACAAAACTCTGAAAATGAATTAACTTATTTTCAGAAAAAGCATAGATTTCTTAAAATTACACCAGAAGTATGGATCACTACTATAACTACATATTTTTAGAACTGTCTCAAGTCTGCTCACATCTCTTATGGAAACCTTACTGAGAATTATTTGAACTTTCTTGTTTAAAAGAATATTTTTTAATCTAAGAAGACAGCTGACAGAAATTTGGAAATTTGAGAGGAGAGGAATTATTGAGACTTGTTATGTTTGTTGTAATGGAATTCACCCCATATAATTCTAATATAACACATTTTCTCTTAAAGTCTGTATTTAAATCAGAAAACCAATTCTTACCCATCTTTCAAGGCCCCGCTTAAATACCCTATATCTGTGCCTCTCTTGCCTATTGAATTAATTTCTCCCTCATCTGTCTTCCCATAACACTTTACATATACTTCATACTTAAGGAATGATTCATATAACGTTAAAATTATTAACCTTTCTGTCTTCTGTTAGTTCAGGAGCAAGAATCATGCCATTCACCTTTCTATTCTCAGATGACTTAGACCAATGACAAACACACAGAAGGCATTCAATAAAAGTCTAAACAAATTAACTGAACTAACTGGAGATAAGAAAATATGAAACCACTTCTAGTGATGAGAAAAATTCAATTTACATATGGTATTTTCTAATAATAAACAAGATATTAAAGAAACTGCCTCAATTACCTAAGATATAAAGGTAAAATAAGCTGAAGAAGAACAATTTAGCTAATAGACTATTCAGAAAGAAGTGTAAATTTACAACCAATCAAGTCTATTACAAAACTTGTCCTTCACACAAAAATAAAATATTAAATTTAAAACCTCTGCATTTTTAGGAGCAAAGAAAAACTAATTACTAGTTATGGATACAAAATTATATACTACTGGGATCAAAGAAAATCAAGCATAGAACTTTCTAAGAGACTATGAATATGACAAAATCCACCCATTTCTTATACTAAATAAAAAGAATCTTTCATTTTCCGTATTTATCGTTGTTAACGGTGACAAACTCCTTTATGGCAGCATTATTAACTTTTTAGTTATATGACTAGCTTTGGCTTTTTTACACCAAGATTGGAAGAATGAATGTTTTTCATTCACTCAGTCCTTGTTTATCAGCCTCTGCTTACCTGCATCTTCAGTTTTACTTGAGCCATTCAGCTTGCAGGTTCAGCTGGAGAGGACACTTCTCCAGTCCTGACATGAGGACTAAATGTTGCTCACTTCTGAAGTGAGTGTGTGCTGCAGGCGTCCTCGCGTGTCATCCTACACCACTGGACTCTCTCTCCACCAGACTGGACTCACCCATTCCCTTCCTCTCACACAGTAGAAGGAGAATTCTGGAATATACCACTGAACCAAGTATTTCCAAATGCTCACCTCAGAATAAACCACATACACAAACGTCTTAGTTCTATTTTAGTTTATAAACTGTGTGAGTACAACACTGATATCTTCTTGTTTATGCTTCTCCCCCAAAACCATAAGCCTTAGAATAAATGCTCAATATATACAATTAAAATTTACTTAAAATTTTAGCCTAGTCCCTTAATTTTATGTCCTTGAGCTTTAGAGTAAATACAATTAATGGAAAACAGAACTTCGTAGACAAACTAAGATAGATTTTATAAGAACTCTCCTTCACCACCACTATCTCCTCCATTTTACCAGTAACTATGTTATAGAGATGTGAGAGTTTCCTTTTCATATGATAAAGATGAAAGTTTGGTAGCTGCACGCTACAATAATCCCTAATGATTATTAACTTGAAAAAAAAATAATATATTCATCTTACACTAAACCAGAAGATTTTATTATGAAAGGGAGTAAAAGCAACTTTATTCATAAAAAGGATTTTAAACTAAAAGCTGACAACGTTTGGGTAAATAACATACTAATTTAAACAAATTCCTGATGAACTGAGTATTCACCTCAAGATTTTTATTTCTTGGAGTTTCCTCAAACAGCTTCTGACTCTATCTTATCTCCTTCAGACAACACTCCAGCTCATATAATGCCAAACAAATTTATAAGGAAAATAAAACAATACTTAAGAGCTTTAGACTTAAAGAATTATAATCTCATACTTAGATCCGAGGGCAAAGTTCTGTTCAGATAAATAGGAAATTATGGATTTCAAGACAGATGTTAAACTGATCCTCAAAGATAACATTTCAACATTGCAAACAATATTTAGATAGTCCAAAGTTGTGTACACACAACATATACAATGCACTACAAAATTCTTATTTACCATCTTTTCATTTCCCTACAAGATATTTGCCTTGGAAGTATTATCTACCTTTCGGAAGAAAAAGGTTTTCTCAAAATCTTAGGACTAATGCAAATAACAACAACAACAACAAGAAAAAGACTCAACTAACCAATAATAGGAAAGTGTAATATACTTGCTCACCAGTCCCACTGTTATAATCATTTTTATGCCATATGCCTAGAAATGGGGACAGCAAGAGAAAAGAAAAAGCACAGAAAATACACACTAGGAAGAATAACATAGAAGGTTTCCTTTCTTTCTGAATCTATCAATAAATTCTTTTTGGAATCACTATAAATCAGCCTAGAAGAATGAAATAGAAAGGAATCAAGTAATAGAAATCACTGGTTTTCCTGACAGGCTTACCTAAAATTTTATTTACCAATTCTCCATTTGCCTATATAGGCATACACACACACACCCAATGATGACCTCAAAGTTAGAGGATATTTCTTGTGTCCAACAAAAGATATGACTTCTGAGCAGAAAGACACTATATGAAACTCTTGAGCTGGAGTTTTTGTTTTGTTCTCTATAGACAGATGAAGAGAAGTAGATGAACAGGCAGAAAAACCAGTTTGTTTGCAATTTCGGATACCACACCAGAAACAAAACAACCATTATTTCAATTAAGAGAGCATTTTAAGTCATTTAAAACTATTTGTAGACTGAATTAGATAAAACATTTGGAAATATTTTATTCCCTATAATTTGAAACTTAGAAAAAAAAAAAATCAATCCTGGCTATCCATATGGATGAAGGAAAAAAAAAAAGAATCTTGACCTCTACCTTACACCATAAGTAGACATTATAAGAAAATATTTATATGACTTTAACATAAGCAAAGATTTCTTAAATAGGACACAAAAAGAATCATCATAAGGAATAGGTGGACATAGTAGGATATATTAGGAATGCCATCAAAAGACACAAAAGAGAGTGAAAAAGGCAAGTCACAGTATGGGAAAGAGATATATACAACATATATAACTACGTAAAAACTCATATTTGGAATATATAAAAAGAATCTCTACAAATTATTTTTTTAATTAAAAAACTATATAAAAAGAATCTCTACAAATTATTTTTTTAATTAAAAAAATTATTTTTTTAATTAATTAAAAAAAGGTTCCCCCTCCCCCGGCAACCTTTCTCTCTCATACACACACGTATCCACAGAGCCAATAAACACATGAAAAGTGCTCAACCGCAGTTATTCGGAAATGCAAATTAAAATCACAATGAGATCACTATACACCAACCAGAATGGCCAAATTTAGACTAATAATACCATGTGTTGACAAGGATGTAGAGCAATATGAACACTTATACTGTTCTGGTAGAAATATAAACTGGTGCAACCTCTTTGGAACTGCTGGCAGGATCTACTAAAGTTAAAATGTGAATAACCTAAGACTCATCCATTCTATTCCCAGAGATTTACGCAACAAAAATACATATGTAAGTTCTCTAAAAGATGCACAACAATGTTTGTAGCAGCATTAACTGTAATTAGAAAAAAACCGGAAACAACACAACTGTCCATAAACAGTAGAATGAATAAACTGTGGTATAATTACACAATGTAATACCAAACAGAAACTAAAATGAATGAATTACTACTACATGCAAAAGCATGGACGAACCTCACAAACAACCTTAAGCAGGAGAAGCTAAACACAAAAGTACATATGATCAGCTCTATTTATACAAAGTTCAAACAGGCAGAACTAATTGACAGGGTGAGAAATCAGGATAGTGGGTACTTTAGAGGAGGAGAGTGGACGTATTTAGTAAGTAGGGAGGGTAGAAGGGGATTTGGGATGCTGGTAATATTCTACTTCTCAAGCTCAGAGGTCTCACTTGGTGATTGAGACTTGTGCATTTTTCTGAATGTATGTTATATTTTTTAAAAAGACTTGTTTTCTTTAAAAGCAATTTGACTTAGAAAACTAACAATGAGCAAATTTTTAAATTAAAGTTTCTAATATTCCAAGTTTTAACACCAGTATGAACCCTTAATATATATCCAGAGAGCATACTCTTCCAGAACTAAACATTTTGAGATTATTTTAAAATCTGACTTCATTTAAGAGAGACTTTTAAGGCACGAAATAAAAAACAAAAATCTAAGCGATGAAGGCATAGGCAATGGGCATTCCCCATTCTCCAGTGTACTCTGCAAATTCGTCTTCTGCCACTCACCTCCTATCCAGCCCTCACTGGGCTTCCTCCACACTTAATCCCTTCCACACTTGCCCTGACTTCAGTTCTGCTATTCTGCCTGCCTGAAATGGCCTCCCTGACCTCCTGTCCCAATCTAACTTTTCATTTGGATTCTACGCCGCTGGACACCGCCACCCAAAAGGCATAATTAGTAAGTTTCTACTTCTGCGCTTCACACAACTTTGAAAGTTGTCCTTTGTTTGCCCAACTGAGCTCCAAGTGCCTAGAGAGGGCACTGTCTCACTTATTTATACATTCTCAGTGCCTGGCACACAGTAGAAAGATGGATGAAAACATGCACATATGCATTAAAAAAAAAAAAAAGCTATAGAATGAGACCAAATTACTTTCAGTTCAACCAGTATTTGAGTGCTTATTTTATCTATGGCTTTTAGCCCTCGCTACGAGATTAGAAATGAAGTTACTTTAATTCAGCTGCATTTTGTAGTCCATGTCTTGCTACCTCTTCCTACCTAGCTTAGTTAGCTGTATGATGTTCTATACTATAACTGCAACACTTAGAACAGTTTCAATCATCAAATTAGTAAAGTCATATTCTATTTGGGAGGGAGTTAATCCCCACTTGCTCAGGTTCCACTCTGGTCTTTCCTTCCATGGAATTTAATCTTCCCCCTTCCCCACTGTACCCTCTTCCAAGGAGACTTAGGTCTCTCCCACTTGCTTCCTAGGTTGGCTCAACTGCCCTCCTGCTGCTCAGATTCAGCTCCTCAGACCAGCAGACCCAGCGTTCTCCTCTTTCCCGGGGCACATTGTCCGTCCCCTCCCTCACTGACCACTGGCGAGTGTGCTCTTCTTTTCTCTGAGCCTCTCTTTCCATCAACGACTAGATCTGCTGGTTCCCCAGCAACTCCTTTGCCTCTAAGTGTTAGCATACACTCTGGCAAGGAAGGAAAGCAGTAAGGGGAATGAGGGAAAAAGAAGGTGAAAGGAAAAGAGGTAAAGGAAGGGGAGGAAGGAGACAGAGGAAGTAAAAATATAAATGGTGTAGGCATAAAGCAAAACAGCACAAAGATAACAGTGTTACTGGAGACTAGGAATGACTGCCTCAGGGTGCTCGAATGTGAGTGAATATGACAGAAGAGGTGAATATAAAAGATGGAATATGGGAAAGGCAGGAAATAGGTGTGAAAATGTGTTAAGATGCTGAAGAGACAGAGGTAAATGTCTAAGACTTGGTAAGAAAGAAGGGAAACTATGGGCATAAAAGAGTGGGACGTCCCCCCAGCTCGGTGAAGAGCATGGGCTGTGGGGTGAGACTGCCTCGGTCCAAATCCCAGCTCTGTCGTTAAGAGCTCTGCGACTTTGGGCAGGTTCCTTAACAACTCCCTAACGGTAGAATTTTTTGTTCTTCTTCTTCTTCGTTTTATTACTTTTGTCAGTACAGCACCTGGAACAATGCTGGCACACAGTATAAACTGAAAACGACTGAATAAATAAATGAAAACACTTAACCTCTCTGGATTCAATTTCCTGAGCTGTAAAATGAAGATTACATCAAACCAGACTGTTATGAGGGTGAAATAAGACACATGTAAAGCATTCAGAACAATGTCAGGCATCACAGAAAGCATTCAATAAAGTGAGCTTTTTATTAGACAGCAGGTATACATAACTAAAAAAATCTGAGCACACCTACAGAGAAGTACTCCTCCCAGCAGTTGGCTATCATAAGCAAAATGAGCAGTAAGATAATCAAAAAATAATTTATTTTACAAGGTACAGTGCCGACAATTTTTAAAATCTGGGTATAAAACTTACATAAATCTTGGGCTTCCCTGGTGGCACAGTGGTTAAGAATCCGCCTGCCAATGCAGGAGACACGGGTTTGAGCCCTGGCCTGGGAAGATCCCACATGCCGCGGAGCAACTAAGCCCATGCGCCACAACTACTGAGCCCACGTGCCACAACTAGTGAACCCCGAGCGCCTAGAGCCCGTGCTCCGCAACAAGAGAAGCCACCGCAATGAGAAGCCCGTGCACCACAACGAAGAGGAGCCCCTGCTCGCCACAACTAGAGAAGAGCCCACGTGCAGCCAAAAATAAATAAAATTAAATTTTAAAAAAATCCTAAGAACTTAAAAAAAAAACTTACATAAATCTTTTGAAATTTACTAAGCTCACAGGCTTAGTAAATAAAATCACCATTGATACGAACGGTAGTACTTTATTTCACTAATTGTTTTAGGAAAATGAGAACTAAAACACAATCCTTAGGCTCATTCAGCAGTTTCCCAACAGACTACACAAGTCAGCTGACTCTAGAGACCCCATTTTTAAGATAAACGTTGGCACACTTACCCAAGTAGCTCATCCCAAATACTAAATTATCCGGGTACTTTACAATTGCTTTTTGACACATTTGTCTCACTTGTCCAAATGAAAAATTTTGGTAGTGAAGTTGTATATTACATAAAGACAGTTTCTATTTGATGCAGCTCTTCAGTGTCAACCAAACCTGCCATGTAAAATATGTCACCTGGGCAAAGCTACAGTTAAAAACTAATTGTTCTCAGTAATGACATTTGAAATTAGCTTTAATTCAATTCTCAACTTAATGTGCACAAATATCAAGAAGGGAAATTTCTGGTTAAGTGAAAGCAGACAATAAAAAGACTCCATAAAATAAACTTCAGCTGAATATCTCTCTGTTGGCATATCTCCTACCAGCAGTGACAAGAGATCCTTGCTTCTAAGGATTAATGTTATCAGGGTTTACAAAGACTCACTACTAAGGCATAGGCTGCGGGTATCTAGGGAAGCCAGCTCAGTACCCAATACCCTCTAGGCACTCTAGAAAATAAGGCCAATAAGTTATTATTATGATCCTAAGCAGATAAGACAAACTCTAAACAATAAAACAAATAATTGGAACCAAGGCAAGTATCAAAATGAAAGGGTCTTTTACAATAGGGACCCTTCCTTCTTTTTACATGCTCCCGCGCAGGAATGCCCCATTCTTCAGCCATCCTCACGTCCCCTCCCCCCCAAGAATAACTTTAGCTGCTGCATATGATGAAAGACGCTAAAGATGAGAGTCTGCGTGCACGACATGCGATCGATCTAGAGGCAAAAAAAAAAAAAAAAAAAAATTGAGACCACCACTGTACACCGTTACTTAACATTAATAACTATTGAGCAAGTTCTAAAAGATGAAGACTGCACTTGCTAAAAATAATCAAACCACAAAACCTATAGTTAGCCCAAATAAATTACATCTACGTAACACAAACTCTAAGCCTTAATTCATTTGCTCTGATTATGGTGGCAAAGGGTTCCACAACGTATGCTAAATAAGCCTTCACAGATTATACTGGTGGAATAAAACAGGGACTCAAATTAATCACGGGCAATCTACAACAAGCTGAAGAGTGGTAATAAAATAAGAGGAGGTAACAAGACTTACAGTTAATTAGCCGCTTGGCCTATTCCTGCATTTCCTTCGAGTATTTGCTCAAACCCCAACGAGGTAACGCTGACCACCCTGCTCATAGCACCACAGCCTGCCTCCTCCCAGTGTGCCGGCACCCCTTACGCTGCCCTACTTTTCCCTTTTCCATAGCATCTGTTACTTAATATATTATATAAGTTACTTCTATATTATGTTTGCGATCTCTTCCCTCCACCAGAATATAAGCTACCAATCCTTGTTGGCTGTATCCTGAGCACCTACAACAGTGCCTACAGTAGAGAAGTCATTCAATGCCTGACACATTGTGGCCTCCATAAAAAGTCATACAAAGAATGGCTGGCTAATATTTAAGATATGTTTTATTATGATAAAAGTGTTTTAGTTACAAAGGAACAATCTATTCTTAACCAAACAGGTTGGAAAGGAAGAATTTTATTTATCAGCTTTTTTTATCTTAAGTATCTGAGGATTTTACTTAAACAAATGGGTGAAGATCAAAGTTAACTATTGTCCAATAAGATCAGATATCTGTATCTCACTTGGTCAACATTCACAGAACACCGGCTTATATACAGAATTCTAAGAAACGGCAATTTGGGCTTAGATTGCAAAAGAAACAGAAAATAGAATTTCTCTTCCCAAGCAATTAACAATCCAGATGACAATATGCAATCCACAAACAAAACAAGCAATCAACAGTTTTCAAAAATAACTGCAAATTCTTAACAAGTTCATTTCTATCTTCCAGCAGATGGCTGACCAAAACAGTGCTTTGTTGATGTTTTTAACAAATTTTCACAATGAATAATCATGTTCAAATGCTTTCTCTTCTCTCTGCCTATGGATAGAGTCTCTGGCACACTCTATCTAAATGTACCTGATTGTGCTCTGGGAAAAGAGCTGTACTTTTTCTGTTCTGATAACCTTCAACTCTTCCCTATTTCAAACGTTCAAATACTTCCATCTATGAAGTTCAGCCAAGTTCACAAACTATCTGGCAAAACAACAAAATACAAAGAGAGCTGGGGCCTTGGCAGGGAAAGGGATGAAGGTTAAAGCTATGTTTGAACGATTCCTTCCTTTCCTCTACTAGGTTCAAAGTCTTTCTTTTAACTATTACTTCATTGTGGAAGCAATATAGCACAGTGGTTCAAAAACATGGATTCTGGCGCCAGAGGGCCTAGGTTTGAATCGATTCAACTAACATTGCCCCTCACTTCCTCTACGTCTTAGTGCCCTGCTTGTAAAACAGTACCTTCCTCATTAGTTTGTTGTGAAGGCTAAAGAGGCCAATGTATCTGTAAAGCACAGTGACTGACACTTTGAATTTACCATTGTTACTGGCCTCCTTAAGTCTTACAAACTTGGGATTTACTTTTAACAATTTACTTCAGTAAAATCCATTATGACTAACAATTTTAGGTGTGTCCAGAAAGTAATCACAGGATATAACCTGCTTTATAAACTGTGGGCTCACATAGGAAATGAATAAGAAAAATGTTCTATGTATGGAAAGCTCCGTAACCTTTCAAAGAAAGATACGAAGGAAGAGTTTCAATGTCATACAACAAGAAATTAATGTACCTTGAGTAAAATAAATGACACAATATCACTGTATTTCCAGAACATTACTTCAAGAGCTGTGTACAGGACAGTTTAAACCAGTAGAAGACTGGAAGCAGAGACACCTGCAGAGCAGGCGATTACTTTAACAATCCAGGCAACAGGGCAATAGGGGTTTAGATCACATGGTGAACCTGGAAAGGAAGGGGGAGAGAGGCCATACTAAAAGTCTGAGAGTCAGAGGAGCAAGAGGATACTGGGAGTGCAAAGGGATTTTACACTTTCTGGAGGATGGAATGGAAGATGAACTTACATTGATTTCAGGTGATCACGGGGCTCAATCGAAAAGGTCCCTGTAGAGCAAGGGTCAGCAAACTACTGCCCAGGGGCCAAGTCCAGCCCGTGGTTTGTTTTTGTATGGCTGAGAGCTAAGAATGACTCAGATTTTTAAAGTAAAATGTTAAAGGGCTGTAAACAAACAAAAACAAGAATATGCAACAGAGACCTATGTGACCTGAAAGGCCTAAAATACTTCCTATCCAGCTCTCTACAGAAAAAGTCTGCCAACTCCTGCCCTAAAGCACTATGAAGGCAGATTCCAAAATCAGCTGGAACTGATGCATAATGAAGAGGTTCGGGGTTGCACAGTGTAAGGTCCATGATTTCCATTTTCTCTAATCTCTGCTCTGCTGCCTCAAGAGAAGAGTTTTGTTTTCTACTCCATTTACCTAATAATCCTTAACATGATTATAAAAGTAAAACTGTAATACTCGTTAAAAACATCCTCCCCAGCATTGCAAACCCCAGGTCTACAGAGTCCACTCTGAATATTTAAACAACAAGGACCACTTTAAAGTCCTTCATCCTTCTTCATCATCAACAATAAATCTACAAATAAAATCCAAGTGATTTGTATTAAAAAAAACCCTAATACATGAAATTGTGAAATGTAGATTAAAACAGTAACAAACTATCCACAAAAATATATGCTTGTGGAATGAAAAGTCATTTTTTCCCATCTCCAAATCAAACTAGTATACTGACTTATAAAAAGTTCTAGGCAAGAACTTCAACCTTCCTCTTCACCTCAAAACACAAAACAAGCACTTCAAATATATATGAAATATATATTATGTGTATATGTGTCTACTTATGACATTTCTACTTAAGTTTTTAAAGAAGGCTTATCACAATCTTGCAGAGAGCCACTTACCCCGAGAATAAAAATGTTGATTTTAAACTTCTTAAATAAAACTTACCTTTCAGGAAAGCAAATTAGTTAGTTATGGCAAAAGTCACTGTACATGTAGACAGCAACAACAGAGACCCATCTCTATCAGGAAACCAAACCTGTAAAACTTAGGTCTGAAGTATGACTGGACACAATGGAAATCAACACCCAAACAATAGGCCAATGGACCCAAGTCTGAGAAACATTCAACTAGTCCACAGCACAGCAGATAGAGCAGGGAACTGTCAACATGGTATGATAGTTAGGAGTATAAGCTTAGGGGTCAGACGGGCCTATGTTTGCGTGCTGGCTCACCTCTTCCTGTGTGAACCTGGACAAGTTACTAAACCAAGCCTCAACTTATTTGTCTATAAAATAGATTAAACTGCCATCTAAATCATATACCTATAGTGTTTGGCACAGTGCCTGAAACACTGCAAGCATTCAATCACTGTTAACTAAACTAATGTTATAATGTTTGTATATAAAGCTCCACGTTCAACAGATACTGGCTATGGTTGTTGTTAGGGCAGAGCTGAGAAGCAGGCTATAGGAGACTGGACAAAGGAACAGTCAGTATTAGGAATGGCCAAGGCAAAACAACTGATTGATCAAGCTCCATCACCAGGTGAATCTGGCAGTTAGAATGAGATGGTTCAAACAGGCAGGCAAGCTGACATGAGGGTAAATCAGCAGTAAGTGGTAAAAACAAACAAACAAAGAAAAAAAAACAGCTTTGAGGATTTATTCATAAGAGTTAGAGTGAACTGAGAGGAAAAGGTGGAACCTCGGTCTCCCAGCAACTAAAGTGCTGGGCTGGAAACCAGGAAAGGGAGTTCAATATGGGAGGCGGAGGAGGGGAAGAAAGGAAAGGAGGAAGGAAAGGAGGAAGGAAAGGAGGGAGGGAGTTAGTTGAGTTTGAGGGGGAGAAAAAGGGCCCCGGAAGCAAGGCAAGAGTTTAGTTTAGTCACGAGAAAGAGGTAACAAGGACATGGCTGGGACCCAGTAGCCATGTTGCCTTGATCTTGGTCAGGCTGGGTCCCAAAATACCAAGTGGAGCTGAAACTACTGGGAGGTTTTGACAGGAGAGAGAATGGTAAGAACCTCAGCCACAGATTAGCGGGGTACTGGGGCAGGGAACTCTGTGGATATGTAGGAATCTCTCCTTCCCTCAGAGCCACACTTCTTTGAAAAGTATCCAACGCCAACCTTTACCTCCCGTGTCCTGGTCGCCACTATTCCATGAACATGCTCACTCTTGAACCACTCTCCCCAGCCCCAGCCCCACGCCCATCCCATCCAGACTTCTGTTAACATTCCTATTCTCCAGTTTTCTTCTACTTCTCCAGATTCTTTTTAATCTTTTTTAATGGGATCCCTTCTAATGGAAGCCCCCATCAACAAGTTCTTTAAATATGGCAGCTTCTATACATGCGTGTGGTTTCAGCTTTGGCTTCTCAGGCTCCTCACCTCCACTCACTTCCGTGACTTCACTCTTAACTCCCACATCTCAAGGTCAGCTCAGATCTCTTTCCTGAACTATATACTGGTACCCAACGGGCTGTTGGACCTCTCTTCTAGGAAGATCCACAGATATGAAATCTAAATCCAAATTAAACTCACCATCTTCTCACCTCCTAAAGCTTCTCCTCCTCATATATTTTCTCTCTGGCTTCCCCATTGGTTACTCAAATCTAAAACCTCCTAGTTATGCTGGACACACTGTTTTTTGTTTTTTCCCCCTCCATATCAAATTTATCACCAGCCAAATCTCCATCCTCAATCTCTCTAATCCATCCTTTCCTCCCTCCATTCCTCCTGCAACCAATTTAGTTCAGGCCCTCATTTGTCTTACCTAGACGACTACTGCAATAATGTGCCTTATCCATCTTAAGT
The DNA here is from genome assembly GCF_949987535.1 of Balaenoptera acutorostrata. NCBI lineage: Eukaryota > Metazoa > Chordata > Mammalia > Artiodactyla > Balaenopteridae > Balaenoptera > Balaenoptera acutorostrata. Next base: position 13,606,100 of record NC_080076.1, read on the forward strand.
CAATATACTTCATCCTTCCACCCTGCTTGCCAGGAATGGTTTTCTAAAATGCTAAAATGTCATTAGTTACTCTCCTGTGAAATATTCTTTAATGATTCCTCCACAACCTTGAGATGACAGTAACAATAATTATATCAACAACAACAATAATAGGAACTAACACTTATTGAACACTTATTCTCATCACTTTCCTATGAGGTGGGTACAATTTTCAGCTCCAATTTACTGAGGAGGCAACAGAGACCAAAGGAGTTGTCCCAGGTCACAAAGTAGGTTAGGAGTTGGCAAAGCCAGGATCCAACCCAGAGCCATGCTCTGAACCACTGGACAATACTGCCTCACCTAAACTCCTAGCACACAAAGGGAGTTCTTTGACCTTTGCAGGCTCATCTCTCCGCATGTTCTATTTTAACCTTCCATCCCTGTAGTCACACTAGACCCACTGGCAGCACCCCAAACACCCCAACATGCTTTCATTTCTCACTGATGCCCCCCTGTTTGGAATGTCCCTCCGTACCTCCTTCACCAGGTTAGCTACGCTTCTCATCTTACAAAACTTGGTGGAGACATCTGCTCAAGAATGCTCTCCAGGGCAGGGGTTGTATCACTCATCTCTGCATCACAGTACTTAATGAATGAACGTGATTTGCTGTCAATGCCGAGCAGCAGGCAGATGCTAATCCGTGTTAAAGAGGAAAAATTTTTAAATGCATCTAGTTCCTCATATGTATCAATTAGTGTTAGAAAGTCTCTTCAAAGTGTACAAAAGTCATGTTTCTTAGCACATAAAATCCCGTCCAATTAATTTATTAAATCATTTTTCAGAACTGAGTTTTCTTTGCAAATATCTAGGTGACTTGCAGGTCATGACAAGTACCCCCTTGTAATCTACCTTCACTGGATAAATCTTACACAGATTTTCTAATGAAATTATGCTCTCATCTCTATTTCAGTGGGTATATTTTATTCTTAATTGCAAGGGAATTTCTTTGTGAGATACTTATAAAGCATCAAATTTAGGGGAAAACCCAGATTTTCAAAAGAAAGGTAAGAAAAAAGGGGGAATTTAAAAAGAAAACCCTTACTGGATTGTTGAATCATAAAAACCAATTCAAACTCAGAGCTTAATAATAAAAGAGAAGACATGTTTTTAAACTTGTTTATCAACGAATGTTCCTTTGCATTAGATCTGGGGAAGCCCATATTTAGAAAAATCATCAGAATACACTGATTAAAAAAGGCGAGGAGGGGGCGCGGAGTTCCCAGATGGTCCAGTGGTTACGACTTGGCGCTTTCACTGCCGTGGCCCTAGGTTCAATCCCTGGTTAGGGAACTAAGGTCCCAAATGCTGCACGGTGCGGCCACAAAAAAAAAAAAAAAAAAAGGTCAAGGGGTAGGCTAGAAGAAAGTGAGAAGAGAGCAAAAGCAGTCTTTTAGTCAGAAGGGGGTAGGAAAACCAGAATTTATTTTCCCAAGAAAAAAAAAAAGATGCCATTTGAAACAATTATGAAAAATCATTTATACTAAAAGGACATCAGCAATAAAGTCAACTGTTTCATATCGGTGTGCATGGAGCACAAATGTGATAGCAAATTACAGTTTTACCCTAACACAGAAAAATAATCATTAGAGATTCAATAAGCCATGCCTGAGAAAACACTTCTTTTCTAAACTGCCTTTAAGCTTCAGCACTTTGAAAGATGGGAAACTCTCCAAGTCTAGAAGTAAAGCTTAGCCAATACTACATACTCCCATTGAGTTTAGTTTCCTATTTCTGTAGCATTCATTTGAAATAAGGTTGTAGCATGGAAAGACGAGTTTGATTTAATCACTCTGAATAGAAAGATGTGTGCTAAAGTTTGTAATAAAAGAATCTTCTCCTTGGCTATAGGAATCCAAGCTGATTACACTCAGACTTAAAAATAATGTGATTTTTATAATTTCTTTATTCAAAAAGAAAGTGTCTCACAACAGGAAAAAGTAGTGTGTTCATTAATTTGCAGGGTAGTGATTTTTTTTTTTTTTTTTTTTAAAGGATTTTCTTATTTATTTATTTATTTATTTATTTATTTTTGGCTGTGTTGGGTCTTCGGTTCGTGCGAGGGCTTTCTCCAGTTGCGGCAAGCGGGGGCCACTCTTCATCGCGGTGCGGGGACCGCTCTTCATCGCGGTGCGCGGGCCTTTCTCTATCGCGGCCCCTCCCGTCACGGGGCACAGGCTCCAGACGCGCAGGCTCAGCAATTGTGGCTCACGGGCCCAGCTGCTCCGTGGCATGTGGGATCTTCCCAGACCAGGGCTCGAACCCGTGTCCCCTGCATTAGCAGGCAGATTCTCAACCACTGCGCCACCAGGGAAGCCCGAGTGATTTTTTTTAAAAAGGTATTAATCCAAGTCACCTAAGGCCTGACTTCCCTCGTATCCACTTATTTATCTATTTGGATTCTTAACCATTAATGACAGTAGCTGCAATTACTAATTATCCATTTCAATAAAAAGCACCATTTTCAATAAAGACAAAAGTCTTAACTAGCCACTTAAGTTAATAGTCGTTCCCTATTACCCTCTTACAAATCCTGCCACAAAAAAGTTTCAATAATGTAAGCTGTACTATCTTGCTTTCCTAGCAGAATTTCATAATGCTCCGCTAATTTAAAACATTTGTCCAAAGATCATGGAAATAATACAGCAAGAACATTCAATGATGTACCAAAGAGCCATCATATTGCTGACAGGAAATTGCATTTCCCTTTGCAGCTCAAATAAAGCATACCTATGCAGGACCAAGAAGAACCAAGCAAAACCACAGAGAAACGTGGTAGGAAACTTTATTTTGTATTGATGGTGATTATTAATACTTTCATTTTTTCATTATATAAAATAAATATTATGGAGTTGAACGGAGATTTTACGTAACATTTCAAGAGGAAACTTGAGGCTTTACAGCAAAGTCAGGCTAGCTTGTCTGCCTCAGCTTCTGTTCCTACTCTCCAAGTGCGTGAGCAGGCCTAATTACTGACTTTTTACTTGTAAGAAAAACTATGTAACTGAACAAAATTTATTTTCAAGCAAATCCAATCATCCCACAAAACTCAAAAGAAGTACAAACCAACCAATAATTACTAAGCACTTACCAAGGCAACAATGAAAGCATGCCTGTCTTCGCTTGTCTTGGGCACGGCTGAAAAGAGCCTCTTAGACCTCAAGTCCAAGTCCAAAGGCCTCAAGTCCAAACCTGCCAGGTCTCTGGCCAGCTCCTTAACTCACCACCTGAAAACAAAGCAGTCTCCCTCACTGCAAAATCAGCTGCTTGTCCCATTTCTGCAGTAATAAACAACACTCTCCCAGACTCCAGAGCTGCAAAACCTGGGTCACCTTTAAAACCTCCCTCCCTCTTGTCATCCATATCCACTTAATCAATTCACCCTGCGGCCTTCAGAGTATCTCTTGCATCCGTCCTTCCTCTCTCTTCCCCATGTCACCACCCAGGTTCAAATTCTTCACCTTAACTCCCCACTTCCCTCTCAACTATGGCAACAGCCACCTAATTACCCTTCCTTCCCCTGGTTCCTCCCAACTGCACACTCCGGCATACACTCCACTACCAGGAGTTACTGTGGGACCCTCTTCCTGACTCACCTAAAGCTTGTGATTTTCTCTGGAACATTTTAAATCCTTGTAGTAGTTATAACGATAATATCTTAGCTTTCTAAATCTAGGGATCATGTGTTTTCTAGATTACCAAGCTTTACAGACGTTCAAGAATTTACTCTTTTGGCAATAAGTTTTATTCCAATACTTTTGAATATACCATAGCTTGTCCTGCCTTGTCAAAAATCAAATAAATGGTGAATACTTTTTCTTGATTGCCTTGAGTCATCATTATTAAAGGATATGTAAGAGTATAATAAATGATATTCATAAAAATGTCCTCAGGGAGCTGGCTGACTCCCACTTTATGACTGCTACTTCTGATATACCCCAAGTGCTTGCACTTAAATTCTGTAGTGTCTATCTGGGCTGTTCAGAGGCCCTTTTACTAGCCTCCTGGCTCAAGGCTATGTTTGCAATTGGTAACACTGCCTGATAACCAAAAAGGTGAGATGTACTTGTATTTATAAACTTGTTTATAAAGTGTTGCTTTTCCAAATTCTTTGAAAAACTGTGAAGGCAGTGACTCTGTATGCAATCTACATTTCCTGTTATTCCTATCTACTGTTTTATCATCAAATCACTAGCCTCACACAGATTTTACTTAAAAATCAGCTGGGAAGTAAGTGTATTTACACATAGAACTACAACCACAATAAATGACATATGGAGTGTGCTAGAGAAAAAGCCAGAGAATTTAAGTTGTTGCTATGAAAGCTTAAGTTGTTGCTATGAAAGCACTAAAGGTTTGTATGTTTAGTTTCCTTATAATTTATGTATATATACATATATATATATATATGGACTACACACAAATATAATTGGTCTCAAGTGCAGCCTGGAACTATTTACCACCGTGAATGAGAATTTCTGCAGCCACAGATAGAAGCTGCGTTCCATGGGCATCAGGGAATTGCAGCATGAAGAAACAGAAGCCAGACAGCAGGACCGTGGTAGCTGGAGACTAGACATCAGAGGTGCAGAAGGTCTGGTACTGAGTGAGGAGACGCTGATGAAGAGTGGAGAGGGGGGGCCTCCACTGGGGGCCACTGGGCTTTCCTACTGCACGTGCAACCTTCACGGCAGGGAGCAGGATCAGTATCTCACCTCTACACAAAACCATTCCTAAAACAGCCTAGAAAATTCTGGTAAAAGTTCAGGATTTTACAAAATCTGAGATATACCTGCATGTTAACTTCTTCAAAAATAAAGGCACTGTTTTGCTTTCACTCAGAAATAACTAAGTTTATTATTTGATTGATATATAGCTACACATACACACAAAAAACCATCTCCGATTTTTTAAGCAATTAATCTCTCAGGGCAGCAGTGCTTCCTGTGAACACGAAATGTTCACTGCTAATGTTTGTTTCTGTGAAAACAGACAAAAAGTCTTACATATATTCACTAATGCTCGAGGAAAGAAATTACACAGTGTCGTTCAGACTCCTAAAGTATCTTTAGTCAACCTTCGTCTCCCACTTCTCCACGTGTGCTCATCTGACACCGTGTCAGAGCTGCCCTCCCTGTCTGGCTTGTTGCCTTGACACAAGCTTCGATGTCGCTTCGTCTAATTGAGTTTTATGGGCTTCCCCGCCACAACGTCAGCATCTCCAGTGACGGAAAATCAAGCTAGCCACCTCAACAGCAGGTTAAAGCTGGTTTTCTACTCTCTCCATATTTGCTAACACCAAGATGGAAGGCCTGGGAGAACTGGTTCCCTTTGCACAACACAGAAATAGACATAAGAATACAAACAGAAAAAAAAGAATATAAGATACAAGTTTCTGCATACAATCAATTAAGCGTGCTAACAGAATGTAAGAACGGTATGTAAAATTTCGGATACTCCCCAAAAAATCATTCTTCAATGTGATTTTTCTGAAGCTTGGGCCAAAATTAATATTAGTTTGCACTCCATGAACATATAATAGTAACTAATGCCTGTAAGAGAAAAGACAGTAAGGAAAGAATGGGTGGGAATGGCCAAGATATTCTGGAAGTTTCTACTTGCCTACAGTCCACATAAAGATCATTGGAGTTAACCGTATTTCAAAAATTGAGAGCAATTTGCTAAGCAAAAGGAAAAAAAAAGAAAAAGGAGAAACAGGCATCCTGAATAAACCATCTTTTCTTTGAAATCCAGAATATCTTTTCACATAAATCTGTTTTAGGTTTATCCATCCAGTATTAAAAACAGAAGCTACGGTTATTTTAAACTCAAGACTGGTGTTTTTAAACACACAAGATGTAACAAGTTTTAACTCCAATTTATGGGGACACACCACAGTAGACTGAAAGAGAATAGCCCCTAGGTTTAATAAAAAAAAAACCTCTCACTTATCCATCTATTTTTGAAGGCTCACTTGAACCACATAAAATGATGCTCTGTTATAAATAGCATACAAAAGGAAAAAGCTTTTACCCTTTGCCAGAAGGCACGATTCCAATATAAAATGAGAAGGGAAGGGGCTGACTTCATGTTAGGCTCATCCCGGGTGATTACAGTAGGAGCCCACGCCCACTGCAGGCCCTGCCTGGTCTTGGCCATCTCTGACAATGGTCATCCCTCCCTCTTCCCACTGCTCCAGTTCCTACTTTACTACCTTGGCTTCCTACACCCCCGGTATCCAGCTCATACAAGTGTGCCAAGCCACACAAAACCCAGGCAGTGAAAGACATCCATCTCCCAGAGATACCCCCCAGAGTTCTCTGTAACAACTGATTCAAAGGAATTTAAAGAAAATAAACATAAAAGGGTCTCCCGGCTGAGCTCAGGAGAGCATAGCCTTAAACAGACAGAAAATGTTATTGGCATAACTTCTTCATTGACAAATTATTGGAAAATACCAAATAACATAAAATAGACATGAAATGTTTATGATAGGAGGGTACTGACTGAATACTGTGCCACTGAGGTCTGATAAAGCTAGAAACATTCTCCCAAAGGCAAGAGACTTGATAAAGACTCTGAACAGAGAAAACACTCTCTTAACCAACGTCCTTTCAACCAACCCACCGGATTAACCACATCTCCATCCCTGCAGTAAAATCCACCAGTGAAATCCATGGCACTCTGAGGTCCCCACAGCATCAGGGCACATTTCTACCCGTACCTGCTGAGTGGTAGGTTCAAACCAACCCTATAATACCAATAGTATTTGTAATTATATTAACTTTAATATAAACAGAAATATGAATATAAAAGGAAAATTTATTTCTATAAAAACTAAACTGAATGCTTTGGAGAAACTCAAAGTGAATCAATTAACAAAATAACAGGTTTGTGGAAAAATTGTAAATGGGGGGGCAGTAATAAAAATCTAGTCCCCTGGTTCTGAGGCAAGAACTAAAATAACTGTTCTGTTCCCGATTTAGTTCTTGGAACTACCTGTCAGTCTAGGCATACTACATTAGAAACTGTTATTCTTTGCTCCTCTCAGATCCTTTCTTCAATATAATGCTTTAGAGGAATCATACCTCCATGCCTCCACACAAAGTCTAGGATAAGGAAAGTATAAAAAAATACCTTAAAGCATTTCATACTCTGCTTTGACCAACTTTTTCAATTAACTGACTAAATACTAGTTCCAATCTTATTAAATAAACTTAACACAAACTATCCAAAGGCACAAAAACAAAACGTCGTCACTTGTTTGACACAAGTGGCAGCTGTGCAATTTTCAGAGGGGGCCGTTTAGTAGGAAAAGTCAGAGCAGACCATCAGCAGCATTATTCCAAATTAATTCCGCCAAATGTAGCTGCTATTCAGGGCAATGGCTTCAGACATTCGTCAAGTGTGGATGTGGGAAAAGTCAACATTTTATTCCTCTGCTTTGTAAATTGCATTCTTAAATTATAGATGACGGTTTTCTCCTTAATATGGGTCAAGAGAATTATATATTTAAATGAAAAGTCTGTGGCAAAAAGAGAAGATGACAATAAAGCTTGTGGGAGTAGTTATTCTTTTTAAAAAAATTGTGGTAAAATGCACAGCAAAAAATTTACCATCTTAACCATTTCTAAGTATACAGTTCTGTGATACTGAGTGCATTCACACTGCTGTGCGACCATCACCACCATTCATCTACAGAACTTTCTCATCCCAAACTGAAACCCTGTATCCGCTAAACACTAACTCCCCATTCTCCCCTCCTCCCAGCCCCTGGGAACCACCATTCTACTTTCTGTCTCTATGAATTTGACAACTCTAGGGACCTCATATAAATGGAATCATCCAGTATTTGTCCTTTTGTAACTGGCTCATTTCACTAATCATAATGTCCTCAAGGTTCATCTATGTTGTAGCATATGTCAGAATTTCCTTCCTTTTAAAGGCTGAAATACATTTTGTTTACCCATTCATCTGTCAATGGACACTTGGGTTGCTTCCACCTTTTGGCTATTGGGAATAATGCTGCTATGAACATGGGGGTACAAATACCTCTTCCAGACTCTGCTTTCAGTTCTTTTGGGTATATATATGCCCAGAAGTGGAACTGCTGTATCATATGGTAATTTTGTTTTTGATTTTTTTTAGTAACTGTCATATTGTTTTCCATAGCAACTGCACCATTTTACATTCTCATCAACGGTGCACATGGGTTCCAATTTCTCCACATCCTCGTCAACACTGTTTTTTAATAGTAGCCATACTAATGAGTGTGAGGTGGTATCTCATTTGTTTTGATTTGCATCTCCCTAATAATTAATTAGTGATGTTGAGCATTTTTTCATATATTTATTGGCCATTTACACATCTCCTTTGGAGAAATGTCAATTCAAGTCCTTTGCTCATTTTTCATTGAGTTGGGGTTTTTTGTTTTTGTTTTGTTTTTGTTTAGTAACCCTGACTTTTAAGACTTCCAGGTACTTCTACTTCTTTTTTCTAGAAAGAGATACCCCTCAAGGCACACACCTAGATGCTCCCATGCAAGCCACTGCACCCAGCCGTACCCTGTACAACTCATACTGCATTGTGAGTGGCACCCCAAGGGGAGGTACAGTGCTGACCCCTTATAACTGACACATCCATAAGCGGTGGGTCTGCTTTCACAACTCAGGGGCTACGTTTCTGATTTATGTTTCCCTCAGCAGAGGCTCGCCACTGCCAGGCATGTACTGTGTGTACCACAAATGCTAACTTCTCTTTGCCTCCGTCTTACCTCTAAGGCTGGCCCTAACTCTTCCCCTTTTTCATCCATTCTTCCAAAGAAAATTCAAGTTTCTAGATTGAAACGGAACCTTTAACAAACACTTTTTTTGCATTTCTCTATCACTAAACCTGCTAAATTATGGAGATATAGAGATAAGCACCAGTCCCTGTCCTTAGTAGAATTCCAAAGTACCACAAAATACAGAAAACTGCACAAAAGAAAAGAGAGGCTTGCTTTGGAATCAAATCCCAGCTCTGTTATTTACTATAAATTGAGTAACACCTCTAAACCTCAGTTATCTTATCCATAAAATGTGAATACTATTTAATCAGAAGGTGGTTATGACGATTAAGTGTAAGAAAGTTTTTTTTTGTTTGTTTTGTTTTGTTTTGTTTTGTTTTAAGTGTAAGAAAGTTTATGAATCCTAGTCCAATGTGCTTTAGTTTTCTTTCTTCTGTATCGGTATTTTCTTTCTCTTTGTCTGTCTGTCTCTCTCTCAAATTGATGGTCTAAGGCAGGGGTGGAAAGAGAAAAGAGGGTGATAAAAGATACATTTAGGAGGTAGTAATCTCCCTATAAAGTATTCACCTGTCGCTACCTATAAATTATTATAGTTACTAATTATGTACTTCTTACGGGTCAGGTACTAAGCTATGGACTGAAAATATTGAGATAAAATTCAATTCAAGGACTAACTTACCTAGTTCTCAAAACTCACCACTCTTGCCCCTGAGGTGCCCACCCCTGCCATGCCAAATGAAGGCACGGCTTCCTCATCTCTAAAACAGAAACGCTAGACAGCATACTCCTTTCTAACGGAAGCTCCAGCAAGAAGGGTAATAATCCAGGAAAAAGACATGCCAAAAACTTGACAAAAAAGCACAGTATACAGCTGATGGTGAAGGCCTTTTGGCATTTGGAAAATTAGTTTTAAGTTAGGCGCTTCCTGCCCGTAGGAAGCTTTTTTTACACCTCTTAGACCACTTAAGTCTATGTTAATGTCATTTTCCTCTCCAAAAAGGGATGTTACATAACTATAAACTGGATTAAGTTTTACAACCTAGGTAGGTCAGTCTTGCTCACCACCTCTAAAAGTCACATTACTAAGTTAGAAACCAGCATTATTTTCTCTATCTCAGTCCCAAAGTACTGCTTTGAGTTTCTGCTCTGCTCTAACAAAGAGAGCAACTGCTTTGCCCCCTATAAACAGTACTCTCTCTTTCCCTGGATGATGTTAAATATCATTGGTAAATTATATAAGTAATTAAATGTTGAAAACATTATCATTTAAGGCAACAAAACAGAGGAACACAGTAGGAATCTTAACACTGCTTCAGCTTTTGCACAAATTCTCTCTGTCCTTCTAATGATGGTTATAAAGAGTCTTAAATGGCTCTTTATCTGCTGACTGTGACATCACCATTGGCAGCCGCTGCACTATAATTGTTTTTGGGGAGAAGCACTGCACATCTCGGAGCTGCTATCACATGCATTCTCCACTCCCTCCCTATCATCCAAACACTGTATTTAGTGAACAATATAAACAATACATCAATTAGAGTCCTTTAAAATTGAGAGTCAAACAGAAAAACATTCCAATTATCTGGTTTTCCATGTTTTATAACAACATAATTTTGGAACTATGATTTATTTGCTTCGTTATAAATAATGAGTTTTCAAATTATTCTCCCCTCCTCTAGCACTTACTTATATCATATTAATCTTTTTCCACAAGTATCTATATGTTTTCTGACTTCATGACTCATTTTGCCCTGAGGACACCATGCTTCAATTTCTTGATTATGGCAACTACGTCAAAAAAGAAGCCACAATTACTAAATTCAAAAAAAAGATACCTATAATCTTCTGTTGATTCAAGTGTCACTGAAAGTAGACTTGTGCTCTGTTACAATTCACTCTGAAAAAGTCAAATTAAGACTGAGTGAAATGACAGGAAATTGTAGATCCAACAATGTAACACATACTGATGCAGGCTATATCCCATTTTGCAAGCCAAGTGAGAGGTTTTTGGTGATGATTTCCTCTTTTCTTCAGACCAATTTGTGGCTTTAGTAGTCTCTGAATTTGCACCACTCACTTAAATGCAAGATGGCCTGCACTGGAACTTAGACCATAAACTTTTCTTCCCTCTAAAGATGAGGACTTGTGGATGAGGCCACAAAACCTGTGTCATGACTTACCATAGTTCGCCAATTTCTATTCCATCATTCTAAGGCAGGAACTAAAATTAGAACCTGTTCTTGTTTTCTTTCCTAAAACTACCCTTCAGGGTGAGAATATTAATTATACTAGAAATTTCTGTTCTCTCTTTGAGATGATGCTTTAGCAGTAGGTTTTTCAACCATGAAACTACTGACACTTGGGGCTAGATGATTCTTTCTTGAGGCGCTACCCTGTGTATTATAGGGCATTTAGCTGTCCAATGACAAGGAACAATCCCCCTAGTATGAAACCAAAAAAGTCTCCTGGGAGGCAAAATTGTCCCAAATAAGAACAACTGCTTTAGAGATATTCCACTGTCTGTCTGCTTCTATACAAGTCTAGAATGAGGACACTGTAATCAGAGAATGAGAATGCCTTCAAGATTCTTCCCATTGCCTCAAATTTTAAAGATTAAAAACCTTGAAGACCATGAGGCTGGGTCTGGAGTTACTAGAGCACCCAGCTGCTTAGGCTCTGACTAGCTGGCTGGCAGACAGGAGGCCCCTCCTCGCTGTGGCCATCCTGCTTCTCGAGAAATCAGATTAAGATTTTGAGAAGTATGAGTTTCCTAAAAGACAAGTATAAATATTCCCTTTTTTCCCCCATTACAGAGGCTGTCATGCCTACAGTCACTCATTTCACCCTGTATGAAAGACAGTTTAATTAGATTAAGATACAAGTTATTAGGCTGTATTCAAAAATATAAACTGGTAGCTGCTCTAAAGGGGAAAAAAAAAAAGTGCATGAAGAAGAAAGGGCAAAAGAAAAACTTTTCTTCAAGGCTTCAAGTATCCCCTTGATAATGGTGGTATTCATGGATCAGAAAAGATATTCATTTCATGAGTGCAGCACAATAGCTTCTTGTTGCAATAACCATTACAATACAGCATTTATCTAAAGGCCTGTGAAGACTAGTATCAAAATCTAGTAACTACACAGGTGACTCACCTTACCTTTAATTTTTTTAAACTCCAAAAACAAATATTCTAACTCATCAAGTTTTATTTAGCATAGGTACCATTTACAGGTACCATTTACAGGTACCATTTCCATCTTCTGGCAAGAATGATGTTTTATTGGCCCCTAAATTATTTAAGAGACTCTCATAAACTTTCACTGAAGCTATTTACTTATGAGAGCTGAAATCAACCCAAACCATGGTAAGTGTTCAAAACGTTATAAAAGCAAATAAATTCATTTTACTCCAACACAAATAGATGTCAAAAAAGCACACTGGAAGTCAAAAAACAAACAGCGCTTTGCTCCAAAAACATCTTATCTTAATCTGTCAAAAATTACTACTACATTGCTCTCTGCTATACAATCTTCAGCATTGAAAATTATCATTGTTACTTCTCCTACTCTTGGTTGCATCTTACTTAGGGATAGAAGAATGGTATAAAAATCACATATTACTGAAATTATCCTTGTAAATTCCTTTACTTGTAAATTCTTTGACATACACAAATGTATAGTTTATCCAAAAGATGGAGTGCATATGTGGCTGAATTCATGTAAGTTAAATTTGTATATGATATGCCTACACTATAATAAAAGTTTTAAGCAAGAATACATAAATGGCAGGGAGAGCTCCATTATGTATTATTCAATCCTTCATACTATAGTCATATCTTTTAGTATCATATAGATATGACTATAGAAAGTGATATATTTTTAGGCAATAATATTGTGTCCCAATCCTGAATCATTCTACCAATACCTAAATATCCCAATTCAATCACGTAAAACGGCTATATTTTGTTCCTTACATCCATCATATTTTTTTTGTAATTGTGAATATAAATAAATGGTAGTCTATCTGATGCTTCTGTTCTCGCTACACATACTTGCAAATGCAAGCAAAAATCATGCTTAGGAGACAATTGCCTAGTCAGACACATATATATTTGCTGAGACGCCCTCCTGCTGCCAGTGAACTAGATGAGCATCGGTACCCTGAAAAGGAAATAGGAAGCAAAGTGTTTGTGTAAATATGCAACGAAGACAAACCTCTTCTGTTTCTGAAAAGCATGAAATCATAAATACAGATGAAAATACATCATCACAATAGACCTTAGGACAACAAGAGAATTCACGGTCATATCCAAAAACAATGTAGAACAATGAAAAGCCATTGAACCCCTAACACTGCCACCAAGCATAATCTGTGATGGGAGCAACTGGCACTTTCTCACAAACATCTGTTAGTGGCCAAAGCAGTTTCTTAGGGGATTTTTCCATCCCAATCAACAGAAATCATAGTTGAAAATTTCCCCAAGGTATCCCCAACTAACTAAAATCCAGTGAATATAGGTACTTTTTAAGAGGACACACAGTAAATCAAAGTTCTTTTCATTGGGCTATGTGTCTACTGAACATCCAGTATGAAAACTGGAGTTTCAAACGCACAAGAAAAATGTGTTCTCTGAATCTAGTAAAATTAAAATCATACACATTTTGAAACACATATTTAAATATGAGAACAGTTATTTTTGTGATCAAAAAAGTCATCCCATCCCAGGAAGGGGTGGAGTTACATACCTCCAAATACACTGGTTTTCATGTGGAGCCAGAAAGAGGAGCGTAAGATCACTCAGAACACAGTGAGGAGCAGAGGCAGAGAAACAGGCCGCAACAGGTGCTCAGAGCAAGAAGGGCCTGATTCAGGCACCAGAAGCCAGAGCTAAGGAACCAGGGATACAGAGCCAGGTTACACAGGAACAAGACACAGCATTTCCAAACAAGTAAGAGAAGTGGGATCTGTGCAAACACAGTAGACAGCTACTCATCTACTGCCCATGGCCAGCCTCCTGCAAGCAGGTTGGGGGAGCAACCCACATCAGAGCAGCCATGAACAGTGCTCTGATAGAAAACTACCCAGAAGTTGTGACCAGGGCTTCCCTGGTGGCGCAGTGGTTAGGAATCCGCCTGCCAATGCAGGGGACATGGGTTCGAGCCCTGGTCCGGGAACATCTCACATGCCGCGGAGCAACTAAGCCCATGCACCACAACCACTGAGCCCATGTGCTGCAACTACTGAGCCCGCGTGCCTAGAGCCTGTGCTCCGCAACAAGAGAAGCCACCGCAATGAGAAACCTGCGCACCACAAGGAAGAGCAGCCCCCGCTCACCCCAACTAGAGAAAAGCCCGCGCGCAGCAACAAAGACCCAACGCAGACAAAAATAATAAATAAATAAAATAAATAAATTTATTAAAAAAAAATAGAAGTTATGACCATTTGGTTTGCAAGTGAAACAAACCAGACCACTTTTGAATCTTTCAGATGTTTTATTGTTCTGGTAAATTAAACAAATTTGACTTTCCATTCTTGTAATTATTGAGTACCTACAAAGTACTTTATGTACCTTATTTAATTAAGTCCTCACAAAAATCCTATAAGGCAGATATTATCAACCCATTTTAGAAATAAGGAAACTAAGATTCGGAAAAGTTATATAATTTTCCCAAATTCAAATAGCCAATAAGTGGCAGAGCTAACCTCTGAGCCAAAGTATTTCTGATTCTAAATCTAGTGTTGTCAAACTGACAAGAATAAATTGCCTATCACCTCTAAATGCACATTTTCCCCATTTAAACACAGAATCCAAAAGGTTAAGCTACTAGCAGTATGTTGCCTTAAGGGTTCCAGCTGCATTTAACCATTTGTTACGTATCACGCTTTCCAGGAGACTGGAAAGGATGTAAGATACCTTATAATACCAGGGCCCACAAGGTAAAGAGGGAAAGGGGGCCAGTACTATTGAGATGCATCACTATACAGTATGGAAGGACCTACACTCCTCTGGATCAAGATGTTGGCAGCAAGTACAAATAAAGAACTTGACAAACTACAGCAGTAGTTCTCAAAGTGTTGGTCTCACATTAGCAGCATCTGGGAACTTAGAAATGTAAGTCCTCAGGTCCCATCTCAGACCTACTAAATCAGAAACTGAGGATGGGGCAGTAATCTGTGTTTTAACAATCCAAGAGGCAATTTTGACTCCCCTGCTAAAGTCTGAGGACCAGTGAACTACAGAATACAGAATGGGACACAGTATTCTACAGTATTTCTTAAAACTGACATGTATCTAATGTCAATGAAGAATTATACGAACTTTAAGTAAAACTGACATGCTGAAGTAGACACATTAGGCCAAGTCAATTGTAAAATTCTTAGATGATCTCCAAAGAAGAAAAAGATTGGAATCCTTGAAACAGTGATAAAGCTGAAATCAGCATCTTACAGACAAATCTTTATTATCCACTTAAATAATACGGTTAATTTTAAAATCAATACCTCCAGTAAATCATATTTAGTATTTCTTACCGCAGGTGCTACCAAAAAAAAAAAAAAAAAATGCAAGTGAAACAAACCAGACCGCTTTTGAATCTTTCAGATGTTTTACTGTTCTGGTAAACTGAACAAATTTGACTTTCCCTTCTTGCAAAAGCTTAATGATATCTGGACAACTATCTCATATACATACAACCTATAAAAATTCCCAAAAGTGAAAAAATGACTGGTTCATGCTTGAAATTAGATAATTATACACTGTTAAAAGAGAACAGACATTTAAGATCATTTCATTCAACCCTATTATTTTATAAATTAGGAAAAAGAGGGCCAAAAGACTCATGTGGAGAGTTGGCTACTGACAGAACTAAAACGAGAGTCTGGGCCTTCCGACCTCCAGTCCAGAATGCTCTCAATCTACCACCCTGCCTCAGCCATGATTTAACTTCATAAAAAAAGATCTAATGACATTTTAGCAATTTCCAAAAAGCCTCTAGAACATAAAACTTTAAAAGTATATATTATTCAGCTATCTCTCTTAAAGAACTGACAGAAATCATGACCTGATAAATTGAACAAAAGATAGATTCTTGTATCTGCATACCAGCTCCAGCCCCAAGAGACAGTATCTGTTTCTAACATAATTGAATTCTGTACTATGTAATGAAACGATGAATCAATTATTGAGTAATTTAAACAGACAATCGTATGAATTAGTACCTGTTTAGCCACACGTTGTTTTTATCACTTTGATTCAGTGAGGATAATTACAAGGATTCCAATCATCTCTCTGAACACTTACAAAGCACCCACTATGTATCTCCACACACAGGGACACAGCAGTGAGGGAAGTGATCAAACAGCAAGGTGCCGGCTCTCCTGCGGATTACTGACCAACAAGAGGGACAGTGACGAGGACTGTGGAGACAATAAAAATCGTGTCATCGAGCAGGGTGATGGGGGAGGAGGAGACACTGGTAAAGACCTCTCTGAGGAGGTGACATTTGATCTGAGACCTTGAAAAGGCATCTGAAATGTCTGGAGGAAGAAGATTACAGGCAGAGGTGATTCCAAGTACAAAGGCCGAGGGAGGGAATGAGCTGGGATACTCTGAGGGCAGAGCAGCTGGGGCCAGGCTAATGAGGGGAAGAGGAAGAGGAGTAAGGCTGAGAGGCAGGCAGGAGCTTGCAGGCATAGTAGGGTGTTTGGATTTCATTCTAAGTGTAATGGGAAACCTCTGGAAGGTTTTTAATAGGAGCACAACAGGATCTGATTACTTATGAATACAACAGAGTCATTACAAATTCTAAATACACCTTTGAGTTTATCACCCCCAGCAACTCTCATGGGACCACAGGAGTCAGAAGGCTTAATTTAAAATATTTCCATAGCACAGTGTGAGCAGACATGCTAAGAAATGACTCGAAATCTACACCAGATCATCAAGCTACAGACATTAAAACAATACATTGACACACAGTTACTCCACAGGCTAAATTATTCTATCTCCTGGATACTTAGCTTGTGTACTTTCTAGAATAGCAGTCACAAAACAGTTTAAGGAGATTCCTGTTACAACTCTAATGCTACCTCCACTAAAAAAAAATCCTCCAAAGAACAAACTCAATTTGAACACATGCTTCTACATTTCTAAAAATATATAATCTTGCTGCTTAGAAAGCTATGTCTCAAACCAAAACATCAAGGCCCTGATAGAATAGTCACAGTATACAATGTCAAAAAAAATTCAGAATAATCAACCAATGATACTCTCATCATTCTGTTCAACACATCTTTCACTGCTAGTTCAACAAAAGTTACTTCCTAATTAAACTGAAGACTATATTTACTCTTCCAGATTATTCTCTTTAAATTAGGGCCTCTAAACATAAAGCTACAAAATTAAAAAAATATATATATAGCATCCAAAAATTATTGGCTGCCTAGTCTTCAGTTCAATGATTTCCACCACTGGTGTTTTAATTCCCAAACATTCTCTGATTATTCCCTCAAAAGAAGAGGTATGAAAGCCTCCTATATCACAATGGTCTGTTAGGAGCTAAGGAGAATATCAAAGGCAATATGTTAAAAAGAGTTCAGGCTAATAAAATAAATAATAACAACAGAATATGTTAAATATAATAACAGAAGTCATACTTGAGTCCTCTAAACTGGGGATTATCCCTTTACATAGCAAACTGGCTGATTTGTTCTCTCCACGCCAATCTATAACATGGAAATTCATCAGGAGACACTACCTAGACTCAGGCAATTTGGGGGAAATGGACAGTTACTGAGGATTCTTGAGCAGGGAATAACATGAACAGACTGAGATTTAGAATAATAATCCATGGCATTATAGAAACAGATTGAAGAAGGAAGACATCATACCCAGGACGTCAATGAGAAGAATACTTTAATGTGAAGGTCAAAGACAATGAAGGCTTGAACACAGACAAAAGAGTTTTAACAGAAAGAGCCCTTAATGCCAGGAGAAGGAAAAAAAAAAAAAAAAGCCCTTTCTGAAGAAGAAATTTACAACACATGATGATATCCAATTATAAGGAGTCGAAAGCATAAGAACAAAAACTGGGGTGTCTCAGAGAAGAAGGAATTCTGCCTTAGGACAACATAGAAATCCTGTCTGAATTTCCAGTCGGTCCTACAGATTTTAGACTCAAGACTATGATATCAACTCCTGTCTGAGTTTGCAGCCAACAGGCTGCCCTGCAGACTTCAAACCCAAGCCTGCAACATCAGCTCTCCCATGGGTTCCCAGCCTGCCAGTCTGCCCTGAACATCTTGGACCTGCCAGCCCCTACAATCACGTGAGCCGGTTCCTTAAAATACATCTTTTTATTTATCTATATCTCTATCCTCTTAGTTCTCTTTCTCTGGAGAACCCTGACTGATATAGCATATGAGTCCATTTACACAAAATTATAGAAAATGGAAACTAATCTATAGTGACTAACAGAATATCGGTGGTTCCCTAGGGCCAAGGGTAGAGGAAGGATGAATTGATTGCAAAGTGGCATGAGAAAACTTTTCAGGGTGATGGAAATATTTTGTATCTTGACTATGTTGGTGGTTTCACAGGTGTATATATGTCACAGTTGATCAAATTATATATTTTAATGGGTATAGTTTACCATACATAAGTCATACCTCAATAAATTATACCTAAATTTGGCAACTGAGTGAATGATAGTGCCATTAGCTGAGATCAAGAATACAAGAAGAGGTACATGCTGAAGTGGATTTAGCTTTAATCACATTAAGTTATGGTTCTTTTGGGATGTCGCATGGTAATGCCAAGAAAGCCAATGAATATGAGTCTAGGCTTCCAAAGATAAATCTGAGCTGAATGCAGCTTTGGGAGTTTTATGCACAAAAATAAAACAAATAAACAAACAAACAAAAAAACAGCCAGAGATACACTGAATGAGAACAAGATAGCAAGAAAAGAATGGAACATGATGTCCCACGGATTATACCACTGAGTCTTAGAGAGAGCAGTTTCAATATAGTAATAGGGCTGAAAGCCGTGCTGAAGTCAGTTTTACAAAGGAAAGGAAAAAGTTTTAAAGTGACAATAGTGTTATGGTTATTTTTTGAAGAAGCCATTTATAATGGAGACAAAAAGAGGCTAGTCAATAGGAATGAGAACCAAGAACATTTTTGGGTCTTTTTTTTTTGAGGAGGTATTTTTGTTTGCTTGAATTTTGCTTTTGCTATTTATTTAATTTTACATATTATTTTGTTTGACTTGTACATAGAAAAAAAAAATGAATGCTTCTGTAGCCTGAGAGAATTAGCTCACAATGTAGGCAGACTGGTGATACAAAAGAGAAAGGCAAGGTTTCTAACGGGGCGACCAAGAACACAGGTGGAATTGCTACTTTAAATAATCATCTCAACTAGTTAAGACAACTTTCAAATTTACTACAATTTTAAGTGTGTGTGTGTGTGTGTGTGTGTTGTGTCTTTCAAAAGAAGAGGTAGGGATCCTCATGATATTAGCTCAATCAAGGGTAAGGGAAGAGACAATTTACTAAGCGACCTTTACATCAAAAACTTTCACATTTATCATCGCATGAAACATCACAACTTTGCAATTCATTTGTAGATGAAGAATGAGAGGCTCAGAGAAGTCAAGAGACTTTCCTCATGTCGAAACTCCAGTCAGCAGCAGAGTAAGGTTCGAAATGAAATTGATCTGACTCCAATCCCCTTGCGCCTCCCCATGCCATGCTACATGCCCAACAGTGTGGAAGTATCCCAGGACAGCAAGACCAGTTTCATTCAGCTGCAGTGAGTAATATGTGGGAAGAGAAAAAAGACTGCCTAGGACCACAACTTACATGGCCTTGAATCTAGCCCAGCTAATCAGATTTTGTACAATAGGCAGAATGAACCAATGAATTAACACTTATGTCACAAGAAGTTTGTCTCATTTTTCTATCAAATTCACAGCAGCATCGAGAACAACCTTTCGTTTCTTTGAGCTTCCTCAGAGTTAAAATACTTTAAATTTCGACTAAGAACAAACAAACAGAATATCCTCCTCCCGCCCCACCCTGCCGAAAAATATTTAATAGTCCTTCCCCCAAATCTGGCACCTTGTGGTGAGACAAAGAAGTACAAATAAGGAGGACACACAAATAAACTAACAACAAGAAAACATTACACGTACCCAAAGTTCTTACCAACATCAGTCTCAAATTTACTACTTTACCACAGAGAGGCAAAAAAGGCAAATTAAATCAAGGTCGATAGGAAGTGCCAAAAAAGTAATCTGATGCACAAAGCCCCAAAGTACATTGCAGGTCTTGAAGGCCTTTGACAATGTCCCACCTTCTACCTAACTCCGATAGATAATTGGATTGCTAACACAAACGTCCCATTGTATTTCTTAAAGTTTTGCAACTAGGACCTATGAAATATCAAAAAAGAATTTTTTCTTAATTAAAAGGTGGGGTGAGCCATCTTAGAGTAGATCCAATTCAGCAGTACCACAGAAGCTAATGCTGAAAGGATATTCTCTAAACCCTAACAGCCTACGATTTCCGGTGTGACCAAATCATCCAGACCTTCCTTGCTCATGCTGTTTCTGGCATCCATCTCTAAAACATCACATACTGCTTACCATCTCAACTGGCCCTTATTATACCAACAGAGTCCACTGTGCCCAATTTTAGTTTCTGAGTTTCTTTTTCAAGCAGTTCTATTTGTATTCCATGACTTATTCTTTCTTAGGGGTCTTCCAAAGAACAAACAGAAAAACTGATTATTTTTAAAAACAGAATAAAATTCATTCTATCTTGCAATTACCAGATGGGTCCAATAGACTATCTTATAAATCTAAGATACATTATGGAATCTTAGTGACTTATTTTTCCTGTGTCTTGAAACACTTTGCTATTTGCAAGGTGTTTCATGCTTACAAATCACCCTGAGATTATTCTATATTTTACTAATCAGTTATTCCCAACTTGGACTTCCCTGATGGCGCAGTGGCTAAGAATGTGCCTGCCAATGCAGGGGACACGGGTTCGAGCCCTGGTCTGGGAAGATCTCACATGCCGCGGAGCAACTAAGCCCGTGTGCCACAACTACTGAGCCCGAGTGCCACAATTACTGAAGCCCACGTGCCTAGAGCCCGTGCTCCACAAGAAGCCACTGCAATGAGGAGCCCGCGCACCACTCGCCGCAACTAGAGAAAGCCCGTGTGCAGCAACGAAGACCTGATATGCAGCCAAAAAATAAAATAAATAATTTTTTTAAAAAGTAAAAGATTATTAAAGAAAAATTATTCCTGTGTTTAAAAAAAAAACTAAGAAAACAGAAGAATAGTGGAATCACCTAGAGAAGGATGATATAATAATGAAAGAAAATTATTACTACCGTATCATCCTTCAGTTTTCTTACTGCATTGTCCAAAGCATTGCATCATTTTTCAAGAAAGTTTCAGACTAAAGACACTAACTTTGTCATCTGCTTTTAGCTTTCACTGAACACAACTGAGAACTCAGAATTTTTCATTTTTTGCCCATAACGGCAAAGAGAAAAAAACTGATAAAAGAGGTCATGTCACAATTAGACAAATCAGGAGATAATGCAAAGAGACAGACGACAACACTCTAGATTCTAATGATGATGATAAATTAATCATAAGCAAACTCTCAGACTATGAGTCTTCAAATGAAGATAGCATAGATGAATTTTTCTCAAATACAAGAACTGATGCATGAACAATATATTTCTAAGTACAACAGGAGAGTATAGTATTCTCATCCAGTAAGTCATTCAACAGGAAGGACTACATCATGCAGTATTTTACAAGAACTTGGACCATACCATTTTGCTAAAAGGGCCTGTGACTGTATTTATTCATCTATTACAATGCTTATATGTCAAAATTTACTTCATATGGTTCGTTAGTAGACTGCAAGTTGACAGGTTAGAGACAGAGTACTGAAAGGAAATACGTGATACATATTTGGAAATGAAAATATTCATTAGATTGACCATGCTAATTAGCATTTACAAACCTAGGAATAAAAATGTTTTGCAATTATGGGGCAAAGATGATGGCCGACTTTTTCTCAACAGAACTATGAGTTGTCCACGATTTCAAAAAATTCCTCAAGCATGGCCTTTGATGATGCAAGTGCAAGAAGAACAAGAAGTAATGATGAGCCATTAGAGATATATTTGAAATATGGAATCCCTATTTACAAGATGAATATTTCTGGATTTATGCATAACAGATGGCCAGCAGTTAGTTGTATTCAGAGAATGTTACCCACTTTGGATGTACACACCTTAAAAACCTAGAAAACATGGAATAAGAATTTGGGTTTGCTATGCTTAAATTCTTATTTAAAAGTCCTAATACAGCTGTTTTTCACTATCCTTTTATTGTTCTGTAAATTACTTGTAAAATGGCTTAAAAAGACAAATTTTTTTTAAATTTTTTATTGATTGATTGATTGATTGATTGATTGATTTATGGCTGTGTTGGGTCTTCGTTTCTGTGCTAGGGCTTTCTCTAGTTGTGGCAAGTGGGGGCCACTCTTCATCGCGGTGCGCGGGCCTCTATCGCGGCCTCTCTTGTTGCGGAGCACAGGCTCCAGACGCGCAGGCTCAGTAATTGTGCCTCACGGGCCCAGTTGCTCCGCAGCATGTGGGATCTTCCCAGACCAGGGCTCGAACCCGTGTCCCCTGCATTGGCAGGCAGATTCCCAACCACTGCGCCACCAGGGAAGCCCTAAAAAGACAAATTTTTAAGGAGCCACTTAACCCAGACAGTAAATGGTAATGGATTATTTTTCCTGATGTATAGACGATAAAGCAGCTTTGAGTCAGCTCTGTGAAAGTTTAAAAGATGTCTTTTGGAAAGACAGAATATATACTTTTGAATCCTAGCAACAATAAACAAGAGTTTGTTGAAAATTATGGTTGCTTATCTTCCCTCCCCATAGCAATCAACACTAATTACTCATTTCAAAATCAGAAATCATTTTTATCAACTGGTCGATAATTTTTATGATAGGCTTCAAAACTCTGTAAAACAGCCTGGAAACCAGGGATTATATGAAATCTTCAAGACCCTTCCTATCTCCAGACTTCTGATTCCACAATACTGAAAATTTTAGTCAAGATTTACATCCAACAGCCTATTAAAATTCAAATGTATTTCTAATCTACAACTTCAAATCACACTGACTATGTTGTTTCTTTAAACTAAATAATCATCTCTGAAACTCTGTATATAGAATGCTAAGTGAATGCGCAATTCTTTTTTAAAATTTTATTTATTTTTTTAACATCCTTATCGGAGTATAATTGCTTTACAATGTTGTGTTAGTTTCTGCTGTATAACAAAGTGAATTGGCTATACATATACACATATCCCCATATCTCCTCCCTCTTGCGTCTCCCTCCCATCCTCCCTATCCCACCCCTCTAGGTGGTCACAAAGCACCAAGCTGATCTCCCTGTGCTATGGGGCTGCTTCCCACTAGCTATCTATTTTACATTTGGTAGTGTATATATGTCCATGCCACGCTCTCACTTCGTCTCAGCTTACCCTTACCCCACCCCATGTCCTCAAGACCATTCTCTATGTCTGCGTCTTTATTCCTGTCCTGCCCCTAGGTTCTTCAGAACCATTTTTTTTTTTTAGATTCCATATATATGTGTTAGCATATGGTATTTGTTTTTCTCTTTCTGACTTACTTCACTCTGTATAACAGTCTCTAGGTCCATCCACCTCACTACAAATAACTCAATCTCGTTTCTTTTTATGGCTGAGTAATATTCCATTGTATATATGTGTCACATCTTCTTTATCCATTCATCTGTCGATGGACACTTAGGTTGCTTCCACGTCCTGGCTATTGTAAATAGAGCTGAATGTGCAATTCTTAATGATTTTCTAGACAGAGTTTTTTCCCTCAATCTTTATCGTTATTATTATTGGCAATCATTTTATACCTGATAAGTTAAACTTTCAAAAGTTTATCTCCTATTCAGCAGTGATGATCAATGAGTGTAGCAGACATCACTAATAGGCTGCCATCCCCACGAACACCACCCTCCTAGAGAATACAGCATATAAACCATTGTCTTGATGTCTATAAAGTAACTTAACTGTACTTCTGGTACTTAAAGGCTTACTAAGATATAAATTGTTTGTTTTATCATAATAGAACCAGCTTCTGAGATTTTAAAACCTTGTATTTGCTTCTATAGTATTTTTTTATCTCCTTTTTCATTATTAGGTAATCATATAACTTTTCATCCCCACCCACATACTTGCTTGATACTAGCACTGTCAATGCCTATAGCAGCCTCTTTCCCAACTGCATATTTCTAGTATAACTACGTAACCAAGCTTAGCAGAATTATATTTAAAGATAATGAAATCTTACCGGCATTAACTTGGGATATTCAAAGAATTTTTTCTGCCTATTTTCCTGTTTTTGCCTATATTCCAGCTGCATGAGTGAGGTTGTGACAGAGTCTTTTGTTGTTGTTGTTTTTCCTGTTTCCAGAGTAATATAATTTTTAAACTCATATTCCAGAGTGTTATAAAATATAGCCCCCTCCGGCCCCAGCAATGATATCATTGTTGAGTTGTTTTCAATAGAGGCTCAAAAAGGCTGTACTTCCTGCCTTACAGGTCAGGTCTGGTTCCGTTTTTGGATCTTCTCCATTGTATTCAACCTCTGGTTCTCAAGGCGCCTACTCACTGACTTGGGGCTTGAGGAACGGGAGAGAATATTGTCTTTGTAATATTTTTTCGTTTTTGTTTTTCTTTAATCATAGCAGCTGACATTTTGCATATAAGCTGTGGCTTCTCAAACTTTTAACCTTAGGCTTCTCTGGGTAATTTCTTTCTAAAATAGACATTAAATAAATTTACAAAACAGGGCTTCTTGGCAACACCCCTTTTCCCAGCTACAGAAGTACTAGCGGTGCTCATCCCTCTCCTAGGAGCCCTAAGACACCTGGAGCCCCACTCACATCCAACCCTCTTTTCTACATTCTATGCAGTTAATTAGTGACAGACAAATATTGCATCTCAGCATCTTTTACTCCAAACCACTCCTTGGATAAAGGGGCCAGATTTAAAGGGCCACTTCTTGAGCTGATTAGTTTTCTTGCTATTGTGCTCTATCAGACCAGATTTGGGGTGAGGGGTATAATTTCTCTGACATAAAAGCATACACTCTACCTTCTCACATGCTACCACCAAACACATGCTACCACCAGATTCAAACAGCTGTTACCTACTTCCCTAGTCAGAAATGAAATTAAATACAAATATTTTCAGAGAACTCAGTCACCCCTATGTTCTAAAACTCCGCGGCAGCAGCAACTCTCATGAGTCATTACTGAGGATGTCATGCCCATGCCACAGGTGAGCCGTGCTCCAAACCATTAAAGCACTTCATTTAAAACTCTCAAAAACTGCATTGGGTTCTGCCATGTATGGGCTGTCTCTTTCACGTATAGAGGAAAGGATCAAATCCAACAGAAAACTGCAAATGATTTTCTTTCTAGTCTTATATAGCAACAGGCATATTCGCTCAAATTCTAGGACTTTCTCAAGTGGGAGCCGTGTGGTTTTGCTCCCATAATCCAATGCAAGCACATTCCCCCCTGTGAGACAGAGGGCCAAATAACACTGTGGTACTTTTGAAAAGCTGAGGCAAACTCTGCTTTAGTGCCTCCCTTTGAAATTATTTATTTTAATTTTAACTTTCTCCATCCCTGTTTGAAAGTTATTCTGATATTGCCTCATTTCAATATTCTGTGATATCATAATACTACAATTTAAGAGCCTGATATCTAAGTTATACTCGAAGTGAGATCTTTTTTATTTGCTATTTCCACTCACCTCCCCCGCCATCACCACCACCATCACTTCCAGTAATCCAGGGATGTGGCAGGGGTGGCTGCAGGAGCTAGGATTTTGTCTGCGGATGGCAGTTAATTATGAAAGTAACAGGTCCTAGCTTGTTTCTACTTTCCACTCCCAAGAATATTCATAAATCTATACATTTGTAGACAGTTTAGTTTTCAAAAACAGCTGTCTTTTACCCTCATAAAACAACCTTCAGAGTTAGCGATTAGTGATGACTTAGAACAGAGGCTTTGGTGTTGAGGTGAAACAGATTCAGTACTTACCACTCCTGTCCTACACCGCCCCTCCAGCAAACAGTACAGTACAGCTCAACAGCCACAGGCCGTCCTGCAGAGGCCTGCCCTGGAAAACGGAGAGCATGACTGGGCAGGGCAGAATGCAGGCTTCTCTGCAGGAAGTAAGCTGAACTAGAAAGGCCCCGTTCCTTTTTCCAAACACCAGAAAGATAAGTCACTTCTCCTGCCTTAGGGAAGAGTAAGTGAAGGCTCCTAGCGAGGCCAGGAGTATTACCCTAATGAACACCCATCCCACACCAGCAATCACAGAAACAGAAGAAAAGAGGTTCTAATACAACAAGCAGGACCAAAGGGACCACGCCCTTAAATCCAGCATGATGTTCCCAAGTTCCTCCACACTCTTCTCTCTGAGTGAAACACTTTTCCTCTCCCCCCCATCCAAAACCTGTTCGTTGTGCATTATTAATACTATCTTCAATCCTCTTATTTTGTAGAAATCTTTGTAAGTCACTTAACCATTTTGAGAGCATTTGCTTATTGAAAACTAAGTGATATACTCTATAAATCCACTTACACAGGCATATAATCTGTAATAGATTGCAATATGCTGAAAAGCAGCAAACAATGGAGGGCTGTTAACTCACCTGCATTCTTCCCTTGGGATATTTCAAGACACATGTCCCAATGACTTATAGATCCAATGACGGTACCAATGTCAAGGCACACATCAAATATTAGTAAAGCTTAATATAAGCATAAACACAAGTTTTAACATTTACTTCCCATATCCAAATGTAACTATTTGCATTCTCCCTATAATGCAAGCACCCCTCTTCAGAGACCACCACTTCCAGCAATAGGGAGTGACATCACAACTGAGCTTTAAGAAAGATAACTCTGGTAGCAATGTGGAGAGGGAAAAGTTGAAAGACCTGAGACCCAAAACAGGATGGTGGCAATGAACATGACAAGGTTACACATGTAATGACAGAGGTGCAATCAACAGGATTTGGAAAAAGGTTAGATTTTGGGGTGGTCTGGAGAAAGTAAGTGAAGGAAAAGACGAAACTTTGGATGATTTCAAGGTAACAATCCTGAATGACTCAGAGAATGTAATAGCATTAACCAAAAAGAAAAATGCACAAACAGCAATTTGAGTACAGGACACTTAGATGGAGAGATCCTTGAGAAATATTTATATTTAAAAGACAAGTGCTGGGTCATTCCCTACATATTTCTCTGGATCTCTGTTTAAATCAAAAATAGCAGAGTTCAAATTTTCATATAGAGTCTACTAGGAAAAGACACATTCTTACAGTAGAAAATCCTCAAACAGGAACCCTCTAACTTTTTGAATGGAGAAGCTATTATTTATTTCCCAAGATTCTTGAGATCTAAAAGGTGAGAGGGGGGCTTCCCTGGTGGCGCAGTGGTTAAGAATCCGCCTGCCAATGCAGGGGACACGGGTTCGAGCTCTGGTCCGGGAAGATCCCACATGCCACGGAGCAACTAAGCCCGTGCGCCACAACTACTGAGCCCATGTGCCACAACTACTGAGCCTGTGCTCTAGAGCCCGTGCTCTGCAACAAGAGAAGCCATCACAATGAGAAGCCCACACACTGCAATGAAGAGAAGCCCCCGCTCTCCGCAACTAGAGAAAGCCCATGCACAGCAACAAAGACCCAATGCAGCCAAAAATAAATAAATAAATTTTTTAAATGTATATTGTTTAATTAATTAATTAATTAATTAATTAATTAAAAGGTGAGAGGGTGCTGACTTTTTAAATCTTTGCAAAAAGCCAGGGAGGTTATCATTGCTCGACTAACTCCACATCAGATCCCAACAAAACTGAGTTCCTTGCAGGCAGGGACTATATTTTACTCATATTTTTATTGCAGCACAGTGCTGAAACTGGATGGGGATTCTTCAGCTTAAAAAAAAAAAAAGCAATGTATGTGTTTATGAGCACTAATAATGATTATTATAAATCAGGGGTCAGCAAACTTTTCTTTAAAAGACCAAATAGTAAATATTTCAGCTTGTAGGAGCCATATGGTTGCTGTCACACTGCCATCGTAGCACAAAAGCAGCCAAAGACAATAGAAACATATTAGTGTGGCTGAGTTCTAATAAAACATTATTTGTAAAAACAGGTGCCCAGATTTGATCCATGGGCCATTATTTGCTGAGCCCTGCTATAAGTAATGACATACCTTTGCTGATTAAAAGGAAAATTTCATCGCAGTACTTTCTGTATTTGATTTTAGATATTCACACAATGAAGGAGCATCCAGGAAAAGGACCAAGTCACAGCATTATACCTCTTGCAGTAGCAGTGACACTGATAGTAATTCCAGCAATTTCCACACTTTCCTTCTGCATATACAAGCACAACAGTGGTATCTTCAGGAGACTCGCACAGTTTGGAAATCCTTACTATCCTGCAACCAACTTTAGTACAGTACATTTAGAAGAAAATATCCTCACTTCTGATGTTGAGGAGAATGACCAATAATAATGAAGTGAGAGGATGCCATGGCCATGGGAATGAGTAAAGAAGAGTACTTTCCTTTACAGACCAGATGCTGCTCTAACGTGAATCGTGTCACCATTTAAATTATTCTTAAAATGATTACTGGTTTCGAATTGCAACCAAATCAGGTAGGTATTCATTTATTCATTTTCTAGAACTGTGATCTATTCTTTAAAAGGGGAAATTTTACAATGGTTATTCTTCAGAAAACAAGAACTATTAAAAGAAACTCCCAAATGAAAACTCTCAAAAAAAAATAAAAATTAAAAAAAAAAGGACAAATGGAACAGAAACTAATGAAGGAGCTGAAAATGGTCAATATGACACTGGAAAAGAACAAGGACAGTAAAGTGTCTTTTAGCAGTCAAGGGAAGGGAAAAGCATTTTCAAAGGATGAGATGATCTTCTGTGTCAAATACTGTCAATAATTAAAGGAGACAAGGGACAGACACAGTGGGTGTGGCAAATAACTAATAATAAGGAAGGCTGGCATCTACTGAGTGTATGCCAGCCACATTGTCCTAAGAGTTTCACAAGTATTAACTCATTTAATCCTCCTAAGAACCCAATAAGGTAAGTAGTATTACCATCCCCATTGGGAAGATTACTTCCATAATAAGGTAAAGGCAGAGCCCAGATTGGATGGGGTTGAGAACAAATGAGAGTTGAGAAAGAAGAGTTTAAAAAAGGTTTGCTACTAAAAGAACAGAGGGAGAGAAGATAGAATGGTAGCTGGGGGTGAAAGGGGTTTTGTTTTGGGTTTTGTTTGTTTTGTTTTAAGATGAAGGCTATTTGAAACTTTAAGTGTTTATCGGCTGAAGTGACAGAATCTAGGTCTGCCCAATAGGAAAAATATCCTAGGCCACTGGGAAAAGTCACATTTAGAGGGCAGGAGCATGCTATCAAGAGTCCAGGGAGCAGGTAGGGAAGGACACACTCAGAGAGACAGGTACAGGGCTACCAAAAACAGTGTCACAGTGCCATGGACGGCTGACTCTGCAAACAGAGACACCAAAGAGAAGGGACTAAGAAAGAGTAAGATCTGAGAGGGGATGGGACAGAAGCGGCAGTTGTGTAGCAGTCTCCATCTTCCTTCTGCCCCAGCCCTTGGGTGGGGTGGGTAGCACTGGTTCAGTATAGTCTGCATGAGGCTGAATGAGGCGTGCCCATGGTTTCCTGCAGGCGAGATGCGTGTACCCAACCAAAGAACAGAGGCAGAAGCTGAGGACGGTAGCTGTTCAGAGCCCCACTTGTAACCTACATGGAAATCACTCATCATCTTCCTCCTCTCCTTGCTGGCACCCTGCTTCCTCCTGAATTCCAAAAGAGGTCAGATAACATGGCTACAGGCCATTACACTATAATTATTTCAGAAGCAGTCAGAGTCACAGAGAGAAAAGATGCCCAAAGAGCAGTGGAGGAGGGTGGCAGACAAGCTACTTCAGCTCCTTCAGTGTAGCAGTTTGGCTACAGGGGCCAGCGTGTCCCTAAGTAGCTGGGAGCTTATGCGTACTCCAAAGCCAGAACCAATTGTTAGAGAACAAAAAAGAGGTAACTTAGGGGCTTCCCTGGTGGCGCAGTGGTTGAGAATCTGCCTGCTAATGCAGGGGACACGGGTTCGAGCCCTGGTCTGGGAAGATCCCACATGCCGCGGAGCAGCTGGGCCCGTGAGCCACAGCTGCTGAGCCTGCGCGTCTGGAGCCTGTGCCCCGCGACGGGAGGGGCCGCGATAGAGAAAGGCCCGCGCACCGCGATGAAGAGCGGTCCCCGCACCGCGATGAAGAGTGGCCCCCGCTTGCCGCAACTGGAGAAAGCCCTCGCACGAACCGAAGACCCAACACAGCCAAAAATAAATAAATAAATAAATAAATAAGAAAATCCTTAAAAAAAAAAAAAGAGGTAACTTAGTCACACAGGGAAAATATCTGGATGGAAATTCTAGTTGGGTGGGTAAGTTTTGTGGATTTAGCTGCAAGGTGGTACTAAAGGGCGTTAAAAAGTAACAACCGTGTTTTAGATTACCTAATTTTACAATTAATATTTCCAGAATAAAAAAACTAAGAACCCTTTCCCACAGACACCTCTACAAAAACCATTACGGCAAAGTTAGAATAAGAGTCAATATCTTAAAAGAAATTACAGATATGCAATATAGACATTTCCTTTGAACAACTTACATCCTACCTGGATCATTCATAAAACCCAGTCATAAAATTAAAGAGCTGTCCTAATGTCTAAAATTTAATTTCAAAGCATAAATCTACATGAAAATCATGTAACATCAAGAGAACGGAAATGATTTCTAGAAAAACACTTGGTTTTTTTCCAGTTAGGGAGGAGTTACAGGAAGAATATAAACTGAACGGAGAAGACGTGAGTCACAGGTCAGGCTCAGCCGATCATTATGTACTTGCGGTACCCTAAACAATCAAGCCCCTCTCTTTTATGTTCCCATCTCTTCAACTGTCAATGAATAAGCTGGACCAGATTCAAAGTACATCAGAACCACAGCTTTACAAACACAGATAATTAATTTTCTAGAACAAATACAGGCTTCTATTTAGCTGGACAGTCAGGAACACTCTCACAGCGCCTATAATTTATTAAGCAATATTAATTGTTATTAAAGATAATAAATGCTATCACTTAAGTCATCGCATACTAAGCAAAAGCTATTCGATCTTTATTAGGTCTTAGATCATCTGATGATAAATGAAAATAGAACCTAGTATTTTCTAAATCTTTAAAAAATGCTTATAGAATCATAAACTCAGTATCTCTATTTTAGATTTGCAGAATGCCTGTATTTTTTTCATTATATTTTTGATACTCTCATATTTTCAAAAAACCATATTCTTTTAGCACCTTGCTTAGGAAATTGTACTATTTAATAATCACCATACTTCTCAGAATATTAAAAGAGATGGTGTATTGCTTTTATTTTATTTATTTATTTATTTATTTATTTTTGGGCCGCACCACGCAGCTTGTGGGATCTTAGTTCCCTGACCAAGGATGAAACCCGGGCCCCCTGCAGTGGGAGCGTGGAATTTTAACCACTGGACTGCCAGGGAATTCCACTGGTGTGCTGCTTTTTTTTTTTTTTTGAAATTCACGTTCTTTTATTTATTTATTTATGTATTTTTATTTATGACTGTGTTGAGTCTTCGTTTCTGTGCGAGGGCTTTCTCTAGTTGTGGCAAGTGGGGACCACTCTTCATCGCGGTGCGCGGGCCTCTCACCGTTGCGGCCTCTCTTGGTGCGGAGCACAGGCTCCAGACGCGCAGGCTCAGTAATTGTGGCTCACGGGCCCAGTTGCTCCGTGGCATGTGGGATCTTCCCAGACCAGGGCTCGAACCCGTGTCCCCTGCATTGGCAGGCAGATTCTCAACCACTGCGCCACCAGGGAAGCCCCTGGTGTGCTGCTTTTAAATTTTAACTTAAGATTTATTCATCTCTGGGAATTCCCTGGCGGTCCAGGGGTTAGGACTCGGCGCTTTCACCGCCAGGGCCCAGGTTCCAACCCTGGTCAGGGAACTAAGATCCCTCAAGCCATGCGGCAAGGCCAAAAAAAAAAAGGATTTATTCATCTCCAAAGAATCTGCACATATGTCCTCGTTAAAAACACCAGAGGGACACCCATTTCAAGGGTATCACTGTGCAAATTCCACTAAGTTTTGTGAAGCAGGCCACTAATAATAACAAACAAAAATAATACAAAACATAGCTTTCAGGAGAGTGGAAGTGGAGGAAGAAAAGCGGAGGAGGGCAACAGGAGGAGTGGCACACAGCGCCACAGCCACTCCACGAGGCAATAACTGCAGCCGTGCACCTACGAGGAGGCTGGTGTGTGACAGAAGACTTGTCCAAAGATGCCCAGCTCAGAGAAAGGTTAAGCTAGGTTTCAAAACCAAGTATACCTGCCTCCCCAATCATACATTTTTCCACCAGTTCACATGCCATAGTAAGCACAGAATCAGCAGCAGTAAAGGCAGAAAATCTAATGCCATAAAGATGGGGAAGTACCTGTAGCAAGAATTCTTCTAGAGCAGGACTGCAAGTTGCAAATGCCTATGGGGGGCCAGGCAAGTAACAGAAAATGAAGGGAACTCAGTGGAACTGGGTAAAAGGAGACGGTGTGTATCATCCTAAGAAGGCAGCTATGCTTCACTTCACATAGAAACGTGGGCCTGATGTTGCCAGACTTCCTGCTTCTTTTCAAGAGATACTGGAAAGAAACTCATTTTTTAAAAATATTGACAACCAACTTTTAAAAATTAAACATGTCCTGCTCAAACAATATAAATCCGTGGACCACTAGCATCCAGCCCCTGAAACTGGTAGATTGGAACTACTACCTGGAGGCACTACTATCTGTTTCTGGCAGAACTAGAAATAGACAAGTGGGGAACCCAAAGGGCAGTGAGGCACAGGTCTGAGAGCAGCTGGAGTCTATGAAGTGGGATGAATCACGTGTCTATTTAATCTAAAATGAAATTAGTTATTAGCAATATGTTTCATTCTCAATTTTTTTGGTTTTGAATCTCCCAAAGTTAAAGAAAGAAAGAGAGCACAGAGAGAGGGAGGGAGAACAAACCAACTTTATAGTAACAATTTTAATGCCAGGCACAACCTACTCTTAAGTGAGTCAGTTAAGCCACCAGTTACAGAAACTCTGTAATATCACCAATTCTGACCCAGTTAATATTTATTTGGGTAGTGGTGCGCAATCCCAGGCTCATACCACCTTCTCAATAAATTTCTAACATGTTTCAGAAATACACTGATGTTCCTGAAAAGATACATATGTATATACATAATAGTTCTGAAGTAACATCAAAAATGTAAACAAACAGGAAGATAAAGCTGAAATTTCCAATATGTGAAAAATAATTTTATTTTGTAATTTACATTTAGATACTGGGGAGGCTTGGGTGTTGACAACCTAAAAATCTAATTACCAAGCAGGGCAGATATGTAAGGGAAAATTTTGAACGATTAAATTTATGTTTTTCCCAATTATTTCAGTATTTTGATGGCTGTTCACTGTGAACACACATACTGGAAGTGGTTTATTTTTTAAAACCAAAATGGGAAGATCACTAGTTCAACTCATCCTTCCTATAGACCTGAAAAGGAAAGTAGTCTGGGGTTTAGAAAACAAATAAATGGGGTAAGACATAAAAGACCCAGTAACCAACAAATATCAGTGGGGTCCACACATTAGGGTGAAAGAAACTGATCTCCAAAACCAGTATACTACATTGTGGGTTTACCAACCAAGTATACAATTAGTCATTTTCTATCAGCTCTTGATCTTAGCCAACAAAGCATAGCCAAGGAAAAGTAAGCATATCAGTGTGTTACATTTCAAGCAAGATCTTGAAATTAAAACAGAAATATTTCATATGTTCAAAGGATTTTAACAAGGATTATTTAAGCGAAAGATACAAATGAGAACATATCCAGTATAGCTAATTCTTTCCATCTCTCAATGCATTCCTAACCTGTTGCATCTTCAAAGCAACATGTTTGTGAATAAATTCAAAACATTTTAGCTGCAAACACAACAGAATCTCAGAAAGTATAAAGTGGCCTAAGAGTTAAAAAGTGTTTTCATTTGGCAGGTAAATGGCGATTTTTTAAGCTTGCAAAGAACACATTTTTCCAAGCTTTATTTGAGGCCTCAAGACAATTTTTTTACCTATGCTTCTTCTACAGCAATGTTCTCACTAAATGGCATGGCCATTTGATATACTCCACATCATTACAAGCACTTAAACCTACAAGCACTGGATCCTACACCACATCAACTAAAACACTTATTATATTTAGGTGATGTTTAAAAAGCAGCTATAAGTTACCTTAAGGACTGTTCTCCCCATCATCATTATTTCCCACAGAGTAATTCGAAAATTCAACCAATAAACATTTCCATATAAATCCTGTTTTGACTCACAAACATCACAGTCGGTTCTAATAAACATTGCATAGGTATCTGACAAAAAATTTTCCTTTTTTCTTGGTTTATAAAGAAGTGGATTCAACAAGAGCCTCCATTCTGCACAGAGATTGAACCTTACAACCCTCCCATCACGGAAGTCACCATATGAAAAGAAGTTAATTTGCATTCATTATCCTTAGAAGGAAAGAATTTTCAGAGTTGGAAAAAAGAGATCTTAGTTTTTTTGTTTTTTTTTTCAACTCTTAAGGAAATAGTTCATTCCAGTGGTAAAGGTTTTCTACATGCAAAATTCAAGTATGGACATTAACTGAAATTTTCTTTTCTGCAATGGATTTACTGAGGAAAGTAATAGACTTAACAAAATGTTTCAGCTCTGCCTCAGACCAGTTCACTAAACAACACTTAGAAAGTTAAGATATCAGAGGCTCTTCACTTCAGCAAAAAGAAATTAGATTTTTTTCTTTGTTGGGTAATTATGGGTTTCTATAACTACCCAAAAATGCAGAAGAATAAAGGTTTTGCTTTTGTTTCATCTGGTTTTTTTTTTTTTCTTAAAAAAATAAGTGCTAATGGTCATCAGCCTGAAAGAATAAAAATGTGGAAGAAATGAATAGTTCTGACCTTCCTCTCACTTTTTCTAAGCAAGATATGAACTATTTCAAAAGAAAAAAAAAAACGAAAAGAAAAGAAAAAGAAAAAAAGCTAAAGGAAAAGATGCAGGAGAGACTAGCGGCGTAACAGCATGATTGAGTACAGAAAGGTGCCCCTTTACTAGCTGCGTATTAATCAAGTTACTCAGCTTCCTGGTACCCGTTTTCTCATCTTGGAAATGTCAGTTTACTGGCTCTGAATGAGGTGTTCCATTTTGTCTTTCAAAAAAAAAAAAAGCTATGTATTAATTACTGGATCACAAGGGTATGATTTACTCTGGTAAACATACCCTAAAAGGTTAAAAAAAAAAAAAAACGAAGAGTTCACCACTACAATCAAGTAATTTTACCATCCAAGTAATACATTTTCTTAGAATAGGGAAAAAGATAAACAGCCTTCTGATAATAATGGTCCTTACAATCGCAGAATACTTTTCCAAGTACTTGGAGAAGAAAGGCATTTTACACCCATGGAAACCAGTTCATGGGGGTCAAACTGCAAGCTGTCTTCACCATTCTATAATCTATGAGGATTTATTTAGAAGTATCCATAATCTGGAACTTTCCACAGATGAAAACTAATTGAACATATTTCTTTCAAATCCTAAACACATGAATGAAAAAGGCCTCGCTCATAAAAACAGATACCTTAAGGGTTTAGAGCCAAACAGGCAAGATGAAAAGGTATTTGCAGGAAGTACTACTCAGAGGTTGATCTGTTCATACAGGTCTGTAAGCAGGTGAAAGAG
Source organism: Balaenoptera acutorostrata (assembly GCF_949987535.1). Lineage (NCBI taxonomy): Eukaryota > Metazoa > Chordata > Mammalia > Artiodactyla > Balaenopteridae > Balaenoptera > Balaenoptera acutorostrata. The sequence continues at coordinate 13,641,995 of NC_080076.1, forward strand.
TAAGCCAGGGAGGAGGGCTGAAAGCTAAAAGGCAAAGACGGAAAAAAGCATGGGGTGGCCCAGAGCAAGCACCACGACAATCAGGTATCCTCTTCCAGCAGAGGAACTGCTGGGCTGGCCCCTGGAGTCCTGCTAAAGAATCAGAAAGAGAAACAACAAATATAAAGCTATAAAGAGATAAAGCACACCTCCACCAGCACATTGCCTGTTTTAGGGATCAGCACCCTTTCTGGGTATCACAGAGGCTAGATAGAGAGTGAAGCTCAACTCTATGAGAAAATAGAAACAAGGGTTTCAGAAGTTCAAATGTGTCCGCCCCATACAAATGGGTGGAAAGTATCGCCAGTCTAGCCTGCACTAGAGAGATAAGGAGAAACTGGAACACCCTTTTTCAAAACCTCAAAGAGACATCAAGCCTTATTTGAAACACAGCAGGAAAAATCACTACAACATTACTGATGTAACTCTATAAAGAGCAAGAAATGAAATAAAAACTAATTAAATTCACACTGGAGTTTTATCTTATCTAAGCAAAAACTGAACTGTTTCAGAGCTACTAGAAGCAGTGGCCCATTTCTGGTTTGTTTCCTGTAGGTGGCTATCAGGTAGGAGTTCTATAAACTGATGACATTATATAAACTGATGATGCAGGTGAAGCCTTGTCCTTTCTAATATAATGCATTACCTGGCACCTACTGCAGTGCTATGCATACAATGTTGACTTTTGTAAAAACAGTCTTATTCTGTGTCTGCTGAACTATTTGAAAAAGAGGTTTTAAAGTTAAGGTTACCCCTTGTTCACTCAAATCTCCCTTCTATGTACCATTTTAGACCCATTAAAAAATGACTCTCATCACCTCTAGAAATGAAAGCCTCAACCATAAGTACCCATGCTGCACAGAGTGTAGCAGACACTGTTGGTGGCTCATTCCACATCACCCCTCTTGACTGAACCCCACTTTTGTTTAAGTACCCACCTCTCCTGCCAACAGTCATGTGCTTCAGGGGAAAGTTCATTCTAGTTTTAGCTCCAACAAGTAGACTGGAATTTCTAAACCAATCATGGTAACTGCTTTAGAATGGACATGTGACAATACTCCCAATGAAACATGAGAAATCTAACTGGGAGCTTCTGGGAAAGATCTCCTAAGAAAAATTATGTTTCTTCCTGCACTCTCTTCTTCTATAGACATTAATATTTCTGGAAGTGCTAACTGGAACTGCTGAAGTAGCTTCTGACCAAGAGGGAAGCCTACCTAGTGGAGCTGAGAGACAGAAAGGACTCAAGCCCTGGATGATGTCATTGAGCTCCTGATCACACCACCTGCTGTCTGGACCCCACCAACTTCTAGATTCTCAGTGCCGTGAAATACTAAATTCCCTCACGATTTACGCGTGGCTTGATTCAGGCTGCCCATCACTTGCAGCCAGAGGCACCCTAACTGACCCACACCATGGTGTGGGTCTCCTCTTCGGGGCACTTGGCAGGACTGCTCTTTCGGCTCCGTATGGTTGGGTGGGGCTGTGTCACTTAAGCCATGTGAGCTGAAGTCCTCTGGAACTCTCTCTTCTCCCTCTACATGGCAACTCGCAACATTCCAGACAGCGTCTGTTCCATCAGCCTGGATCCCTGAGTAATAAAGCGCAGATGCCCTCTCACCCCCACCCACTGGCAATCCACAATGAATAACATAAGCAGGAATTAAACCTTTGTTATTTTAAGCCACTAAAATCATTTGGGAATTTGTAGTGTAACAGAAGCTGGTCTAATACATTTTATTTTAAAATAAGAATAAAAACAAATGAAAGAAACATTAACCTGAGTTCCCAGTTAGCACAAATAAAAAGGAAAAAATAAAATAATCTCACAAATCATGTTTCTGTTTACCCAGATGTGAAGAAATGGCAAAAAGAGTTGAGTTGGCTAAGGGAAACTAAGAGAGAACTGCACCTGAAGAGAGAATAATACCTTCTAAGAAACCCCTAGCAGCAAACGCCCAGTTCAATAAAACAAAAATAGTTACAAACTATCTTACCAGTACAGTATTAAAGCAACCTTCTATCTAAACGTATCCCTCTTCATTCCAGGGAAAGGAGTTATTTATGGAGAAGACTGGTATTGCTAAGAACCTGAAGAAAAGAAAAGAATGGGCCAATGGGCTGACAGAGCATGACGGGATCAGATTTTGGACATTCCGGCCAGTTACAAAAGTAGAGTGCTTTTCAACTTTTCCATATCTACACAGAATGAAAGGATTATAATGACCAGTTATCCAAAGGACAACAAAGAAAGGAATATAAAATGTCTAAGCCTTTATAGCCTACAAAAAAATAATTATTAGCACATTTGACTACATCAGTTATTTCAAAATGCTAGCTGGCTAACTCAAACACAAGAATCTGTGAGTTGTTAACTTCAAGAAGTCTATTTTAGCCCTAGAGACACACATTAGGGATCCTAGAAAGACTATAGCAATTTGATGCTTTCTATCACACAATACAAAAACGACAACCTCTACTTGCATTTTTCCTCTCTTAATTTACCTATGGAATTTGGTACATTGAGTGTGTCATTAAGTTACCCTCACAGCATATTAGAGGAGAAACGACAACATCCATCACCCTTTGATGCAACAGCTGAGCAGCCCTGCCTTCTGACGTTTCTGTCAGGAGGGCCCTACTTCTGATACTGTCAACACAAAGTAGGCTAAGTTTCTCAGATACCTTTTAGTCCCTTCCGTCACACTCTCCAAAGCACCCTCCCCTCTCTGAGCATAACTGCAAAACACATCCCTCTGGCCATCCCTTTGACAGCCAAACACATTTTATTACACAGATACCTGGTAGGAAAACAGTTCAGAGAAGAAAAGCATGGAGGCAGCAGCCTCTGCACCTCTAGGAGAGGCCAAACCCACAGACGGGACCCCGCACGCATTCCTGTGCGCACGGACACACCCTATTGCTACCCCAGCATTTACACACAACCACCGCCTGGCCCTGGCCCAAGCACAGTGTGCCAGAGTGACAAGACAGGTGACAGGGAACGCCTGTTGCACAAGGATGAGAGGAATTCCACGGCAGAAGAGGAACAGCTGAGCAAGCCGCTCAGGCACAGGGAGAGGCCCTGTGGGAGGCAGAGCACAATGGGCACGCTCTCCCTGCAGGAGGTGAGATGGGAAAGCCGTTCCGAAGAACAACTGCAGCGGTGAGGACAGGAGGGGCCGGACCAGCGGGCTGAAGGGCTAGTTACACGACGGTAACAAGCTTTCACCACAGCCCTCATGGGGAATCAGCAATAGGGGACGGGACTTCCCAGGTGGTGCAGTGGTTAAGAATCCACCTGCCAGTGCAGGGGACACGGGTTCCAGCCCTGGTCTGGGAAGATCCCACACACCGTGGAGCAACTAAGCCCGTGTGCCACAACTACTGAAGGCCGCGCGCCTACAGCCCGTGCTCTGCAACAAGAGAAGCCACCGCAGTGCAAAGCCCACACACCCCAACGAAGAGCAGCCCCTGCTCGCCACAACTAGAGAAAGCCTGCGCACAGCAACGAAGACCAAACACAGCCAAAAATAAATAAATAAATTTATTAAAAAAAAAAAAATAGAAATAGGGGACAGCTCAAGGAAATCAACGCAACTCCAAAAGAGCTGACTTTGAGAAAAAGCAAAAGCCTCAATCCCAGAGCATCAAAAAATCATTCTGGTATCTTTTTCTTTGGCCCATGATAAGAAATTTTATAGAACAGTCAACTTCTCTAAGCAAAGTTGCAGAGAAAAAAAATGCCAAACTTTTAAAGTCATTATCTTGAGGAAACTACTCTTATTAATCTGTTTCAAAGGTATGTAAACAACAGTCACACCATGCATGTCATATCCTGAGTAAGGTGAAGTTCTTCCAGAGAGTCAGTAACATGGGTATGACGTGTCCCGTTTCCATGTTTATGCTGCAGTCAGTAACTAATGAACTTCGAAAATCCCGCTACTTAGCTGGGCACCTGAATGCATCTACACACATTTCCTGACACGAAACTGATCAAATTGTTAGTGGCAGTGAATAGAGGATTCCGACTTCTGTCAGGGAACAGAAGCAGATGTACAATACTCGCAAAGTGTCTATACAGCCTATGGGACATTGTATAGGCTCAATACATGAGAGTTATCATACTAATTATTATTAAAACAAGGCCTCAATTATTTTCCTGTAATCAAACTCTCCATATATATCATAAGTCTTCTTATATGAATTATACAGACCCAGTTAACAATCAGTCTTTTGTTTTAAGTGATAAAATGTTTTAAAACGATAAAACATTTAGCATAACGTGAACATAAATACCTTCAACAACTACATTTTAACGTAAAACATAAACGTGTATTCATTTATCAATCTTTTGATGCAGAGCCAAGTATAAACTCATAATGCGTTATCTAAAACATTCAGTTTCTGTTTCTTTAAAGTGGGAGCCATTCATTTGTTCAAATGTTGAACTCAACATTTGCCCAACTCAAGTGAAGCACTGTTGTAGGAATTGGTTAGGACTTTGGCCTTTGCTCTGAGACAGAAACCATTAGAGTTTTGAGAACAGTGTCATGATCTGACTTTAATTCTACCAGGTTCATTTGGTTGGGAAGCAGGGAGATAGGACATTAAGAGGCTATTATAATAAATCCAGGATCGAGGCGACGGAACTTGAACTGATGAGATAAGTCAAATCCTGGATATATTTTGAAGAAGGAGCCAATAAAGTATTCAACTCAGCTGGCAGGAGAGAACTATACAAACATACTAGAAACCAGCCTCCCAGCCTTGCTGAGACAATGTTACAGAGCGTGGACAGAGGTCAACTAAGAGAGCTTCTACATAAAACAAACCTTGCCTCATCTAAGGATAAATTTGCTAAATGGTTCCTCTTTAATCCTCAAACAATATCTATCTGGACCAGTTAAAATGATAAAATATGTCTAGTCCCTAATAATGTACTTTCTCCTCTTCAGTAGAAGATCAACTCCAAATACACTACTGTGGTCAACAAGCTCAACATACCCAAAATGGAAAGCATGGACTTCCTAACATCTCAGGTTCTTCAAAATAATTATACCCATCTAAACATGTTATTATGAGGATTAAATAGAAGTGCATTTTATTGAAATTTTATTGAAAGCACCCACGCCTCTTCCGTTTTAGGCATAAGGAGGAAGTACTGCGGGGCAGCCCAACCCCAGGATTTACATCCGCATCCACGCGATCGGCGACCCCGCGGTCATGCGGTGCACAGCCCACAAAGCCACGTTCAACAGCATATTCTGGGAAAAGACCAGAATACCATTCCCACACTGCCACAAACCTACCTGCATGAACTTAAATAAGATCCTTGACCTTTCTGGCCTCAGCAGTAAGTGAAAACAGAGTTCCCTAATACCAGTCACTTCCCTCTTGCCCCCTCAAAACTGCGTCTTTTATTTCTTCGTTTCCACTGGAGCTAGAATTCAATCTCATTTTTTTTTCTCTTAAGTTCTCATCCTAGTTTCACCAAAACCTGTAGGTTCTTTTTCTAAGCAACTCTGAACTTGATCTACTTTATCCCCTTTTCCATTCTCATTGCCTCATTCTCTCTCAAATTAACTTAAACAACCAACATTCAAATTGGTCTCCTTGCTTTTGTCCCTCTTATTCTGCCCTAAAGTCATCTTTCTGAAATGAATACCCTCTGTCACTCACCTATGTTTCCCCACGCCTACAAAATAAAGTCCACACTCAACATAACACGGCAGACAGGGTCCTTCACATAGTGCTTCTACCAAGCTGACTCCATCGCCATCTCCTTCCATCTCCTCCAACGCAGCCTTCATTCCAGCCACTCGACACTAACCACTTTCCCCAAGTTTCCCCCTCCTCCTAAAATGTACAAGTCTCCCCCTCTACCTAAAATGATGTACAAGTTTCCTCCTCCACCTAAAATGATGCTGGTATCTCATCTTTCTTCACCTGGCAAAATCCTACTATCTTCTAGACATCCTCTATGAGTTTAATTTCACATCTTTCACTTATTTAATTTCACGTCTTCTAGGAAGACGGCCCCTCTGTCTCCCCATGCTGAGTGACTCCTTCCTTCTCTGTGCTGCCACAGCAACTGGTACACACCACTATTAGAGCACCTGTACGAGGTATTGCCAATGAAGGTTTTTGTGCAGCAAGGGCCCAGTCTTTCACATGTTTGCACCCTCTCTCCAGTGCCCAACAATGCCTGAAACACAGTAGAAGGTACATACATGCATGAGAAACAAATAAAAACAGGCTCCAACTCTGCAGGTTGTTTCAGTTTAATTAAGTGCCTCACATGGCATTATTTTTCTAGTTATTGGTTTGTTTGTTTTTTAGTCTTGGGAATCACAGTGTTCTTCCCATAAAAGCCTGCCTCTTCCTTTAAAGTTCTTGGTAGGCAGGTATATTCTATGGGATTAAATCAGAGATCTCTATTTTCTCTACTTAGGCATTTTCTAGATCAAGGCTTTTGAACGTCAGCATTATTAACATTTAGAGCCAGATAATTCTTTGTTGTAGGGGGCTGTCCTGTGCTTTACAGGATGTTTAGCAGCATTCCTGGCCTCTACTCAACTAAAACTTAACACGTCATTCATACAAGCACATAACCTAAAAGAAAAACTACATCATGAATAGCTATAAAGGATATGCACATTAGCTGAGATCTAGTTTCTCAATAATTATAACATTTGTTAGCAAATATGATAAAGAAAAAGGAAATGAAAAAAAGAAAGAAACTAATTTAAACATTACAGTTTTATCTCAGAAATTACTTTCCCGAGGCATGGAAATAAAAATGCTTGGGCATATCGTATGAAAATATGACCTGTTTCTCTTTTGTAAATTATTTTAAGACCTACTCATTAGTATATGCAGACAATCTCTGGTGCAACATTTACTTCAAATTCAACTAGAAACATTTTTATCAGCTTCCCATAGTAAAAAAGACAACATTATCTAACTATATACTTAAATGAAATACAATGTTGCAGCACATTATCATTCCCACCTCACAAAAAAACGAAAACAAAAATTCTGCATTATTTCTCTCAATGAAAACTACTGAATATTCAATTCTTTGTCTTGGTTCTATTACTCGGTTTCCTATGCATCCAGTCAAGGCCTCCATTTGTCAGGAATTCTTCCTACCATACCCCTTAAATAGTTATTTTTTCTGTGTTTATAATTTTTAGAAATTTATTACACAGTACAAAACATGGCACAACGTGCAACTACATTCTTCACTTTCCTTTAGTTTTCATCTAATTGTTCACCCCTTGTTTTTCTCTGAAGGTTTAACAGAGATGAGCGGTGGTTTGATTTTGGTTTGTTTTTTAATTGCATAGTCAGTTACAATAAGGATCTACTGAGACAACAGGAGATCAGAAACTGGAAATGACACCACATACCTAAAAGTCCTGAAGAAGACAGTAAACATGTAACAAGAATAGACTCTAACACGGATCACCCTCTGATAACGTCTCCGTTTATCAAGATTTCTAGGCAAAAAAACTCAACAAAATCGAACTTCCCTTGGTTTACAGAACTACCCATTAACCAAGATAACATCCCGGCAATTCAAAACTGGTGCACTGTTTATTTACTCTCAAGAGTCCATCTACACTCATTATTCCTTTATTTTCCACCACCACCAGCCTCTCAAGACAAAACAAGATCCAGATCGGTCCAGTTCTCTTCCTTAAATACATACCTATTTTAAAAATTGGAAACATAAGCAGCAATTCAGCATCTATTAATCAAAGGTCACATATTCAAAACCAAATCTAAAATAATACTTATTTTTAAAAAATCTGTGGAAGGAGGAAATAAAAAGCATTCCTTGGCCTCTTTATATTCCCCCATTTAGATTTTCAGACGTTCACTTGAACTCCTCTCTTGTTTCTCTGTGTCAGCGTCCAACTTGACTGCTAATACAAACCTTAGAGCTATTCTTTACCGGGAAAAAAAAAAAAAAAAAAAGTCGTTTAAAATACATTCAGTTGAAGGAAATAAATCCTTTGGAACACACGGCCATCTATTCTTCCAATGCCTCCTACCCTCATCTGACCTGAAATGCTTTTTCTGGGTGTTCTGGTACTATTTGTAAATAGATACCAGAGGCAGACACAACTTTTCTGTGATATACCAGGAGTTATCAATCCATTGAGTCACTTGAGAATTTCCTTTATAGTTATCTTCTTGAGTTTGCTTTTTGTTTGGGGTTTTGTTTTGTTTTGCTTTTAAGGAGCAAAGCAGGAAATGGAGGGAAAAAGATCCACAGTCCTTTGCCTCCTCCCCATCTTTTCCCTCCCCCCCTTCAGCCACCCCCAGATGAATGTGAGAACTTCCTGCAGTGAGAACACCATGAATAGGACCTGGCATCTAGACAGGAAAGATAGTACAGGACTATGAATACGCTGAATAAAGCTTCTATGCAGCCACTAAATTAAAGGGATTCAGGAGCTACACAAAGGGCCTGGCTATTTAATGGATTCAGTCTTTTATTTTACGGTATAATTAGGCAGCATACAAATGAAAGCCTTTCCCAAGGACTGCAGTAACAAGGCTAGCTGACTCTCCCTTACATGCTCCCCAGTTCGTCCCTAGAGATGATGTTGTTCTTACTCTTAGACAAACATTTCATGAGGAGGTTGGCTAGATATAATAATTTAATCCACTCTTAAGAAGTACAAATTCTCCCTTACCAAGAGGTCAAGTTCTGAGGTACCTTCAAGCTTTACTCCTTCACAGATTCCTATACAAATAAATTATTTTAGAGACAGTGTTCAAACAGAGAAAGACTACCTCCTTCCTCCCACAAACACATTTATGCTTCACACTTACTTCTAAAACCATAATAATAATACCAACTCTGCCTATTAGACTTATGATAAGGAGTGGGGAAAACTTACCACACACCTCAGTCAGGTGTGCAGTTGTTCTAAGAATCAATCCAAGATTCACTCTGGATCACCTTCACCTGAGTTGCAGTACTCAAAAATCAAATGGAAGTTAACACTGCATTAAAACAAAACAAACAAACCGAAAAAACCCAAAAACAAAAAAATGTAGAGCTCACTTTGGGTACCTGCGGAACCAGGGATACCTGAGAAACAGTATTTAAACTGAACAATAAACTCTTGAACCCTTTCATTTTCTCTTTCTTTTCATTCTTCTGCCAAGGCCCTCCACCAAAATGGGGTGACTTGAGATCTAAAACTTTAAAAAGGGAGGAAGAAACAGCTTTTTTTGAGATGCAGAAAAAAATGTATTAATGAACTGCAGAAGAAAGTAGAGACCCCAGTAGTTTGTAAAACCCTATGAAATTCACCCTCTTACAATTAGAACTGTAGAATATTCTTTACATGACAGCAGTAAGTCACACAAGTAGCTGAAAGTACGGGAAAAAGAAAAGAGCAATAAATTCAAAAGACAAAAATTCAGTAGTCAGAAATCTAGAGACAAGTTGAATCTAAGCAGAGCTCTAAGAAAAGCTATAAAAATGTTAAGGACCAGGTTTTCAAGACTGCAAAGGATTTTTCCTCAATGCCTCAATGTATATAAAACAGAGTGGTTATATTAGTGAACACAAAACAAGTATAGTGTGTGTGTGTGTGTGTGTGTGTGTGTGTGTGTAGGGAGGGGGAGGGCAGAGGGAGTGAAGGAGAAAAATTATCACTAGACTTCTCTAAGATGAAGTCTTGTGAGGATGTGAACTGCTTCTGCCTCATTCACATCTACATCCCCAATGAACACACATCTGCACACAGAGGCAATCAAAAAACCAATTGCCAAAAGAAAGAAGTTGGAAGATGAGTATTACAGGTATTATGAGCTGTGTTCCCCCATAATTCATATGTTGAAGGCTTAACTGCTGTACCTCTGAATGTGACTATTATTTGGAGACAGGGCCTTTAGAGAGGTGATTAAACTAAAATGAGGCCATTAGGATGGGCCCTAATCCAATCTGACTAGTGTCCTTATAAGAGGAAATTTGGATATACAAAGGGATACCAGGGTTGCAAGTGCACAGAGGAAAGACTTATGTGAGGATACAGTGAGAAGACAGCCATCTGTAAGCCAAGGAGAGACCTCAAAAGAAAACAAACTTGCGCTTGATCTTGGACCTCTAACCTGTACAACTGTGAGAAAAAACATTTTGTAGTTTAAGCCACCCAGTCTGTGGTATCATTATGGCAGCACTAGGAAACTAATACAATGGGAAAGAGAGAAACTGGGAAGGGAAGAGAGAAACTGGGAAGGGAAGAGAGAAACTGGGAAGGGAAGAAAGAAGTGGAAAGGAAGAAGTTAAATAGTTAACCAAAATGTTATCTCTAAGTTTCCAGAACTTATACGTTCTCCTATACACTTTTTCATATTGTAACCAATGTTTTTTGATAAGAAGTAACCCCAAGAAGTCTGGAGTTTGATAATATGAGGCTGTAAAACTTGAATTCTTAAAACAAATTCCCCTTATGTATGTATATATTTAGAATACCAATAAGACTATGGGTAAATCTAAACATGTGCTGACTAAATAGAAGTAGTGGCATCTAATTTCAGGGATAAAAAGTTAAGAAAGAACAAAAACACTAGGAAAAATAACACCTATGACAGGAGAAGCGTTAATTATAAAAGTTAGTCTAAAGCCTTTTGTTGTTGTTGTTTGTTTTTAAGGAGAGGATGCTGAAGAAATGGTGACTACAAACTTTTTAGGTCACATATTCAAGTTAAATATTTGAAGATAATCACTAAAATAATAAAGCAAATTATAAAACTTCCAGATGAACAAAAAGTAAAATGAGAACTAAAGAAAACCCTGTCAAGAGAAAATCAAAACCTAAAAAGATGGGGGGAGCACAAAATTAAAACTAAATAAATAGATCGAAATGTAAACAGACTGAATTTTCAGACTCTCAGATTAAATTTTAAGCCCGCTATATGCTGTTTAGCAGGGCAACAATAGCAACAGAGAAGGAACATAAAGGAAAGAGAAAAAACTACCAAGTAAATATTAACCAAAGAAAGCTAATATAATCACATTAATATCAAACAAAATATCCATTAGGACAAAAGCCACTTTCAGAAACAAAAATAGTCATTATACAACAATGAGAAAAAGATGCAGTCAATGAGATTAAAATTCTGAATTTACCCGTAATTTATCAACATTGCCTCAAAATACATAAAGCAAATATCAACAGAATTAAAGGGGGAATTTAATGAATTTACAATCATTGAGAAAGATTTTTACATACTCTCGATAGACTGAGCAGTCAAAAACTAGTAAGGCTACAGAAAATTTGAATGATATAACTAACAAGCGTGATCTAACAACATATATTATAGCCCAACACCCAACAAGTAGAATATATCTTTTCAAGCAGACATGGAACAATTATAAAAACATACCAGGGCACAAATTCAACCTCAACACATACCAAAGAATCAGTATCATACAGGCACTTTCTCTGACAATTATGCCAAAAAATTAGAAATAAATGATACAATTTAGATTTTTAAAATTCTAATGTATTTGAAAACACTGAAATGCCCTTCAAAATAATGCATAAAATAAAGAAAAAAGCACAATAAAATTACAAAATATTTAGAACTTAACTACATATCAAATGAAAACGAATGCACTTCATACCAAAATTTGTGGGATGCCACTGAAACGGTATTAAAAGATATTTATGATCTGCTATAGACAGTTATGGGTCCTCCCAAAATTCCTATGTTGAAACCTAATCCCCAATGTGATGGTATTAGGAGGTGGGGCCTTTGAGAGATGATTAGGTCATGAGGGTAGAGCTCTCCTGGATGGGATTAGCCCTTATAGAAAGTGACCCAGACAGTTCCCTCTCCCCTTCAGATGTACGAGGATACAAGAAGTCACTAGTCCATATCTTGGAACACGGTTCTCACCAGAACCCCACCATGCTGGCTCCCTGGTCAGAGACTTCTAGTCTCCAGAACCATGAGAAATAAATTTTTGTTATTTGTAACCCACACAGTACATGGTACTTTGTTATAGCAGCCCGAACTGACTAAAATATGGTCTTAGAAAAGAAGGGCTGAAAATTAATAAGCTAATAAGCATCTGACTTTAGTTAGGAATAAAATGAAAGAGAACTTCTAAAAAAGTGATCAATGGAATTAAAAATAGGAGCATACATTAATTAAGTATGGGGGAGGGGAACAACAGAAGTTTCAATAAAACCAAGTGCTGGTTCTTTCAAAACACTAATAATATTGTATTTACAAACCCATGGTTAGACCAACAATAAAGAGAAGGCACATTGCAAAATGTGATAGAGATTTCAATAATGTTGAAAAACAGATGTCAAATTTTTTTTAGAAAAATGCATCTTCCCAAAACTGACTTCAGAAGAATTAGAAAACCTCAATATAGCTATAACCATTAGATAAAGTGAAACACCACTATAAAAGCTACCAGGTCCAGAAAGTTTGAGCAAATTCTACCAAACCTTCAAGGAACTAGCAGATAACTCGGGTCTTATACAAACTGTCCCAGAAAAAAATAAAAAGTGGGAACATTCACCTTCTGAGTAAAACCAAAACAGGGAAGAACAGTTCAAGAAAGAAAGTTTAAGCCAGTTCTACTTGTATAACATAAATAAAACACTACTAAATAAAATATTAGCTAATTGAATTCAGCAAGGTAATTTTTTAAATCTCAAGAATGCATGGATCACTTAACATAAGAAAAATCTAAATATATAATTTATCACATTCCACAGATTAAAGGGGAGGGAAAAAAAAACACCATAAGATCCCTAGGTTACAGAAAAGTAATCAGTAAAATCAATACTCCTTTCATGATTTTAAAAACAAACTTCTCATACCATTCTTAACCCTTATAAAGTTTATCAACTAGAAACAAATCAAATTAAATGGCAAAACATATTCCCTTTAAAGAATAAAATTCAAAGTTTTCTATCACCACTTTCTTTCAGCACTGTATTAGAAGTTCTAGCCAGTGTGACAAGAAAAAGAAATTACACATACAAGACCCAAAATAATACCACCACTATTTGCAAGACATATGGGTGACTACACAAAATAATTCATACAAATACTAAAACTAACAAAATCTCAGCAAGGTTGCTAGATTAAGATCAAAGTGCAAAAATAAACTGCATCGCTATGTACCACCAAACAATATTTTAAAATCTGAACCCACCACTTATAATAAATAACAATTTTTTAAATAATAAGTAATTTTTTAAAAGGTACGACATATAGGAATGAATCTCACAAAGCATGTGCCAGGTTGCGGACATCATGAGGTGTACACAGGTTTACACCTTTAAAACATCACATGTGAAGCAAATAAAGCAAAACAGATTCAACAAGGCTGGAGACAGTTACACAGGTGTTCTTTATACTACTCTCAACTTCAGGCTTGAAGTAGCTACAAGAAATTTTTTTTTTTAAAGAAAAAGTACTGCAAAGCTAAAATTATTTGGGCAAAATTAAACTAAATTGTTATTTAAGCACATCATTCAAATAATGTTTACCTTACAATTTTCAAAGGCCGTTATAGGCAGTATGTAGAAAAGGAAGAAGAAAATCAAGTTGCATTTTAAAAAAAAAATAACTATTTAACAACAGCAGGAAAGTGCTAACATCTGAGGCCTCACTACAAAAAATTTAGTTTCTCTTCCAACTACGTTCCTCCAATTATCGATACATAAAGCAGTCCATTAGGCATGCACATAGTCTCCCCTGGGGCCTTGGAATAAATCCGGTGGTCAGCTGTCTAGATTTAACACCTCTGACACAGTCTGTCTCTGACTCAATTCATTTGAAATTAGTATATGATTTCAGTTTCAAATCCTCAGTTTCAACCATAGTTTTCCTCCAAATTGTAAAGATTCTTCTTTATGTAAAAAAGAAACATTGGTTAACATTTACTAACGGTAACTAATTAAAAAAAAAAAAAACAACAGGAGTTAAAGGGACAACAGTAACATTAAGAATTTTTCTTTTAATCAGGAAAGTCTCAGAGATTTGATCCAGTGATTACCATTTCAATATTGAAAGTGTTTTGAAAAACGTAAAGCCTCTGTACGTACAGGATGGCGATATTATTGTTGTTGTTTGTTCTTACTAAAATCATCTAACAGGAAAAAACCTAATTTCTTTCAGTATTACAGCACTTCCCTGTAATACTCAACCTCACTATGTGAAGATACCACACACTTTCAATAAGAGTTTATCACTTTTCACCACCCACAAATACCACTGAAGGACTCTTTAAAACTGAAACTCCTTACTTTTAATGGTGTTAGTTGTTCCTTTCAGTTCACAATTAAAGATGAGCAAAATGAGCTAGATTTCTTAATGAAAGGTCAGTTTATTGATGGCTCGGGGTCATCCAAACTACATTTTCACACATTACCACCAGGTACTAAGAATTTAGACTGTGCTAGAGCATGCTACTGGGTAACATGTATTAATTTTTCCTGTTCTTTTACTCTTGATAAATTAAGTATCCTCCTGGAGTCGAAGTGTACAGACCTTGACCTCACCCACACTTTTTATAAAAGGTGTCTGTCAGTAAGCAAGGAAAAGTTCAGGCAGGCTTACCACAGACCAAGAAAAAGACAAAAACCTCAAATATAATTTTTAAAGGATGTATAACTTAAATAAGATTATTAAACCATAAAACACAACAGTATTTTTTAAATTATTATTCAAATGCCAGGTTTAAAAACTTTGCCAAATTATGCCAGATACACGCCTAAAGGATCCTCAAGTCTGTGTGCGCTGTCCATGCTGAACTCCTTTCCTTTTGCACACTTGCTACAAGTCCTTGTTAACACAGGATACAAACCGAAGGAGAAATTAAATTCCAAATTCTTTCGGCAAAATAGGAAAGCCCAGCTAGTCTGTTCTCCAAAGCACAAATAAATTGAAATCTCTTGTTAGGAAATCTATCCCCAACTTACCTCTTATTATCTATATAGAAGTTATTTCTAAATTGTATTACATAGTATAACACATCATAATTTCAGCCACTTTCTGATAATACATGCTAATGAAAGAAGAAGAGGTACAAATACCACTGAAACTCAAATTCAGATATGTATTACATGATTTCCTTTTTTTTTTTTTTTTCCTGTTTTATCTGGCAGTTTGTTTACTGGTTCTTTCTTCCTTCACTCATTCGACAAGAATTTATTGAGTACCTACTATGTGCCAAGCATTCTGTTAGGTTCTAAAACTATAAACACCAATTTCCACAGGGCATGAGAATACAATGCACTGAACGAGTCTTCTGATGGATATACAAAGTACAATGGGAACATCAGCTGGTGCTCTGACCTTCATCTGAATAAACATGGATTGTTAGTAAAATAGCCCAAACACCAGCTTAGAGTAAAACATGTAGCAAGAGATTAAAAGTAAACTATCAGTATCATGAATAAAATTTAAGCGAGACCATGCAGATAAAAGTAATTCCTGCTGCTCTAAGTCAGGGTTCACAAACCCTACCAGCCCTTTCAGGAAACCTACATGAGTGAAGCGCTCAGGGTACCTTGGAGAGGACGGGGAGGGAGCTGCCACCACTCATCACTACACCTGTGGGCATCGCTGCAGAAGCCCAGGACTTCTGATTTAAAAGATCTGTATCTTCTGATTTAAAAGATCTAGATCTTCTGATTTAAAAAAAGAAGAAAAACAAAAATCTAGATTTTTATGGGAAACTTTAAAATATTGAACCGATGGCAATTAATTTGAAAAAATTTCAAACCATGTCACCAAACATAACAGGTCACATGTGAGCCACACGTGACACATGGCATTAGTTGTGGACCTCTGTTCTAAGTCCTCCAAAAGATGATCCAATTTAACTCACCTGATCAAGATCATAAATGTTAAGCAAAACTCAAAAGGAAAAAAAACCCCAAAAGTATATATCCAAATCCTCAACATACTCCTGTTAACACCACAGGAATGTACTCACAAAAATCCAGACAACGTGAAACACTACAGAACAAATAACCTGGTTTTTTCAACAAGTAAATTGCAAGGAAAAGGGGGGTGAGGAGGGTGGGAGAGAAGGGAAACCTAAAATGAAAAGACATTGAAAAGACAAAAAAAAAAAAAAAAATCACAAAGGTATCGACCACATTTGGATCATAATTTAAACAAAAATTTAAGACAACTGGAAATTTGAACACCGTTGAAAAATGGGAATTAGTGTTAATTTTTTTTAAACAAAATCACGGTATCATGGTTGTTTTTAAAGAGTGCTTATGTTTTAGAGATACTTAAGTTCAGTGAAATGAACAAATGAAAAGGTATGATGTCCAGTATTTGCTTCAAAGTAATCTAGGCAGAAGAAGGGGCTCGAGGTAAAACAAGAATGGCCATGAGTAGGTGACTGATTGTTGATGCTGAGCAATGAGTAGGCAGGAGGTCATGACACTTATTTTGCCTACTTTTCAAATTTTTTTTACACTTTCTATAATGACAACAAAATCCTAAAATAAAGAACTGTTTTTACCTCTTTCCTGTGTATGTACTATCATTTGATCTCATAAAAAAGTAGGAAAATGATTCAAAAGATGATGACCAAGAGAGGGAAAAGGGAGAACACAGAATAATAGCTTCAGTAACTATAGAGAAACTAATTAACCTGCCCTTAATTGAAAAATAATTGACTTTGTGCACAAATGACCCCGGGACCTCTCTCGTTTATGGATAAAAAGTGTACGAAAAAGGAATCCTAAGCAGGTATAATCTCACCGAATGTATCCCTAACAGCATATAAAAATTGTAACACTGTATCCCATTTTCATTAAAATGAAAGTCGGTTGCTAAAGTGCCAAGAGAACACACTGAATTGGTGTTTTTTAATTTCCCCAATCAAACACGCCTGATGTTTAGCACAGCTTAACTGCTGGGGTGAGTTGGGGGAAGTTAGAGTGTACAACAGGGAATGTTTATATACTCACTCACTGAGAGATACTAATTTTTCTTTTCTAAGAAAGGGAAAACGAGTGGGACGGGTGGAACAAAAAGAGGGTAAAATAAAGCTTTCTGTAAAAATTAATGCGAGACGAGTTAAAAAAAAAAAAAGGCTATGCCTTCGTTATCAGTAGGCCCCATGTAATTTGGGAGCATCTTGGGTTCCCAGTGCAGAGACTGTGTGGCCCTGGGTGGCCAGGGAAAGTTAGAAAGATGAAGAAAGCACATGTGGGGAGTGTACACAGGAAGAACAGAGAAGTGGCTGTTTAGGTGTCCAGAATAGAAGGCTTAGCAAATATAGAAAAGACAGGGTTACTTTTACCCTGCCTTTATCCTTCTTACTGATGAGATGAAAGGAAGATATAAAATGATAGTCATGGCACCTGTCCTTGAAAGAGAGAAATCTAAATGATGCTTGATAACTCAATGGAATGGTTTCCTATTATTCTTAAAATCCATTCCAAAACACTAACTGTAGCCTATAAGGCCCTTACAGCCAGACACAACCAAGAGTGCATATCTACCTGTCTTGTATTCAAGGGGGAGGGGGGTTGGGGAGGAACTATGATGACCAAAGCACTCTGAAGTTGGCAGAACATGGCTCCAGAGCACACACACCCACGATCTCTGACCCCGACTATTTCTCCAGCCCTCCCTCGTGATACTCTCACTCCCTACACTATACTCCCAGGAGCCCCTCCTCTAGGTCTTTAAACATGCTGGGCTCCCTACCTCAGGGAGTTTGCTGTTTGGCAATTCACCATGTTTGGCAATTCACCATGTTTGACATGAAGAGTTAAAAATTATGTTTCTTTCTCAAGACTTTCTATCTTATTCCCCAAAACATCTTTATTAAAAATTTACAGAAACCGGGCTTCCCTGGTGGCGCAGTGGTTGAGAGTCTGCCTGCTAATGCAGGGGACACGGGTTCGAGCCCTGGTCTGGGAAGATCCCACATGCCGTGGAGCAACTGGGCCCGTGAGCCACAACTACTGAGCCTGCGCGTCTGGAGCCTGTGCTCCGCAACAAGAGAGGCCGCGATAGTGAGAGGCCCGCGCACCGCGATGAGGAGTGGCCCCCGCTTGCCGCGACTGGAGAAAGCCCTCGCACGGAAACGAAGACCCAACACAGCCATAAATAAATAAATAAATAATTTTTAAAAAAATTATTAAAAAAAAAATTTACAGAAACCAACTTTGCAACTGGAATATAACATAACCAGATGATCTAGATACTTCAGTAAATATTGGGGCAATTATATTCTTCAGAACAACCTGTGTTTTTCATTTGTTTCAATAACCACAATTTGAAATCTCAGCATCTAGCCCCCCGTACTGAGCACAAAACAGAAATTCAACACTTATTACAACTAACAAGAGGAAAAATGATAGGTTTAACATGGTTTCTTAACAGTAATTCTTATTTAAGAATAATTGTCCCCTACACAATCTGATTTATATCTACCTAAACTTATAATTTATGTCTTCATGCTCACTTTATAAACAGATTCAAGCCACAAGTCAATTTGACAGTCTAGGAATGGAAAGCACGTTCTTTAGAACCAGGTTTTATGTCTGCAAATATCAGTAGTAGGCCATGAGAAAAAAAATAAAACTATCTCAGGAGTTTTATTACTCCATAAGTGATTTTTAAACAGAAAGGAAACAGGACATAATAGAAAGTACGATCCCAGCTTTGTCAAAGTTGCAACTTTTCTGAAGGTTTTTGACCATCATGTCTCCACACCTACACATCCCAACCCCACTCCCCAACCCCTGCCCCAAAGACACACTTAGAGATTGGGAGGAGGGAACCCAAACTGTGCCATCAAAACAAACCTGCCCATTGCCAAGCACAGCCAAACCTGTAAACCTGAGTTTGGCAATCATTTCCTCCAGCTCGTGTTTACTATCCCCCCTCCCCTTCCCATGCAGTAAGATGCAGATGCGTTACCATAGTTAAGAGAGGATCACCCTACAGAAAATTCAGTGCAGACTGAAATCACAGCCATAAATTCCCCAAAGAGGGTATAAACTATGATTAGCTGATTGATTCACTCAAGAAAAAGCATATTACAGTAAATATTGAGACCTGGCTTCTCCTTACCTTCTCACTAACAAAACCGAGGCCCAACTTCCTGAATGTCGGTTAAATGAACCTTTACCTTTACTTGTCCTTCCTAACAGTCTCAAAGAAACAGGTGGCCCTCTTCCTGCCCACGGTTAACTCCACTGGGTGTTCCTGATTCCTCCCATCTTATTTCTTCCAGGACTTTCCCTTGTTTACATTCCCCCATCCATTCATCCATCACCCTTAGCCTCTCCCCTCCCTCTATTCCCTTCAGGATACAAAAAACAATGTTCAAGTTTCTTCCTTCAGGACCACATCCCTTCTTTCTACTGAGGTATAATTTACATCTAGTAAAGCACATAAACCATAAGGGTACAGTCAATAAATTTTTGTGCATGCATATACCCAGGAAAATAAAACCCAGAAAAATGCAAAGAACATTATCAACAGCAGATGGCTCAAGCCTTTCCCATCGATAACCCCCCTGAAAGGTAACAACTATTATGATCTGTCACCAAAAATTAGTTTTGCCTGTTAACTGACCTTCATATAAATGTCATATAGTGTCTCTCTTTTATACTTGAATTCTTTCACTCAACATAATCTACTACCACCACTTTTTAAATACAGGCAGTCCTCAGAGTTGCTTCCTCAGCCCTCTCCTCACTCAACCCATTTAATCTAGCAATTTCATTTGATCCGAAGACTTTAACAACTATCTAAACATAGATAATCTCTGAGTTCTTCAGACATACCTGGATGTCTTCAGGCACCTTAAATTTAACACATCCAAAATCTAATTCACCATCTCTCCCCCTCACCCTAAAGCCAATTCCTGCTCCTACATTCTGCATGTTGGTTGATGGGATTAGAGTCAACCAAACTAGAAACCTCCAAGTCATCCTAACACACAAAACCCTGTCGCTCTTGTTCACACTATATCCCTGGCAAGGATTATAGTGACACACTTCCTGATGTGGAAGACATACTCAGATTACTTCAGGAATGAATAATAAATCCTGAAGTACTCTTTCTCCCCCAGCATGTAATCATTCGATAAGATCCAAGAATCTACATTCTGAACAATTCCCACATCTGCAGCTCTTCATCTGTGCTGACCTAGTCTAGATCACCCCCATCTAGCCCCCAGGTAGCCCCTTGGTCCCCCTGCCAGAAATGCCCATCCTATCCACTCCTACTGCTGGGTCTGCTCTTTCTAATATTCTAAACCATCTCCCACCTACCCCACCTGCAGCAGAGTTGATTAACTCCTACGTGGTAAACAACCACACTGTACAAACCTCAAAGGAGGGGACTCTATATTGCAATGATTTCTTTCTCTCCTACTAGGCTGAACTCCTTGAGGCAAGGCCATTCTTTCTTTGGATCTGCAGCTCCTAACAGAGCGCTTTAAATGTTTACTAAATGCCCCACTAAGGCGGTCTCCAAGTTTCTAGTCTCTCTCCAGTCCATCCTCCAGCTGGCTGCCAGTGAATGCCCCATAATACAAATCTAATCATGTCACTCCCCACTTTCAAATGCTCAGTAGCTCCCACTGCTTATCACATCAAGTCCTTAGCATGTGAGGCCTTTCATCATCTGGCCCCAACCTCCTTTTTAGCCTCATCTCCTACCACTTTTAATCTCATCACCTAACACCTCACCACTCCAGTTCCTCCCCATTTCCTATGCACATCCTGCCCTTTCATTCATGCTTTAGCTCCTGACATGCCCTTTCCATGCAGTGCTAGTCCCCCATTCACACAGGGAGTCCTTCTCAGGAAGCCTTTCCTGAGCATTCCAGGGAGAACTGGTTTGTCAGACTTCTGGGTTCCCTTGGCACTCTGTAAATGCCTTCACTAAGGCATTTCAAGTTTTATTGTAATTGTTTATTTGATAAACAGTAGAAGGCAAAAGGGTCCACTGAGATCTGGAAGCTGGGTGGTGAGTCAGGTCCATTTACCAGCTAAACAAATGATTACTGTCAGCTTAAAGTGTATTACCATTTCAAACTCATCCTCAGCAAAATCCATGCTCAACTGCAAAATATTTGTAAAAATCAAGAGCAGGGGACACATCATTCATTCTCACATCACCAACTCCTAACTAGAGTGCCTGGTCCTCCAGCTTGACTGAATTAATTAGCGATACCCACACACAACCTCTTGCTTCCTACTTTCATGAACTGACCCACGATTCTCCCATCACTCAAAGTGCAAACTTGTCATCTTTGAGCTTCTATATTAGCTACTGAGGCCCAGGATAACATCTACATCTGTCTCCTTTTCTCTCTCCACTCCTCTAGTTCTAGCCCTCAGTATCTCACTGAACCAGGCAAGCTCCTAATGTTTCCCCTCCTCCAATCCTAATCTCTCCCACTCCCGATTCATCCAACACTGGCACTCCTTAAACTGTACTGTGCAAACGATCACCTAGGGATCTTGTTAAAATGCCAATTATTCAGTAAGTCTGAAGTGAGGCCTGAGAGTCTGCATTTCTCACACACTCCCAAGAGACGCTGACGATGCTGGTCCACAGATCACATTTCAAGGAGCAAGATCTCCACTCAGTGTTGTCCTGGAATAATGTATCTAGCAAGCAGTCAACAAGCAGAAGCCAGATGACCATCAATCAGGACTGGATAAGCACAGATTTCTACACTAGGTAAGAAACTGGATTAGATGCCCCTGGTCCTTTCCAGTGCTTTGATTCTATGCTCTCCCTGAGATATCCATGACATTGTCACCCATTTTTCACCTGTGAAGCTTGGCAAAGCTATTCCCTAGCAGGTAATACTTCAATTATCACATTCACCAGGTGCTGAAGTAGTAACTATCTACCGACAACTCTGGTTTAGTCTATACCAGTATTACAAATGTTTCTAAAAGATAAAGAAGATACCGGGCAAGGGGGTATATATAGTTGTGCTTATGATAGTAACTTCAAGATAAGTGAACACCACCACTTCCCTTT
Organism: Balaenoptera acutorostrata; assembly: GCF_949987535.1. NCBI lineage: Eukaryota > Metazoa > Chordata > Mammalia > Artiodactyla > Balaenopteridae > Balaenoptera > Balaenoptera acutorostrata. The sequence continues at coordinate 13,664,087 of NC_080076.1, forward strand.
ATCCATCAGTATTATCTAGAGGTTAATACCACTTGCGTTAATCTATCAGTTTCTTAGAACCAAGAGGCTATCAACCGTTTTGTTTGGCTGGGGGTGGGGTCGGAGATCTTATGAACATCTATAGAAGCAGGAAGCAATGATGGCTCCCAATTCTCTATCAGCAGCTGCAAGCCAATTCAAGATATAAAACAAGCACTCCAAATGTACTGACTACAAGATGATCCCTATTCTCGGAAATGGACTTCTGTGTGGTATCTTCACAATGACATTATCTTTAGCAGTTCCAAGATACTTGTTTATAGAACTTTTGTCATTGTGTATTTATCAATGAGACAATACTACTCAGATTTTGGTTAAAAACACCAAGTCTCTATTACGACTTAGTTACAAGGGATTTTTAGCATCTACTTCATAATCACAAGGGCTAATAACTATTCTCCTTATGGTTACATTGATGCTAACATTTCTGTTAATATCCCCCATGAAAATCAGCTTGTCGGGTGTTGACAGCGCTCTAATAAGTTAACTGAGGTCTCTGTAAAAATTTGTCACAGAGGGCAGAAAGGTGCAAATGACAGTGGAAAATACACAATGGCGGGTAATTAACCTGAATGTTGATTAGTCTGAATTAGAAGTATTTTCATTGGAATTAGAAGCATGACTTATTTTAGTCAGACAGGATCTGCATAACTTCTTTTAAAAACAGGGTGTTTATCACACTTTTAAAACTAACATAAAAAGCAAAATAAAGATCTTTTCCAGTGTTGTCATTCACATTACTACATGAGACAATATTTCACAGAGACATTTACCTTCCACTTAAAACAAAAGAAATTTGTAACAGGCCATTAGTAAAGACTTAACTTACCATAGCAGTGTAGTACAGATTTTACAGCCATGGATAAAATAGTTATTTTTGCTTATATGAGCACTTAAGAGTTGTGTTTCCTCCTAGTCCACACAAGAGGTTTTTAAAAAAAATTCCTTCACCAATGAAGATCCAGACAGTAGATGGGCAAAGTTAAAAAGAATACCCTCGGGGCTTCCCTGGTGGCGTAGTGGTTAAGAATTCGCCTGCCAATGCAGGGGACACGTGTTTGAGCCCTGGTCCAGGAAGATCCCACATGCCGTGGAGCAACTAAGCCCGTGCACCACAACTACTGAGCCTGAGCTCTAGAGCCCACGAGCCACAACTACTGAGCCTGCGAGCCACAACCACTGAGCCTGCAAGCCACAACCACTGAAGCCCGCGAGCCTAGAGCCCGTGCTCCGCAACAAGAGAAGCCACCACAATGAGAAGCCCGCGCACCGCAATGAAGAGTAGCCCCTGCTCCTTGCAACTAGAGAAAGCCCACGTGCAACAACGAAGACCCAGTGCAGCCAAAAATAAATAAAATAAATAAATTTATACCAAAAAATGGAATTTATTTTTAAAAAATTAAGAATACCCTCAGGTTATGACCAATTCCTCATCTTCCAAATTTTACATTAATGTGGTTGGTCTACACGACATTAAACTAAAAGAAAGTATCTGCCTCCAGAAGATGAACACGGCATTTCCCATAAACTTTATAAATCCGAGGAAAGCAAAACCCTCACAGGCTTCACAAAAAGAAATAAGAGAACGTCTTTCAAGTGTACTGTAGCCCCCCTGCCAGGCTTCAGGGCAACCTTGAGCATGTGCACATTTGCATTTTCTCTTCAAGAAAGCAAAACTAATAGTTGCTTAACCCAGAACTTAGATCCTCACAAAGTACGATACCAAATGAAGCCCCAATGATTCAAATGGATAAAAAGGCCTAGATAGAAAGGGTTGGTAAATCTTAAAGGATTAAGGTGGAATTACTAATCCTAAACTCAGTCCGACTGGACTTTGAACTACTGGTAATTTATGGTTGCTCCTCAAACAATTCAGTATTCCAGAATTATGGCAAGAGTCTGCTCCCTCTGGTCCTTCAAGATGGCTCGAGGGCCTTCCAGGGATTCACACAGTGGAGTCAGGAGCCACTCCTTTGCTGCTACTACAGTCATCTGTGGACCCCACTGCCTCTATTAGAAAATTTTCCACTTCTGTATTCTAAATGTTGGCTCGCTTGTTTCCACAAACATGCCCTCAGAGCTGTAAGTATTTCAGGGGATCCTAGAAAATTAAAATTAGTCATCTTTGAATCCAAAGTACTTTTGACATAGTAGGTACTCATAGTAATTCCTGGATTGAATGAATGAGTGAAAGTGTATAGTTTGCCAGTGTCACTGAGCAGCAGCATATCCCATCTTCCTTAATGAGCCCTAATTACCTCTAATTCATATTTGTGGCAATTTACTATTGCTGAAGATACCACCACCACACTACATTTGTATAATATCTCACAGTTTACAAAGCACTTCCACATATATCATCAAATCTGAACCTCACAAAGTTCTCTGAGATGGATTTTTTTAAATCTCTCTAATAAATGAGGCTTAAAGAGATTACAGGGTTCATTATAGGTTTCCCATCAAGTAAAGAAGAAGCCCACAGTCAAATCTAGGTCCTAGTTCCTCCATCAGTGCTCTCTGCATCCTAAGACCAGGGCCTGGTTTACACCGAGTCCTGCTGTCCTAGGCACTTTCCCTCGTCTCATTTGATCTTCTCAACAACCCTGTGTGGCTCACAGGTACTCCCTATTTCCACAGAGAAGGAAACAGGGAGGTAGAGCTCTGGGCTCAGGGGCACAGCCAGAATGCAAGTCCCAGCCTCAAGTACTTCGAAGTCCATGCTTCCCAAATGCTGATCTGCCCAAACTGGCCCCAGAAGGTTATCAAGGACAAGTCTTCCACATTCGGCAAAGCAAGCTATTACACACTAGTTAACTCTGACAGCAAATGCTGGGGCTTGCACTCTGCCTGTGCCTTGCTCGCTTGACAAATCCACACAAGGTACTAAACTGCTCTGTAACTCAGTTTCCCTATCTGTAACCCTGGGGTGGTAACATTACCTGCCTCATAGGGTTGTTATGAGGATTAAATGAGTTAATATTTATAAAGCACTTAAAACAGTGCCTCGCACATAGTAAGGATGATATAAATGCCTATCAGTTTTTTTAAAAAGGCATAAACTGAGGAAAAGTGACAGTTTAAGTCACTAAAGAAACACTCAATTATCGAATAAAAAGTGTGGGGACAATTTGTTCTTTCCTACTTCCTGTCTTTCTTTTTTTTAAAATAAATAAATTTATTTATTTATTTATTTCTGCATTGGGTCTTCGTTGCTGCACGCGGGCTTTCTCCAGTTGCAGTGAGCAGGGTCTACTCTTCCTTGTGGTGCTCGGGCTTCTCATTGTGGTGGCTTCTCTTGTTGTGGAGAACGGGCTTTAGGCGCGCAGACTTCAGTAGTTGTGGCATGTGGGCTCAGTAGTTGTGGCTCGCGGGCTCTAGAGCTCAGGCTCAGTAGTGTGGCTCACGGACTCTAGAGCTCAGGCTCAGTAGTTGTGGCAAGGGCTTAGCTGCTCTGCGGCATGTGGGATCTTCCTGGGCCAGGGCTGGAACCCGTGTCCCCTGCATTGGCAGGCGGATTCTTAACCACTGCGCCACCAGGGAAGCCCCGTTCCTATCTTTCTTAAACAACAGATAGATTAAATTTTTTAACATATAAATAAAACTATAATATACCACAGGAAAATACGGGAAATTTCTTTTAAATCTTGAGGGGGAGGCCTTCCTAAGCATGACACAGAACCCTGAATACCTAGAGGAAAAGACTGACATAAAAGTGCAAATGGATGAAGAAAATAGTGACTTACAAAACAAAGCTAGTTTCCCTAGATATACCCGCCCAAAACAAATCTATAAGCCAGTAGGAAAAAGGCAAATATCAAACAAAAAAATGGGCAAGGGATATGAACAGGCCATTCATGGGAGAAATAAGTTACCGATTAAAATGTGAAAAAAAATGATCTACGTAATTAAGAACTATAATTTTTTTGAAATTGAGACTTTCCCCCCCAAGACTGCTTACCCCACCCACCTGCTACCACCTCCCATTACATCCTACCTCAGCACTCAGTGGAGAACATGTGTGCGTGCATGTGTGAGTGTATCATGTACACATGTGTGGGATGTGTGTAAGGAAGAGAGTGTATCTCCTCCAACTACAGTGATGTTTACTTCTTTCCAGAAGGAGAGATTCAATTTATTACATAAACCTGCACATCAGCTACCCCCAGCCATACTACCTCTCTCAGAGACCATCAAGAGAAATTTCTTTTCTGCTTCAGCAGCTAGAGTACATATTCCATATGCCAGATGCAATGTATTTTTACCCATTTGTACTTCTGCACTTTACAAGTTCCCTTCCTCATAGTAAAAACTGAACAGTCATCTTTGAGGAATTAATTGACTCCAGAGATTAATTTCCATATAAAACTTTTACTTAAGGTAAATGATTAAATTAAAATGGAACCTAATATAAAAGGGAATCTCTCTCTCACCCCTACAAATATTCACAAACTGTCTTTTTGCTAACAGGAGCAGGACATTTCTCTCCCTCTCTCAAAGATATCCAAAGCAGTACCAGATTTCACGATTAAGACTTCCAAAACCGGACTTCCCTGGTGGCGCAGTGGTTAAGAATCTGCCTGCCAAAGCAGGGGACACGGGTTCGAGCCCTGGTCTGGGAAGATCCCACATGCCGTGGAGCAACTAAGCCTGTGCTCCACAACTACTAAGGCTGTGCTCTAGAGCCCTTGAGCCACAACTACTGAGCCCGTGTGCCACAACTACTGAAGCCCACGTGCCTAGAGCCTGTGCTCCACAACAAGAGAAGCCACTGCGATGAGAAGCCCACGCACCGCAAGGAAGAGTAGCCCCGCTCACTGCAACTAGAAAAAGCCCACGCGCAGCAACGAAGACCCAACACAGCCAAAAATAAATAAAATTAAAAAAAAAAAAGACTTCCAAAACCAGCAAACAGCAAAAGCCCAAAGATTACTGAACTAAGTTGTTTCAATTTATATCACATAAAAGTAGGGCTGTGTATGTGTACCTAAATAAGCTAAGTGCATTTAATTGTGAGAAGATACGTTTTTCTTGAAAAAAAATGAAATAAAAAATATTATGAATACTGAATCTTTTTAATGAACACATGTCTGAATGGGATTTTTTTTTCAAGATCTATTCTTAAATTTTTCTTCCAAATATTTTTTTAAAATTCAGTGGTTTGCCACATTTCCATTCTTCTAACAATTTCAACTTTAAAGGACTGGACAAATAACCATTGATTTTTTGATTTTCTAGCACTGTAACTCTTTTCAGTCAACCATCTGTCAACTTTAAAGTTCTATCATAAAACCCCCAAAGGGTAACATCACTGATGAAATCTAATTTCCCTCTCTGCAATTAAAACATCCAACTGTTCCATTAGAAGCCCGCCCATAATCTGTCAAAGTGATATGTAACCTCTCATAAGCACTGATTAGAATGAAAAGAAACTAGAAACACCTTGAAGTAACTGAGAAAGCACCAAATGTGTGAAGCACGCTCAATTTTTTAAACTTTCATTTTGAATACTAAATAAAGGAGAATCCAAAGATAGTAAGTATATAAATTCAGTGTGGGGAAAAAAAGAACACTAGACAGATAATCAAAATCCTGGGTGCTATTCCTAATTCCGAGACTGAGTTTACCACCGATCTTGGACCAGACACTCAGCTTCTACAGGGCTTGCTTTCCTCATCTATAAAAATACAGATATTAGGATCTCTACAGAATCCTAAACTCTATGATCTAATCAAAAATAACACAAAAAAAATTTTTATGTGCTTTTTCTCCTACTGACTCTAGGCACAAGTAGACAGGCACACACAGCTCACCATGAATTAAAGTTAATGAACCATTAACTTTCCCATATTTGGATCCCTCAAATACAGAGTTATCACTACAGTAAAGTTTATAAACTGGATTATAAAAGTATCTTACTTTACAAGTCAACTTAAGAACAGAATCTTACCTCAGCTTTTAAAAGGATGTATTTCTTTAAATTCATCTCTAGTGTGCTGAATTCTACTTTGAAGAGTAGAACTGGCAGGGAGAGGGTAATCAAACACTATCTATTCCATCATTAGTCCTAATCTACTCCAAAAAGGTATTCTTCTTTGGCTGACAACCTTAGGCTGACTTGTGTGTATTAGGTCCAAGCCTGTTCCTTTCTCCATGACAAAAAGCTGGGGATTTGGCTGTTTTTAAACCCATGGATAGGTTTGTACAGAACTTAAAACAACTACAACATTTAGTCCTTCTAATTTGAAGAACAGGCTCTCTAATGAAGCCCCAGAATGTTAAGAGTTGGAAGAGATTTTAGACTTACTCTACTCCAAGCTCATCGTTTTACTGATGAGGAAATCAAAGCCCAGGATAAGTTAAAATGAATGCCCAAAGTCATACCAACTTCCCCAACTCTCAGACTCATTTCTTTAAATTACAAACCATAACAAAGTTACTTTCACCTAACCCCAGGATACATCAGCCAAACTCAAAAACCATAAGATGGAGCACCCCTTCAAGTGCTAAAGTATAGCCAAAACCTCTCAAAATACATGGATAGGAACAAAGAAAGAATTCCTTAGGAATATATTTCTCATACATGACGAAAAGGTCAAAAACTGGTTCTATACATAAAATTTTGCTCTTTGGACCATGTGTCAGGAGTGAACTGATTGTGAAATCCAGATAATTATTAAATAGACAGTGAAAACAAATACAGTTCATACTTTCTCTTGCTATATTTAAAAACACGCCTCGTATTTGAAAAGGCGCCAAACATTCTAACACATTATTAATGAAGGCAGACTTCTGAAAAGATTCACTCTCCACCTGCTCTTCATCATCAGATGTACGAGTCAGTAGAACTAGACAGCCACAAATTCAAAACTCTTCCTGCCTGAAAAGAATGCAGGGGAAAAAACTAAAACAAAATCAACCAATTCAAAGTATCTCAAATTTCGAATTAGATTTTTTCGTTCATTAATTGAAATGGTCCAAAACCAAATTATTTCAAATTTTATTCAAGTCTTCAACTGAATGCTTTCACATAACTGGAAATGAGACTAAGTTACTTCTAGCAAGCTTCATTTGAGAAAATACATGTCAAAAATTCTGGATTTTTTTTTGTTTTTTGCTAAAGTATTGACATTTACAAACTCACAAAATATGTACAACCTACAAATAGAGTATTTCACTCCATTTCCAAGAGAACTTCTAGGTTCCAAACTCAAAGGTCATTGGACTGGTACCTTAATAAGACACTGTATCATTAAATACATTTTACAACCTATTAAAGCAATCTCAAATGTAAAAATAAACAGGGAAACAATTATTTCAGCATGAATGTGGCATTATGCGATGGTTATGCTTTGTTTCACTTAACATACTAAAAGGAATACTGGGCATATATATTATATATATATATATATATAACAAAACCATTCCATCTCGAAATCAACATGTAATTACACTTCAGCAACCCGGTAACTGTTATTATTCTTGATTCTAAAGTACAATTATCACACAACTTGAAAGAGCTGCTATTTCATAGTTAACCAAATATCCTAATGTTCTTTAATCAAAGTACCATTAAAGTCTATTTTTTCCAGACCCTTGAGTTTCAGTTTATCAAAATTTTCCAAAGCCTAGAGTTAAAGTTTCATAACAAATCCAAACACAACCCATCACAGAGACTTAGGTTATAAATACCTAATATGTCTAAAGAATCCAAATGGTCGATTTTGTTTTGTTTTAATTATACTATCTTTAGAAAACCAAAGGTAAGTATTAAAGAGTTTGCCCAAGAAGCAGAGGGACATGAAGGTAGATTCAAAACCCCTCATTACCAGTGTTGTACCAGATGCCTGCGATCAAGGGGTGGAGTGGGTTTTAGAAAGTGGGACTTTTAAAAAAAGCCTTCACTTTCCCAGACTATTTTGGACATTTTGATAACATCTTTTTCTCTTTTTCAAAATGCCAGGCGTCTTTAAAGGAAAAGCTTTTCTATTGAGTGGCTTTTCTCGACTTTCACAGTACACAATTAAACCCTTCTCCTGTCCAGATAGATTGAACCGTGTTCAACCCTGGCACATAACAAAATCATTAAATCTAAAACGCCTCATTTGACAGATGTCTCATTAAATTCATCTTAAAGTTTAGGTAAGAGATGCCTTTGAAAAGGGGGGGAAAAAAACACCTGTTAACTCTAAGAAACCTTTGAGAGAGAACTCTCTCAAAATCCGCATAGAGCTCCACTCACGTGAAATAGAAGATATTAACAGTGTGTGGCACATGTAAAACCTCCTGCCATGGGAGAAATGCCTCTGTGTGTATGTGTGTTTAACACAACCCCTGGGGACCCTAACAGGAAGGAAGGCTGAAGATTCAGGACACACACCACCAGCTGCTTAACAAAATTCCGCAAATTCAATTCAACAAATGTTTAAACTAAAATGCCAAGTATTATACTAGACTTGGATCATATACAACATCAATGAATGTTATGTTACCAAGAAATCAAATCCAGCATTCTATAAAGAAAGAGAATCAAAAACAACAAAAACACCTTACTCTTTAAAAAATAATAAGAATCTTGGGATAACCAGTCATTTAAGGTGGCTGTCTTAACAATCTTAGAGCCACAAAAAGATAAAACTTTCAACCAGAAACTTCATAAACTCATTTACACTCATCTCCTCTCCCTATAATTATTTCAATGAGCATAAAAAAACACACCATTTAAGGAATAACTATGAAAATCAGTCAGAGTAGCTTACTAACTCTATATAACATATGAATTATAAAAAATGAACAGCATGGTGACATCAATAGAGCACTACTGATCACTAAAGTACAAATAAGTTTACTTTAAGATGAAAGGTTTATGCAAACCTTTCATGATAGCTATTTTCGATACTTTACAAGTAAAGCTATGTTTTAAAGGAACTGAAATGTCACACCGCTACCCTCAAAAGTTATCCACTTTTCAAATAAAGTGTTAATGCTCTATACCCAATGAAGATTTACAGTTTAACAAATGAGGCGTGCGTAAGAGAATAAAGAATCATTAGGTGAGCTTTATTTCAGGCCAACTTAAATGCATGTACGACTATTTGCAACCAGAATATTTAGAACACTTTCGTACTCTTTCTGTATTGTCCACTTATTTGCCAGTCTTGCTTCTTTATGTTAAAGGCAGCATGATAAAAATAGAACCAACCACATTTCACAAGGAATACCACTTTGGACGAGAGGATAATATCACCTCATTACCAACAAAAATAGCATATTTTCAGAATGCTTTTAACCAAGTGAAAAATTCAAGTGTAAATGAAATTCAACTTAGATTCATGGAAAGTAATATGAATTGTAAAACAGAATATGCATGCTCTCTCTTCTCAGCTCTGCCAAGAACTGAAAAACCACAAGCAAGAATCAAAACTATGCATCAGTTTATCTGAAAAGAGGATTGACACCGACTCCTCCCTAATAATGTTTCCGAAAGGACAAATGAGATAATTTATGTGAAAGCTCTTTAAGATTTTTGAAGATAATAAACCCAACATATTAATAGACGTTATCAAACCACAGTTATGAAGAACAAGACAGCACTCATTTTACATCAAAAACAAGTATAAAATTTAAATACAAAAAGCAACAAAAATAAAATTAAACCCTTTGTTCTTAAAAGGACTGCTTAAGCACACACTGGTGTCACATGTTCATACCACGTTACTCAATACTGCTGTAATTATAGTAATGAGACTTCTCGTCAATATTACAGCTTAATGCCGAACCACCCCTTCTTGGTTTCCATGTAGGAAACCATGTAAGGTTTGATCATCCCAGAAGAGAAAAAGAGAAGAAATATGAGCGGGTAAGGAGTCCGTGCTCCTGAGCAATCCCAAAAAGTCAAACATAAAAATATCTTGTCCAAGACTCACGAGCCACAGTGGGTGTATTCTCCATTCTGTCAACATCATTTCCCACTATTACAATTTAAACTGAAACAGCCAGATGACTAAAGCTAAAAGGCAGTAGAAGAGAGTCAAAAATATTAAAAATATAGTTTAGTACTGCCCTTGATTAATGACTCAGACGCCCCCAGGGAGTACAAAACATAATCTCATTAACGTTTTTAAGTCCGTAACCTATGTCGAGTAACCTAAATTCTTGAATATTTTTTCACCTAAAATTACTCTCAGGTAAAATTTAAGATGGCTGATCTTAAAGGAAAATTAAATGTTAATGTACCTAATATACTTAATACGTCACACAAGTTACTTCAGATAGAGCCATAATTAAATTTTTTCTTATTTAAAGTTAGCTAAGAGAATGGTTGCTTCAGAGGAGCAACAATTTTCAAACTAAGTTTTTCTCAACAACTCTGTAATTAGATAGTACCTTTTGTCCAAAGCCTTTTAGCTCATTAAAGACTTCCATTTTACTTTACCTGAATAAATATTTAAATATTCAAAGCAACCACAAATGGCTTTCAAAGCCTTTTAAGAATAACTTAGGCCAGGTTATACATACTAAAATTTAACTGAAAGGTGACCTCAAGAGAATGAAAGTTCTCCACTGGACAAGAACTTCTCCAAAAAAAAAGCAACTGATAAACAGATAAACTAGATAAACAACAGATAACGAGCTCAATTTAAATATAGGAAAATATTCAAAAGCTTTCAAAAGCAATTTCCTAGTCTATCCTTAACTCCACATACACAGATAAACAAAAAGATATGCAGCAATAAATTTAAGAGTAAGTTATATGTAACACTATAAAAACGAATGTGGTGGAAAACACCCCCTCAAAGGATCTCATATAAAACAAACGTTAATTCTCTTCTTCTTATGGAAAAGAATTACTACCAAAACATGCCACTTTCCTGTTGGGTGTCCTACATTCCACCTCAGCACAGGGGTAACTTCTAGGAATCTCCTCCAGCTTGGTGCAAACCTGCGCTACATGTGAAGTCCTGATAATGTTCCCGTGATGAGTGAGACCACCTTATACCAAGGCCCTTTTGTTCATCAGTAACTAAACTTCCTTGCAAAAGTTCAAGTGGACTCACTATATGGTAAATTTTGTTCTATGGCAAATGAATATCAACACAGACGTTTGCTATGTTCTTAGGCTTAAAATAAGCTCAACTTGCTATAAAATAAGCAGTTAGACATCTTTATAACATCTTTATAAAGACTGTTATATCTTTACAACAATCAGGCATCTTCCTTCTAGGACACCTGCATACCAGCTTCACATTCAAGAACAGGTTGGATGCTCTGTGTGGCTTGCTCATTTAATTAGTTACTTTTACAAGCATATTCACAGAGGTATATATGTATTTATATTGTGCATATAGAAATAAAGCAAATAAGTTCAGAATGAAGCAACAATTCCTGCTTTTCATAAAGAACGAAACAAAAAGATTAAAATGAGCACACCAGAAATTTGCGATTTACCAGAAAGATAATTTGTCACCTTTATACTGAGGTAAGTTTTTTTAAAAAAACCTATATATCATCCACTTAGAACATTTTAGACACACTTGAGGAGACAATCAAGGGGAATCAAAGATTTAAATGTCATGAATAGGACACCTAAAACCCTTCCCATGGACATTTATCATGATCAACAATTCAGTCATAAGGAAAAAAAGGGATGCAGAGCTCTTTCCATACGAAATATGTTCAATACTGCTTATTTAACATATCCCTTGTTTTATATATATTTCCTTCAATGTAATTGATTGGTTATAAGGGCATTTATCATTCTCTTGTTAAGAAAATATTCTCATTCCAAGTGTGATTACCATTTACTGCTTTTGTAAAGTAACAGTATTTTACAAATTACATGAGCCACAGGAGAAAATGATATAGTTGTTGCTCCTACATGGAAAAAAAAAAAATCACCCATTTTCTAGGCCATAAGCTTTTAAAGGCTTGTCATCCGGTTGGGATATTATCTTCAGATACTACAAATGCTATTGTATTATGATATGGTTTTCTTTACGAGGCAAAAATCCATCAGAAATCCACTTGAATTACATGTGATCCACTTTGAATTACAGAAAAACTTCAATTAAACGTAAAGGAACATCTCACCAGGAATGCTACCAGTCTTGCATATCTCAATGTGTAATTTCTTCATTCAAACCGACTAAACTGCTACTGGGACACAAGTTGGACCAAAAACATATTAAGTTAGAAAGAATGGCTACAGATTAATGAAATTACAAGTGTGATTATTTTTCCACCACCACATACAACCTAGGTGGGGAAATAATTTAGTACTTTAGTAAATCTTGGGAAGATTTAACTCTCCTTTTAAGACCTTTAATCTAGAAATGAAAAAAAAAAAAAAAGGAAGATTTTAGATCACCCTCAAGTCGTATTGTGATTCCTATATATCCCTATTGCAAGTCACATCGCAATGGTCAGTTCTGGCTATAAAGGCTAGAAGTAAGAAACTGAGAGAAAGAAATAGGCAAAACCACTTTTGACGCAGGAATCAAACTTACAGAGGAAACTGAAATAAAGCCAAAAAGCGCTGAGGGAAAGTACCGCTAAAGAGGACCGCAGCTGCTGGGTTCCATCGAGGACTAAGTGGGCAAACGAGCAGCACCAGCTGATGCGGAGCGAGCTCCCGGGCTGGAACGGCAAGCCGCGGACAGTCAGACGGAGGGAGGGTGTTCCAGCGTGTTTCCCAAGGTCATTTTCCTCTGTAGGTATCACGTGCACGTGATGTTTACCTGAAATCCCAAACTGCCTCAAACCCAACAAACCGGTGAACAGACATCCGAACGCAGCACCTTCACTGTCAAAGACACCACTGCTTCTTTCAGGAGTGCCTGCTCCCTGTGCTTCCTGGTGGCCCTGCCACCTCTCCCAGCTTGCTTCCCAACCTCGGAGCCCCCAAGAACGACAAAAGCTCGCGGATTTTAAAACTGCTCAATTTAGTATCACACAGATCGTACTTGAAAGCTGTTGAGAAGTATCAGAGACTCCCGAGGACCCGCGCTGACTCTCGAGGTGGCCAAACATTTCTCGGGACCTGGAAGTGCTTTTTCCCCACGCGTCAAAGTGCAGATGATCTCCTTACCTGCATAGAAGCGGATGAGGCAGCCGATCTCCGAGTCCATGCCTTCCTCCTGCACCCTCCACAACTCCCCAAAGCCCAGGTGGAAGAGGTAGTCATTTTGGATCTGCAATGGCTTCTCGTCCGCCTCCAGGCGCCGGGTGGTCTCTCCGTGGAGCTGCACGTACAGGGTGGGCGGTGGAGGCGCCTGCTCCGCGGTCGCCCCGTTCCCGTCCTGGGTCGACGGGGGGCGGCAGAGGGCCGCTGCTGCCGCCGCCTTCTCCTCCCGAGACCGATCGCGGGCGGCGCCGCCTGGGCCCTCGACGCCCCTCTGGGCTTTCGGCTGCGGCGGAGGCGGGGAGGCCGTCGGGGATGACGGCCGGGCGCCCGCTCCAAGCCGGGACAGGCGGGGCTGTCCCGGAGCCCCCGTCGGGGTCCGGGCCGGGGCCGGGTCAGCCTCCAGCTCCTCGGACGACGACGAGCAGCCGCCGCCGCTGCTGTAGGGGTCCAGCCGGTCCGACACGCTCTCGGCGCTGGGGCTCAGGCTGAAGCTCTCGGTGTCGGAGGCCGGGCCCGCGGCCGCGCCGTCCAGGAGCCGCGGGGCGCCCGGCTCGCCCAGGCTGGAGTCTGAGGGCGCGGGGCTGGCGCGGGAGGCGCAGAGCGCCCACCCGTCCGGAGCGCCGGGCAGCGGCAGGTCGGCGGGAGGAGCGCGCTGCGGCCCTCCGACGGCGGCCAGTCCGCTCCTCCCGGGTGGCGGCCCCGAGTCCCGCGGCTCGGCGGGCGGGAGCCGGGGACCGGCGTCGGGGTGCCCCTTGCCCAGCACCTTTACCACGCCGCCGCCCTTGTAGCCCACCTGCAGCAGGCGGGCGGCCACCTCGCCGGCCGTGGTGTCCAGCGTGCAGAGCACCGGGCGCAGATAGGTCGAGGCCATGTGGCGGTCGAAGACGTGCACGCAGCCCCGCTCGAGCTGGTGCCGCACCCAGTCCCGGTCCGACGGCTGCAGCTGCAGCATCTGCCGGTGCTTCAGGAGCAGCGTCTTCCTGTCCAGGCTCCGGGTGCACAGCGACGCCGAGGCCGAGCAGGAGGCGGAGAGGCCGGTGGCGCCGAGGGAGTGCGAGGCGGCAGCCGCGGACGACGAAGAGGACGAGGACGACGAGGCGGCGGCGGCGGCGGCCGCGGACAGATTCCTCTTCAGCCGCCCTCTCCTCAGCAGCAGGGAGTTGGCGCCACCGCCGGCCCCGGGCACCGGGGCAGCCCCGCCAGCGGTGGGCTGGGGGGCGCCGCGCCTCCTCCTGCGACCCGTGCCTCCCGGCCGGCCCGGCAGCGGCCCCAGCTGCGCCTCGCCGGGGGCCTCTTCCCGCGCCCCGCCGCTCGGGGCCGCCGGGGTCAGCGCGGGCTCCGGGCTCCGGCCGCCCCCGACTGCCGCCGCCAGAGCCGCCGCGGCCGCGGCCGCCGCTGCAGCTGCCGCCGGAGCCGGAGCTCGGTCCTCCCTGCTGGTCTCTGGGAGTCGCTGCGCCGTAGCCGCGGCGGCGGGCTCCATTGCAGTGGGGCTTCGCGCTTCCCCCCCAGCTCCGGAGACAGCGGGCAGAGAGAGAGGCGGGGAGGCGAAAGTGGGAGACGGCGGCGGCGCGGGGAGAAGGGAGAAGCCAATGGCGTTCGGCACGGCCGTTCCAGGGGATTATGTGGCAATTCGGAGCATTCCGTCGGTGTCTCGGTGTTCCATCCCGCGCGCCCGCCCGCTTGGCCGCCACCGCCCCCCCGCACACACACACGCCCTCCCCACCCGGGTCGCGGGCGCCGAGCGCAGGCCCCGCCCACTCCTCCGCCTCACCCCGGCGAACCCGCCGCGAAGCTGGGCTCATTGAATATTAATCAGGCGCCGGCAGCGGGAAGGCGGGAGGCGGGCAAGGCGGGAGCTCCTCGGCGAGCCTCATGAATATGCATCACCTGTATGACGGCATTCCAGGCAGAAGAGGGGAGAGCAGGAGGACGGCGGTGAGGCGGGGCTTCAGGGTAAACAAATGGGACGGCGTACGGGGGCCGGGCTGGGGGGGCAGTTTCCCGGGAGGTTCCGGCGCGAGCCTCAGAGATGGAAAGGCAGAGACGACAGATGCGCGCGGTGCACCTTGGGAGTTGTAGTTCCAGTGCGCGGACGGGCATGTCCGAAGGAAACGTGGTGAACTACAAGCCCCAGAGATCCTTAAACTATGCCCCTCCTTGCAGCCAGCCGTGTGCCCTGGACAGTGGGTATTCTGCCCTCTGCTGTTGAACTCCGTGCCCGGGAATGTTCTTGTTCATAAACTTGTACTTAGCCCGCCCGCTCCCGCTCCCCAGAAGACTTTCGTTTTCCCGGCTAATTGAAAGAGAGGGCCTTGAGGGACTCTAAACGGCACAAAGGTCCCCAGCCTTTGGTGTTCACCTCCACCACCCATTGAACGAGCTTAGTGGAAATCGTGCAGCCCCGACCCGATCCTCCAATTCCTACATCTGAGAAAGAAAATGGCAAAGGGCTGAGATCTCATTTTTCCCTGTTGATCTTAAGGTTTGAAGTAACTTAATGACACAGAAAGCGATGTAAAGTAGAGGAAACGCTGGAATGGAGACACAGTGGGATATGAGATGGGCTGGTCCTGTATGTTCTCTCTTAACGCCTTCCCTTGTTTTTTCTTTCAACATTCAGAAAAAGTTATATTCTACGGCTACAATGTTATTCGTGGTCTGAAAAGTTGCACTTTCTTGTCAGTTGAAACAATACTGTAGGCTAGATTAGAATAGCGTACTATTGAAAATAATTTAGTAAATTTTTAATTGAATTACTATTCCCCCCACATTGTTTTATAAATCTGGATTTTCACATTTGAGACTTTTTCAACTTCATACTATCCAGGGCCTGCCTTAACTTCAATAAAGTTACTAAACTTGGGGGTGAATCGGGGGTGGGGGGTTTGAGGAAAGAGGAAGGAGAGAGAAACAGAGAAACTGGAACTTGTAGCTGATGTAACAGAAACTAGTAAGGGCAGGGAAAGTTGTACTTGGGTTATCTACACAGTTTCATTGAAGAGGAATGGAGGAAGTTACAGGACCAAAAAATATATATTTATCTTGATTCTTGAAATTCCTGAAAACGATTTTTTATATTTTTCTTTTGAAGTATTACCTCTTGGTCTCATGAAACAAATGTTTATTCCATTTCAATTCAATCAACAGCACAGAGTTACATTTTTAAAATTAGGAAGAATGCAAGTTCTCCCAAGAGACATAAGATAGTCAAGTCAATTAATTTAACAAATAATTATAAACATATTATATGCCAGGTACTCTGTTACAGCAATCGAATAAATCAGACACTGTCCTTGCCTTCATAGAGCTTATAGATTAGCAAGAAAGAGGTTCAACAAGTGAGAGGGATGTGGAGGAGGGGAAAATACTAGGTGCCATGGGAAGAAACAAAAATAAAACAAGAGAACTGACCTAGTCTAGAGAGTCCAACAATAGAGACCTCACTTTGGATGAAATTTTCTGGAACAAATGAAGCTGAGTACTTGCTGAAGGATAAGTCTCTGAAAGAAAGTAAAGAGGCAGAGAAAGAGGTAATGATCTTGAAGATGAATTTCAGCTGCCTAATCCTCATGTACCTTGAGTAGCACCTAACACAAACTATTCTAGAAATGAAAAGAACAGTATTTTAATTTAGCCTTACTTTAATAAGGTTAAAAAACAAAGACTATGTTAAATTTCAGCACTAAAACACGGACTATTTACATTTCTTTATATTTTTTAGTTCCTTAGCTGATTTCCTGTAAACCTCTTTAATTTTTTCTATATTAAGAAATATAAATTAATTCTCATATATCTGCTTTCTAGAGTTATTTTTATTTAGCTAATGTAACAAACTCAAGGGAAGTTTGTTCTAATCAGAAATTCTGTCACCATTGGCCCCATGTCCATTTGCATCCTCTCTAAGAAATCATAGCACTGTTCTCAATAAGCTCTGAGTCTTGTTTAGTTTTACACAATCACCACAACTCTTGCCTTTTCATCCTCTAGGAACTGTATTTACCCCTTGAAGTTATTTGTAACCAAAAAACCTCCTCCAAGGGGGAAAAATTAAAGAAAAAGCATTGGTCAGAGAAATCAGTATCCAAAGTATTGGAGCGGGGAGGGGTTGAAGAGTCTTCATACACACCTGCCAGACTTGGTATGAGGGATTACTAAATTGGGAGGAGAAAGGGAATAATGAATTATGTTCAAGTATCTCAACATGAAGAAAAAGGAAGTACATTCCAGCCTCAAAAAACAGTGGGTCCTTCTTTTGTGGGCGGGGGGAGAATGCAGATTATAATTTCTACACAGAGAAACTATTTCAGGCATAGTGTCTATAATCTAAAAGACATCATATTCCATTGTATCCAAAATAATAGAAATCAGAGTTTAGGGGAGAGCAGAAAACCAAGGATCCACAGTGTGATCCACCCCTGGTTCCACCTCCAAACACCTTCAGTAAAGTTACTAAACTTGGGGGTGAGAGGAGAGAGAGAAAGAAATGAGAGTTCATAAAAATAGTCCCCTGAACACCAGATCAACTGGAACCTCAGAGTTTTAATAATAGACAATAATAAGGGCAATGAAACTTATACTTGGAGTTTGCTGGTATCATGGAACATCATCCAGACCATCCCAGCCAACCCACGCAGTACAATTTCTCTGAACAAGAAAAGGATTTCAGTTAAGGACAAATGTTTTCTAGACACCCATGAAATCGCAGCTTCTCCTACTTAAAAGTAGAGTGGGGAATAGGCCACTATCTTGAAACCACATAATTCACAAATGCCCCCCATCCTTTAAAATGTTCCAAATGTACAATCTGATACCACATTTCTCACTAGCCACACTTTTAAAAGAACCACATCTTCAAATGCTAAAAGATAATCCCGAAAAGAAACAACAGATGTAAAAGTTGCAAACCCTGATGCCAACTTGTTAAAATATTTTCACAGCTAAGTATAGAAAAAGAGAACATAATTTTCAATTTACTGCCACAGTTTATTTTATGCCATGTGATTTATAACTGACTTGCTGTGTTTTGCATCTAGGTTAATCCTGTTTGCATCCTCAGATCCAAGATAAAAGAAACAATCTTTGGAATTTTTTTTCTAATATAAGCAGTTGGAATTTTAATGGAGGCATGAATTGATAGCAGGATTGGTTTCAGTCTGAATTGTTAAGGGCTCAGCTGTGTCCAGAAATAAACTCAGAAAGATGCAATATACAATGTAATACATTTAGTTAGTACATTATGAACAAGGAATATAATTATAGTTTCACATTTCTATATCCCTTGAGCTACTAGTGGTTTACCATCCCTAAATTGCTCACTATTTACTCATTAATTTTTACTATGAGGGACCCATTTAGCAAATTAGTGCTCTAGTGCACTAAATGGGCCCCAGGTGGCCAAATAGAATTCATATGTTCCCTGCTCACTGACAGGAGGAGACCTTCTCAGCTCTCTAAGGCTTCACCCCTCCCTCACAAACTTATCATCTGAACTCTTATCAAGAGCTTAGATTACCACTATCATTTTAGGTAGTCTATTTTATAGATATGGCTTAATAACTTTTCAGATTTTAGTGCACACTTTTTTATCCTGTAATTCTTTGTCTCTTTCTCATTCCTCACATCCTGCCTCACAGAAATAAACGAGATGTGTTTGTCATCACAACAATGAAGTATTAGACCAAAAAATAGAGGCCATGTAATCCCACCACTTCCAGTAACAATATAAATTACCTGGAACATTCATTCAACAAGTATTTATTAAGCTTTTATATGCAGGCACCATTTACGCTCAGTAAATAGTATAGACAAAAATACTTGCCCTAAGAAAGCTTACATATAGGCATTGTCTTTTTTTTTTTTAAGCTTTAGTTAAAATTGGCCTACTTTCTTCTTTTGTATAGATGGTTCTTGTTTCAGGCAAACAGGATATATGAAAATCTAGCTAGGGACTTCCCTGGTGGTGCAGTGGTTAAGAATCCACCTGCCAATGCAGGGAACACAGGTTCGATCCCTGGTCCAGGAAGATCCCACATGCAACTAAGCCCGTGTGCCACAACTACTGAGCCTGTGCTCTAGAACCCACGAGCGACAACTACTGAAGCCCGCGCACCTAGAGCCCATGCTCCACAACAAGAGAAGCCACCACAATGAGAAGCCCACCACTGCAACAAAGAGTAGCCCCTGCTCTCCGCAACTAGAGAAAGCCCGCACTCAGCAAAGAAGACCCAACGCAGCCAAAAATAAAAATTAATTAATTAATTTTAAAACAAAACAAAATCTAGGTATATAAATTATATATTAGGCTATAAATATTTCTTTATTCTTTCTCTTATATGAATTCATCATAAAATTGTTTTAAATACTGGGCTCCCATAATATTAATACATTTAAAATATATTAATTGTAAAAACTGATTTATGCCCAGCTTTTAGAAATCCATTTTGGGTTCTAACAAGTGCCTAATACCTCTTTCCATCAAGATTCATGTCTAACAAATATCCTTCCTACATCATCCCAAAGCATTTCCCCCTGAATCTTCCATGACTAAAAATAGAAAAGTATCCTCCAGATGACTCCCCTATACTTATAGTCATTAATTATACCCTGAAGAATCAGCGTGGGAATTCTCTTTTTTGCCCCAAAATAGATTGTAGGAGACACACTTAACGCCTAGAAATCCTGGTCTTTTCCCCTCTATTTCCCACCAAATCCACTGGGCTGGACTCCTAGATATATGTTTCTTAGGGCTTCCATAACAAAGTACCATAAACTGGATGGCTCAAACAACAGAAATTTATTTTCTCAAAGTCTGGAGGCTGAAGTCCAAAATCAAGGTGCTGGCAGGACCATGCTCCCTCTGAAGGCTGAGGGTTGGGTGGAGAGATCCTCTCTTGCCTGGTCCAGTTTCTGGTAGTTGCCAGCATTCCTTACCTTGGAGCTGCATTACTGCAATCTCTTCCCTCTGGTGTCTGAGATCACAAGGCCTTCTCCCTGTGTCCCTGTGTCCAAATATCCTTCTTCTTATAAGGATACCAGTCTTTAGGTCAGGGCCCACTCTAATCCATTATGATCTCACCTTAACTTGATTGCATCTGCAAAGACCCTATTTCCAAATAAGGTCATAATCTGACGTTCCAGGTAGATGCCAATTTTGGGGGGACACTCCATCCAGTACACTAGATGTCTTGTATCACTACTCAAGAGTGACAATCTGAAATTTATCAGACTTCTAGATTTCAGGGACTAGTAAAATCCTCCCCCCGGTCCTGCCTCCCCGAAAGAATTGATGTCCAAACTAGGGTTATTTACTTTTTACTCACTCATTTAAATATTTTTTGAGTCTCTGTTTTATGTCAAGCACTATGCTAGGAATTGAGTGTATGATAGTGAATAAAACAGTTGTAAGCACTGCCCTCAAAAACATTTTAAACTATAATACCATAAAAATACATTTAATGCAGAAAAAGTAGGAAAAAGACAAATCTCAGCATAAAAGGTTCCCTTTAAATTGAACAAAGTTAATTTTATGAAAAGCTTTTTACTGTTTTTTTTTTTTTCTCGCCTTACCACAGATCAAGAAAAATGCCATCTCAAGCCAGTACCTCATCTCAGACTTGGCATTTGGGAATCACAGTGGTAGAGTTTGCAAAGAGGTACCATCTCTAGTGCTCCTCTGTTCTGTATCCAGTAATGGATGGTTATGGTAAACACAGAGCTGTGACTTTCAGGAATTTTATAATTTACAACCATCTGCTGCCAGATGGATCAAAATATTACCAAAAAAATGACCACTGCACCAGTGCCATAGCATATGTATAATCTTACCATACCTCTAGTAAAAATGGGATGCCAGGAAAATCAGGCAGAGGGGATCATGCTTAGGTAGGTATATTAATAGTCAAATATAATGATGGTGACAATGGCAGAATAACATTCTCAGTCTTCTACACATTCCATAGTTTGAAAGGTGGCTTCATGTAATATTTGGGGGAATTTAATAATATATAAGGTTGGAAGTCAGAAAGTCCTCATTATGGTCCTGGTGCTATACTAACTAGTTAACTATGACCTTGGGAAGGCATTTGACCTTCAAGGAGGCTTCAGTTACTGATTTATGAAATGAAGGAGTTGAACTAGTGTCTCTAAAAAATCTCTCCCAGCTCAAAAAACTTCTGATTTTTGGCTGAAAGCAAAATTGTCTAAATTGGAATATTGGCAAATGTTTTTGTTAGTCACAAAGCAGAGGCCTTCACATTTAGATGATATTAATTTGAAATAAAAAGGCTCTTAAGGCTGATTCTTGCCATTTAAAGGAATTTTTAATGCATTTAAAATAACAGCAGGGTTATTCTGACATTTAAGAAAACTGCTGGGTTTTCAGTCCTTTGAAATATAAATTTGTCATGAATAGGAGTCAATCCACGACAACGAGATCCACAGCTTCAGATTTCCAAACTCCAGGGTCTTTATCAGTTTTCCCTTTTATGGTCACAGGTGGGTAGAAATCTCATTAGCACAAAGTAAGTTCAGCTCACAGAAGCTAGAACAACTGCCCAGTGCACCAGGAGACACAGACAAGGATGCTGACAGCAGCGACAGTTCACAGTGTCAAAGCCTGGGATCAGCCCTAATGTCCATCAACAGCAAAACAGGTAAATAAGTGGTAGCACAGCCATACATTGAAATACCAACACTACAACAGCAATGAATAAAATTATTACAATGCTAGGCGATATGAATGAATCTTTTTTTTTTGAATTTTTGAATTTTATTTTATTTTTTTATACAGCAGGTTCTTATTAGTCATCAATTTTATACACATCAGTGTATACATGTCAATCCCAATCGCCCAATTCATCACACCCCCACCCCCACCCCACCGTGGCTTTCCCCCCTTGGTGTCCATACGTTTGTTCTCTACATCTGTGTCTCAATTTCTGCCCTGCAAACCGGTTCATCTGTACCATTTTTCCAGGTTCCACATATATGCATTAATATACGATATTTGTTTTTCTCTTTCTGACTTACTCTGTATGACAGTCTCTAGATCCATCCACGTCTCAACAAATGACCCAATTTTGTTCCTTTTTATGGCTGAGTAATATTCCATTGTATATATGCACCACAACTTCTTTATCCATTCGTCTGTCAATGGGCATTTAGGTTGCTTCCATGACCTGGCTATTGTAAATAGTGCTGCAATGAACACTGGGGTGCACGTGTCTTTTTTCTTTTTTCTTTCTTTTTTTTTGCATGTGTCTTTTTGAATTATGGTTTTCTCTGGGTATATGCCCAGTAGTGGGATTGCTGGATCATATAGTAATTCTATTTTTAGTTTTTTAAGGAACCTCCATACTGTTCTCCACAGTGGCTGAATCAATTTACATTCCCACCAACAGTGCAAGAGGGTTCTCCTTTCTCCACACCCTCTCTAGCATTTGTTGTTTGTAGATTTTCTGATGATGCCCATCCTAACTGGTGTGAGGTGATACCTCATTGTAGTTTTGACTTGCATTTCGCTAATGATTAGTGATGTTGAGCAGCTTTTCATGTGCTTCTTGGCCATCTGTATGCCTTCTTTGGAGAAATGTCTATTTAGGTCTTCTGCCCATTTTTGGATTAGGTTGTTTGTTTTTTTAATATTGAGCTGCATGAGCTGTTTATATATTTTGGAGATTAATCCTTTGTCTGTTGATTCATTTGCAAATATTTTCTCCCATTCTGAGGGTTGTCTTTTCATCTTGTTTATGGTTTCATTTGCTGCGTAAAAGCTTTGAAGTTTCATTAGGTCCCATTTGTTTATTTTTGTTTTTATTTCCATTACTCTAGGAGGTGGATCAAAAAAGATCTTGCTGTGATTTATGTCAAAGAGTGTTCTTCCTATGTTTTCCTCTAAGAGTTTTATAGTGTCCAGTCTTACATTTAGGTCTCTAATCCGTTTTGAGTTTATTTTTGTGTATGGTGTCAAGGAGTGTTCTAATTTCATTCTTTTACATGTAGCTGTCCAGTTTTCCCAGCACCACTTATTGAAGAGACTGTCATTTCTCCATTGTATATCCTTGCCTCCTTTATCAAAGCTAAGGTGACCATATGTGTGTGGGTTTATCTCTGGGCTTTCTATCCTGTTCCATTGATCTATATTTCTATTTTTGTGCCAGTACCATATTGTCTTGATTACTGTAGCTTTGTAGTATAGTCTGAAGTCAGGGAGTCTGATTCCTCCAGCTCCGCTCTTTTCCCTCAAGACTGCTTGGCTATTCGGGGTCTTCTGTGTCTCCATACAAATTTTAAGATTTTTTGTTCTAGTTCTGCAAAAAATGCCATTGGTAATTTGATAGGGATTGCACTGAATCTGTAGATTGCTTTGGGCAGTATAGTCATTTTCACAGTATTGATTCTTCCAGTCCAAGAACATGGTATATCTCTCCATCTGTTGGTATCATCTTTAATTTCTTTCATCAGTGTCTTATAGTTTTCTGCATACAGGTCTTTTGTCTCCCTAGGTAAGTTTATTCCTAGGTATTTTATTCTTTTTGTTGCAATGGTAAATGGGAGTGTTTCCTTAATTTCTCTTTCAGATTTTTCATCATTAGTATATAGGAATGCAAGAGATTTCTGTGCATTAATTTTGTCTCCTGCAACTTTACCATATTCATTGATTAGCTCTAGTAGTTTTCTGGTGGCATCTTTAGTATTCTCTATGTATAGTATCATGTCATCTGCAAACAGTGACAATTTTACTTCTTCTTTTCCAATTTGTATTCATTTCTTTTTCTTCTCTGATTGCCATGGCTAGGACTTCCAAAACTATGTTGAGTAACAGTGGTGAGAGTTGACATCCTTGTCTTGTTCCTGATCTTAGAGGAAACGCTTTCAGTTTTTCACCATTGAGAATGATGTTTGCTGTGGGTCTGTCGTACATGTCCTTTATTATGTTGAGGTAGTTTCCCTCTATGCCCACTTTCTGGAGACCTTTTTTTATCATAAATGGGTGCTGAATTTTGCCAAAAGCTTTTTCTGCATCTATTGAGATGATCATATGGTTTTTCTTCTTCAATTTGTTAATATGGTGTATCACATTGATTGATTTGCATATATTGAAGAACCCTTGCATCCCTGGGATAAATCCCACTTGATCATGGTGTATGATCCTTTTAATGTGTTGTTGGATTGTTTGCTAGTATTTTGTTGAGGATTTTTGCATCTATATTCATCAGTGATACTGGTCTGTAATTTTCTTTTTTTGTAGTATCTTTGTCTGGTTTTGGTATCAGGGTGATGGTGGCCTCAGAGAATGAGTTAGGGAGTGTTCCTTCCTCTTCAATTTTTTGGAAGAGTTTGAGAAGGATGGGTGTTAGCTCTTCTCTAAATGTTTGATAGAATTCACCTGTGAAGCCATCTGGTCATGGACTTTTGTTTGTTGGAAGATTTTTAATCACAGTTTCAATTTCATTACCTGTGATTGGTCTGTTCATATTTTCTACTTCTTCCTGGTTCAGTCTTGGAAGGTTATACCTTTCTAAGAATTTGTCCATTTCTTCCAGGTTGTCCATTTTATTGGCATAAAGTTGCTTGTAGTAGTCTCTTAGGATGCTTTGTATTTCTGTGGTGTCTGTTGTAACTTCTCCTTTTTCATTTTTTTTAATGATTTGAGTCCTCTCCCTCTTTTTCTTGATGAGTCTGGCTAATGGTTTATCAATTTTGTTTATCTTCTCAAAGAACCAGCTTTTAGTTTTATTGATCTTTGCTATTGTTTTCTTTGTTTCTATTTCATTTATTTCTGCTCTGATCTTTCTTTCCTTCTGCTAACTTCGGGTTTTGTTTGTTCTTCTTTCTCTAGTTCCTTTAGGTGTAAGGTTAGATTGTTTATTTGAGATTTTTCTTGTTTCTTGAGGTAGGCTTGTATAGCTATAAACTTCCCTCTTAGAAGTGCTTTTGCTGCAACCCATAGGTTTTGGATCGTCGTGTTTTCATTATCACTTGTCTCTAGGTATTTTTTGATTTCCTCTTTGATTTCTTCAGTGATCTCTTGGTTATTTAGTAACGTATTGTTTAGCCTCCATGTGTTTGTGTTTTTTACATTTTTTTCCCTGTAATTAATTTCTAATCTCATAGCGTTGTGGTCAGAAAAGATGCTTGATATGATTTCAATTTTCTTAAATTTACTGAGGTTTGATTTGTGACCCAAGATGTGATCTATCCTGGAGAATGATTCGTGCGCACTTGAGAAGAAAGTGTAATCTGCTGTTTTTGGATGGAATGTCCTATAAATATCAATTAAATCTATCTGGTCTATTATGTCATTTAAAGCTTCTGTTTCCTTATTTATTTTCATTTTGGATGATCTGTCCATTGGTGTAAGTGAGGTGTTAAAGTCCCCCACTATTACTGTGTTACTGTCGATTTCCTCTTTTATAGCTGTTAGCATTTGCCTTATGTATTGAGGTGCTCCTATGTTGGAGGCATATATATTTATAATTGTTGTATCTTCTTCTTGGATTGATCCCTTGATCATTATGTAGTGTCCTTCCTTGTCTCTTGTAACATTCTTTATTTTAAAGTCTATTTTATCTGATATGAGTATTGCTCCTCCAGCTTTCTTTTGATTTCCATTTGCATGGAATATCTTTTTCCATCCCTTCACTTTCAGTCTGTATGTGTCCCTAGGTCTGAAGTGGGTCTCTTGTAGACAGCATATATATGGGTCTTGTTGTTGTATCCATTCAGCAAGCCTGTGTCTTTTGGTTGGGGCATTTAATCCATTCACATTTAAGGTAATTATTGATATGTATGTTCCTATTACCATTTTCTTAATTGTTTTGGGTTTGTTTTTGTAGGTCCTTTTCTTCTCTTGTGTTTCCTACTTAGAGAAGTTCCTTTAGCATTTGTTGTAGAGCTGGTTTGGTGGTGCTGAATTCTCTTAGCTTTTGCTTGTCTGTAAAGCTTTTGATTTCTCCATCGAATCTGAATGAGATCCTTGCCGGGTAGAGTAATCTTGGTTGTAGGTTCTTCCCTTTCATCACTTTAAGTATATCATGCCACTCCCTTCTGGCTTGTAGAGTTTCTGCTGAGAAATCAGCTGTTAACCTTATGGGAGTTCCCTTGTATGTTATTTGTCGTTTTCCCCTGCTGCTTTCAATAATTTTTCTTTGTCTTTAATTTTTGCCAATTTGATTATTATGTGTCTCGGCGTGTTTCTCCTTGGGTTTCTCCTGTATGGGACTCTCTGCACTTCTTGGACTTGGGTGGCTATTTTCTTTCCCATGTTAGGGAAGTTTTCGACTATAATCTCTTCAAATATTTTCTCAGGTCCTTTCTCTCTCTCTTCTCCTTATAATGCGAATGTTGTTGAGTTTAATCTTGTCCCAGAGGTCTCTTAAGCTGTCTTCATTTCTTTTCATTCTTTTTTCTTTATTCTGTTCCGCAGCAGTGAATTCCACCATTCTGTCTTCCAGGTCACTTATCCGTTCTTCTGCCTCAGTTATTCTGCTATTGATTCCTTCTAGTGTATTTTTCATTTCAGTTATTGCATTGTTCATCTCTGTTTGTTTGTTCTTTAATTCTTCTAGGTCTTCGTTAAACATTTCTTGCATCTTCTCAATCTTTGCCTCCATTCTTTTTCCGAGGTCCTGGATCATCTTCACTATCATTATTCTGAATTCTTTTTCTGGAAGGTTGCCTATTTCCACTTCACTTAGTTGTTTTTCTGGGGTTTTATCATGTTACTTTATCTGGTACATAGCACTCTGCCTTTTCATCTTGTCTATCTTTCTGTGAATGTGGTTTTTGTTCCACAGGCTGCAGGATTGTAGTTCTTCTTGCTTCTGCTGTCTGCCCTTTGGTGGATGAGGCTATCTAAGAGACTTGTGCAAGTTTCCTGATCTGAATGAATCGTAAAAGCATGTTGAGTGAAAGAAGCCAGACAAGCAAAATACTAACCATATGATCCCACTCATATCAAGTTCAAAAACAAGCCAAACTAATCTACACGTTTTAGGGATACAATTTAGGTGGTAAAATTGAAATGAAAGGAAAAGTAAATAACTAACACAAACCAACTAGGTGGAAGCGAGTGGGCTGTGACTAGGAATAGGGCACATGGCAGGGGAAGGGGGCGTCTGGGATGCTGACAGTGTCCTGTGTATTGACCTAGGTGGGTACCTGGGTCTCTGTTTTTAAAAAATGGGTTGTCTTATATTTGTGTTTTATATACTTTCCTGTTTTTGTTATACTTCAGAACAAAGTTTTGGTTTTGTTTTTTTAAGATCAACTGTATGGTTTTGTTAACAATCTGAATTTCTACGTTTTGTCGATAATTAAAAGTTTAAAGTTATGTTAAGTTTCCCACCACTTAATTCATTAAAATTTTATTTATAATTTAAAACAACTAATAAATTAAAAATCTAATGTAATTTAAGAGAGAACTTTAAATTTTACTTGTTCTAAGAGTAATGAGTTCATTATAGAAAGTTTGGTCAATATTGAAAACCATAAAGATGCAAGGATGAGCGAAAAAATCCAATGACTCAGAGTTATTTCCACATATTTCCTCGTAGCTTTTTTCTGTGTATTTTAATGAAGTAGAGATCACAATGTCATTACAATTTTCTATCCTGCTTTTCTCACTCAAAACTATGCTGTAAACATGAAAAAAATCGCCATAAACATAATTTAAATATCTAGATAAAAATGCATCGTTTTGGAGAACCATTATTTAAGCCCTCTATAAAGAGTGAATTAATGATCAGGTAGGACGCCATGCTGGCCCTCAGTATTTATGCTTTTTGTACTATTCTACTTGTGGAAATAAAAATATGGTTATAGCCGATTTTGCCACAGTCATCTTTCCTTATCTCCCCATCCTTCAACCACAGTTTAGCAACACTTAAATCGGGCAGCGTCTGAAGTCCTTTTTAGATGAGCTTGTGAGGAAGTGGAAATGAGGAAACATTTACCAAGTGCCTATAACATGCCATGATGGGGTGGCCAGATTTAGCAAATAAAATACAGGACACCCAGTAATTGCAATATTTGGACATACTTCTATGAAAAAAATAGTTATTTATCTGAGATTTGAATTTAACCTGGTGTTCTGTTTTTTTAGGTTTAAGGTTAGGGCACTGCCAGGCCTTGCATGTATATTTTCTAATTTAATCTCTTCGACCCCTTTTAGAGTTCTATATGGTTCTCATTGTAAAGAAGCGCTCAAAAAGGTTCAGTATCTTTTCTAAGGTCACAGGGCTAGAAAGGGGCAAAGTAAGGATAGAAACCCCAGCTTTATGACACCAAGATTAGGGTTACAAATTTGGTGGACTATCCTCTAGACCTAGGGTAATATGGGTGAGAGAGGGTGTTTTCGGTTTTCATTTGTTGCCACTGTTTCTTTTTTAAAATTGCTCATCACTCCTTTGTATTGTTATGTTAAAAACGAGTACTAATTTTTTAAAAAATGAGAACTGGACCCAGGTGACAGTGACAAGTTACTGAACATGATTCAAAAACGCAGCCCAGGAAAAAGAGGCTTCCCACTGACACACCCCCTCCTCCAGCCCTTCCCCAGCATTGTACTTTCTGAGGACAAATAAGCCAAGTGAGACTGTTTCGTTTCAGTCGCTCTTAGAAACCCCAGGAGTGTTGGGTATTTGGGTGTTTTTTGTTTTTGTTTTTGTTTTTGGTCGCACCTTGTGGCATGCAGGATCTTAGTTCGCCCATCAGGGATCAAACCCGTGCCCCCTGCAGTGGAAGGGCGGAGTCCTAACCACTGGACCATCAGGGAGGTCCTGCGTATTTGTTTCTTGATGGGCTTTTTTGTCATATGTTTGTTTAAATATGAAATAAATACTGTAATCAAAGGGCAAACCTTCCAGAACTGGTTCCTCTGGAGCCTGGGAGGAAACAGGACCACAGTGTAAGTTATCTTCATCCTCTCCCGTCCAGGGCCAACCCCAGCCCCGCAGCGGGGTACCAACCAGGGTCCCAGAACAACCAGAATTGTTTCTCTTGCTTCTCCTCATTGACCCCTTTTAGCCTTACTGCTCCCCTTCCCGACCCACGCAGATTCTTTCCAGACAAGCCATTTGGCGAAACCCGCAGATACACCACTTCTCTTGCACAGGAGGTGGAACTCCCCAGGCCCATAATGAGGACGTGCCAGTGGGGGCAGTGTTGGAGGAGGTGGGTACAGGAGACAGAGTGGGGCCAAAACAGGGGAAAATGACCAAGTCCCAGCCCTCCGCTGTGTCCCTGAGATCCCCATGGAGGTTGCTCTTGTGACAGGACCAGGTGAGGTATGAGGTACCACACCACAAAATTAATTTGAACTCTCCCACATTCCACTCTGGAAAACTGTTTGACAGTATCTATTAAGGCCAAACATATGCCAAATTCCTCTCCCAGGTATGATCCCCAAGAGAAATGAGTAAATATGTCCACCAAAAGATAAGTACAAAAATATAGCATCTTTTTTATAGCATCTTCATTCATAAATAGCCAAAAACTGAAAAACAACTCAAATGTCCGTCAACAGGAGAATGGGTAATAAATTGTGGCATATGACTATACCATGGAAGTAACAAAGAGCAGATTACTGAAACAGGCAACAACAGGGATCAACCTTAAAGACTTTACGTTGAACAGAAAAAGACACAAAAGAACACATATTATATGACTCCTGTATACGAATCAAGTTTAAGAATAGGCAAAAAGTGTGAAATAAGCCAGTCACAGAAGACAGAAACGGTATGAATCTGCTCATACGAGGTACCGGGAATAGTCAAATGTATACAGACAAAGTAGAGTGGTGGTTGCCAAGTGCTGGGGGCAGGCAGGGGGGAATGGGGAGTTGTTATTTAATGGGTACAGAATTTTGAGTTTTGCAAGATGAAGAGAGTTTTAGAGATTGGTTGCATGGTAATGTGAATGTACTTAACACTTAGAAATGGTAAGATAGTAAATTCTATGTTATGTAATTTTTAAAATTTTATTTATTTATCTTTTTTTTGGCTGCGTTGGGTCTTCGTTGCTGCACGTGGGCTTTCTCTAGTTGCGGCGAGTGGCGGCTACTCTTCGTTGTGGTGCACGGGCTCTAGGCACGCAGGCTTCAGTAGTTGCAGCACACTGGCTCATAGTTGTGGCTCGCGGGCTCTAGAGCACAGGTTCAGTAGTTGTGGTGCACGGGCTTAGTTGCTCTATGGCATGTGGGATCTTCCCTGACCAGGGATGGAACCCATGTCCCCTGCATTGGCAGGTGGATTCTTAACCACTGTGCCACCAGGGAAGTCCCTATGTTATGTACATTTTAACACAATTTTTTAGAAAAGAATAAACAAAACTAATCTGACAAGTCACAACAGAAGTTCACCTTGGCCTGGCACACTGACTGGAGGGGACTTCTGGGCTACTGATAAATATTCTATTTCTCAGTCTTGATTGTGGCTTGAAGGTGTTTAAGTTCATAGTACTTTATGCATAATCTTGTAATAAAAGGTTTTGTCTTTGTTTAAGACACAGGAACACTGGATTTATTTAACATATTCATTACATAAAACTCTGGGCTCTGGTCATGCACGATAGGAGACAAGGGAGTGCTAGCAGGATAGGCGGGCCCCGGGAAGGAGAAAGCTGGGTGAATACATGGAGACAACGTGAAAACTGGCAGCAAAATCTGGAAGAGGAGCAGAATGGCATTTACTTGGAACTCTGCCCACGAGTCTTAATTTCTACATTTTCCTTGTAAGATAAATGTTCTGTGCAAAAGCACACGGACCAGAACCTGTGTCTCCTCATTTGAGCTCCATGTGAATGTACAGATCTGGACTTAATCTGAGTTGTACTTATTAACTCTGGGCAATACAGTATTATGATCCAAACTGTGATGGATCTAGTTATGCAGATTAACTCATTCAAGAAAGTCTGACTGAGCATCTAGTATGTGCCAGGCACTTTGCTAAGTACGAGGAATACAGTGATGGCCACATCATACATAGACCTTCCCCTCTTGGACCTAATGGCTTTGGAAGAAGAAATGCCCACCTGCCAACCAGCATTGCTCCCATAACAGTAGATGCACTCGGGACATCCCTGGCGGTCCAGTGGGTAAGATTCTGTGCTTCCAGTGCAGGGGGTGAGGGTTTGATCCCTGGTGGGGGAGCTAAGATCCCACATGCTGCACAGCCAAAAAAATTTTTTAAAAAGTAGATGCACTCAGGGCTTCCCTGGTGGTGCAGTGGTTAGGAATCTGCCTGCCAATGCAGGGGACACGGGTTCGAGTCCTGGTCCAGGAAGATCCCACATACCATGGAGCAACTAAGCCCGTGTGCCACAACTACTGAGCCTGTGCTCTAGAGCCTGCGAGCCACAACTACTGAGCCCATGTGCCACAGCTACTGAAGCCCATGTGCCTAGAGCCCGTGCTCTGCAACAAGAGAAGCCACTGCAATGAGAAGCCTGTGCACCGCAACGAAGAGTGGCCCCTGCTCGCTACAACTAGAGAAAGCCTGCACGCAGCAACGAAGACCCAATGAGGCCAAAAATAAATAATAAAATAAAATAAATAAATTTATTAAAAAAAAAAAAAGTAGATGCACTCAACTCTTCATCAGGAATCAACTTCTCAAACTGGAATTTGTTCTCTCCTTTAG
Source organism: Balaenoptera acutorostrata (assembly GCF_949987535.1). Lineage (NCBI taxonomy): Eukaryota > Metazoa > Chordata > Mammalia > Artiodactyla > Balaenopteridae > Balaenoptera > Balaenoptera acutorostrata. The sequence goes on from NC_080076.1 coordinate 13,695,884, forward strand.
AATCACGTAATCTGGAAATGCAAAGAAGGATGGAGGCAGCGAAGGCAGGAGGGAAGGAAGAAAGAAGGGAGAAAGGAGCAGAATATTCCACTGAACTGGAATGTATAATAATATATACAGTTTTTCAATTAAAAATAGGAAAAACAAAATCTGACAATAGAGGTTTTTTTGCCCCCAGAATATTTCGAAGAATGAACATTTTCTCATACCTTTTTTGTATTCTGAAGGTTGATACTAATATTAACACAGGTTTTCTAGAATTATCACCTACTTTGCTTCTGGCACTTAAAAGTATTCAATATAGAAACCTAACTGTGAAATTGATGCATGTTGATTTAAATCAGGCAAAGGGCGCTGAAGGATAATAGAGTGGGAAAGTTCATATCTGTATTTTCCCTACTCAAATATAAGTACATAAATACTATTATAGCCAAAGTTGATTGATAAGATTTATGACTAGTGATACCAAAAAAAAAACAGGGAGGAAAAAAAACAAGCTTTGGTTAATGTATTTAAAATTTTTTTTTAAGGTTGGAGACTCATAATCCATGACTGAAAGACTCAGGAAACTACATAGAATTTCTAGAATAAAAATTAATTTATAGTATTTTATGGTGTCTGCAGTCTATTTCAGTTCTATTTTAAATTAATTACACTTGCAAAATGATCATAATTTTTGTATAGAACTGAACACAAACAAGCTTGATTTATTTGTTAATATTGCGGGGGGGTGGGAGAGGCACTTTCAAATGAAAAAATCTCAAGCCCATCACACACACACACACACACACACACACACACACACACAAATGGAAGGAAAGAAAAACTGATAAAACTCTAGCCATTGTACTTTATTTTTTTTAATTTTTGGCTGCCTCGGGTCTTAGTTGCAGCACGTGGGATCTTCGTTGAGGCATGCAGGATCTTTCATTGCAGTGTGCAGGCTTCTCTCTAGTTGTGGCGTGCGGGTTTTCTCTCTAGTTGTGGCGTGCAGGCTCCAGGGCGTGTGGGCTCTGTAGTTTGCGGCACACAGGCTCTCTAGTTGAGGCGCGGGAGCTTAGTAGTTGAGGCGCACGGGCTCAGTTGCCCTGAAGCGTGAGGGATCTTAGTTCCCTGACCAGGGATCGAACCCGCGTCCCCTGCATTGGAAGGCGGATTCTTTACCACTGGACCACCAGGGAAGTCCCACCATTGTATTTTTATACACATAATAAGACAGCTTGTATTAAATATATATCTAAAGGTCTATTAAATTATTTTTTCCCAGATTAAAGGTCATTTTCTAATCCAAACTTTTTTTCAGGTTGGACTATAAACAAAGAATAGATATGCCGCAAAAACAATCCCTTGTATCTTTATAGCACATTCCTGTTGACAAAGCATTTTCATGTACATCACCACGCAATTCTCCCAGCAAGTCTGGGAGGTAGATAAATGACAAACACCATCAGGATACAGGCAGTTCTGATTAGGTGCTCCCACTCACAGAATTTGAGGACAAAGTCTCTGAAATGAAAGAATTATTGAAAGTAGACATTTGTAGAAATAGCCCATACTAAGATGTAAATATATTGCTCCGGAGACCTGAAAACTCTCCAAGTTCAATCAAAGTGATTACAGTGTACTGCAACCTTGCCAACTGTGTAGTAATACAACTGCCTGAAAGACGGATGTTTTAGGAAAAGGACTGTTATAATCTGAAGGGAGCCAAAGAATAAGAATTGACCCATATTGTCCAGGAAAAAGATGTTCTCCTCAACAATGGAGGTAAGCACACGTTGTTCTGGGAGCATCGGTAAAGATCCTTACATCAACCTAGAAGGGAGGGCTGGCAGTGGAGGAAGGCTTCCTAGAAGAGGTGATGCTGATCTGGGTCCTTGGGGACAAGGGAAATTAGTCATGTCAAGGGAAAGGGGTCCCAGGAGAGCATACGGCTAACTTGCTGTGTGGTTTCTTTCTCTGGATTTCACTTTCTCATCTAGAAAAGTCTATGATCCCTTGACTCAGTTTTTTTTTTTTTTTTTTTTTTTGGCTGCATTGGGTCTTCGTTGCTGCGCTCGGGCTTTCTCTAGTTGTGGCGAGCAGGGGCTAGTCTTTGTTGCGAAGCACGGGCTCTAGGGCATGCGGGCTTCAGTAGTTGTGGCGCACGGGCTTAGTTGCTCCGCAGCATGTGAGATCTTCCTGGACTAGGGATTGAACCCATGTCCCCTGCATTGGCAAGCGGATTCCTATCCAGTGCACTACCAGAGAAGTCCCCTTGGCTCAGTTTTTCATGCTGGGTGACCCAGTGCACCAATAAAAAATCAGAAATCATCCTGCTTGTGGCCAACAATAAAGTTCAGTCCCCTTGTGGCTTCTCATCCAGTAAAAACCATAAAAGGCACTTCAATGCACATTTACCCATTACTAGGAAGATATGTCTTTACGTCTTCTCTTTCCAATTTGCTAACACATAGAAGTGCAATGTTTGTTCAAGGCCCATCTCAAAGAATGATGAGGTCCCAGTCATTCAAGGACAGCACAAAAGTCAGTAAACTGGCCAGGTAGTCCAGATGTGCAAGAAAAACATGTCATTTACACTGAATGTGTGCGGCACGATTTAGCAGGACAACTGTCTAACAGTCCAACTGTCCATGTGTACCTTCACCGCAGAAACTGGCTATCACCGTGCTGAACCTGGGCAAAGACCAGGAAAACACCAAAGAGATATGTTAAAGGACAAATATAAGGAAGAAACTCTTGAGAAAAAGCATTCATAAAGTCATCTTCTATACAACTTCTATTAATAACGAGACCAAATTCTGGCTAAAGAAAGCAGACCGAAATACTCATTTAACTCTGATCTCTCAAGAAGTCTCACAAAAACTGGTAGCGGACTTTAAAAAATGAGAGATAGACAGATAGACAGAAAGAATGAAGAAGCATGGCAATAAAATTTTGGAAGCTGAAGACCTGAAGCATGAGTGGTAACTGATTAGCAGAACGAAGAAGCAGAATTCTGAGGCAGCAGAGGGGAAAGCTGAGAGGAAGCCTCCTTTGCAGTGCAGAACTTCCTGAAGACCTAGGAACATGATCCCAGGCTCTTCTTGAAGGGAGTAGAGGTGGGACCTTAAAAGAGGAGGTTGCCAATCCATTTAGGAAGCAGTGATATCGGTAGATCTCCTGTAACCCTCGCCTTCCCTCTGTGAAACTGATTGCACTTCAGAGTTTATTCTCTGGAAAAAGCAGGTAAAATAGAGAGTTCTGGGACAGGGGACACTAAGCCCAGTTGAAGGTGGGATTAAAGTGACATTTTACAAGACAGGAAAAATAGTCTTAAAAATACTACCTTACTCAGCAGTATGCACGTACATAGTCAAAAGAACTGTTGAAAGGTGGTCTAACCAAAATTGTGATTTAAGTATTTGGGGAGGACGCATGCCAGAGAGTGCAAGTGTGTGTGGTGATGGTGAGATAGATGATGCCTAAAACGGAAAAATGCAAGAAGGAGCAACACAGACAGGTTGTTTGTGACAAGGAGGAAATACCCTCCCGCCAAAAAAAGAAAAAAAAAAGCTAAAAGGATTGAAAGCATTTGCTTTTAGGGCGAAGGAAATGGGGAGCAGGGAACTGCCAGGTTATGAAGGTAAAACTCTTTGATTCATTAGGTATAACATTGATGAAAACAAAAATTAAGTTTTAAAAATCAGAAGGGCCATATTTTTTGCTGGAAGGAGGGAAGAGGGGAAATAAGTTGGATTTAAAATCAAGTTGCAGTTGCAGGAGAAGCAAGATATTCAGGCAATCAGAGCTCAGGAGGCAAGACAAGGTTTGGAACAGAGATTTTATAATTATTTAGACTGGAAGAAAATTAGCTCTATAGGAAATAGGTCCTGAGAAAAAAAGAGAAGAGGCCTTGAAAACAAACATTTTATAAATGCCATTTAGAGTGTCAGTGGAGGAAGGGACTCCATTGAAAGAGCAGCCAAGAAAACCAAGGGAAACAGGAGTTTCAATAAGGGGGGGCAGTTTAATCAAGGTCAAGTGCTCAGGGGGTCAAAGAGGCCCAGACCATTAGAATTAACAATGAAAAAGTTCTAAAGAGGGTACTCTAATCTAAGGATTACGTTCACACCCTTTAATGAGCCTTAAATTAAAAAAGGGTTTTGGGTTTTGGAAGGATCTTGTGTTTTTCCAGGACACCAAACAATGACTGTGACCCTGTTTTCAGTAAGTACACAGTTGTCTTTCATGGGGCAGTCACATAAACCCTGCATTAATAAGAAAGTGAATCTTAGGGCATATTGTCATTAGCAATCCCATACAAAGCCCTGTCCCTGTTTTGTTTCCCACACAAGGGATGGCATTGTCTGTGTCAGAGACGAGCATTTGAACTGAAGTTCATGGCTTGGCTGGGCTCTTCCTTCTGGCTGCACTTCCCCGGTGATCGGCTGCCTGTCCTAGGCTATGGTGTTATGACATCCCAAACAAGATGGAAGCACAAGAAAACTAATCAAATGAAAGTGCTTTTCCTTGTTGGTGCGTCAAAGGCTACCTTCAAAATAACCAAATGTTATGTTAAATCTCATCTTAGGACGAAAGCAAACGTGGTGAAAGAGTTCACTATTTCATTTTGCTGAGTCGAAGTCAGGGCTTGGCTTGGGGGCGAAAAGCATAACTGGTAGCAAATGTTCCCTATCGCTCCACAGATGATTTCCTCTTTCTAGTAGAGATTGCTGTACACACTTCCACACCCTCCGAACAGATGCAACACAACAGAAGGTCTAGTTCTGTGTTTCACAGAAGCCTACCATGACACTTTACTGCTGAGTTTTCCCAACTGCTTGTGTCAGTTATTGCTGCCTTCCAGACATTTCCATCTCAGACATATCAGAGGGACAAATAGTTAGGAGAATGGTTTCAATTTAGAACTCAAAAAAGCTTACCCAAGTCCATTAACTACACCCCAAACAGCCTGGTTAGCAAACGTTTTTGTGCCAGTATATGTAGCAGTTTCCTCCCTGCGGTGTCAACCAAATGAATAGTCTTGGCGGGTAGGGGTGAGGAGAGCAGTTCTTCCTGAGTCCCCAGGGTCAGAGTTTCTGGAGTGAGCATTAGAATGCCTCCTAATACCACGGTACATGCCTGTTTTCCAAAACAAATCATTGAAACTCCCATAAAGCAGCAAAACATCACTCCAAAATACATACTTTGAACACAAATGAGGGAGTGATGAAATTTACACAGATTAATTAGAAATTTGAAAATGTTTATGATGCTTGATAAACAATCCTAGGGATAGAATGAGGATTCATTTATGGGCAATATATTCATACCTAACATCATAGTACATTCCTTTCACTCATTAAAATGTTTTTCAAACAAAAAGTACAATGATGAGATCAGTTTTAAATGATATGTAAACATTCAAGGTCCATTGACTTAGATCAATCATAAGGCCACTTTGGAAGTAAAAGACATAAGGAAGTTTTCTAGAATCTAGCCATGCTCCTCTCCAGTGTGTGTAGAGAGTCTTCAGAGATGACTAGGGGTTAGGACAGAACATAGGACAAGAGGTTTATTTCCAACCCAAGTAGCTATCCTTGCTCTGCAGGTTTTGCAGGTATAAACTTGCTCTGCAGGTATCCTGGGTTTAGCAGGTATTCTCCTTATGAAAGGTTACTTGATGGAGTTTAACTGATACAAGCCCTGAAATGCAGTCCCCTCAGCAATGGAAAAAATGTCAGATACCTTATCAGGTGACTAGATAAGTAGGAAAGAACTTCTCAGTTGAAGGAGTCAGTCAAACCAAACCCAGAAAGAGAAATTTCTTAAAGCCGGGTGGGAAAGAAGTGACACTTCCCCAGCCGCTTTTAGCCGAGTACTCTTAAGTGCTTAACAAATAGTTTCTCACTTCACCCTGGCAAAATTCCTGGGAGGAAGGCTCACTCCAAAATCCTGTCAGTCTCCCAGGCTACACGTGCCGCTGCTCTGGTGGCCTCTCTGGCTTCCCTCTAACTTTCTCACCTCCTGCTGCCCCATTCTGCCCAGCCACGCAACACTTGACTGTGGCCTGAAGCCACCAAACAGGCTCCGCCTCTGGACTCTGCGCTGCTGTGCTGTCCACCCCGCCCCCCAATCTGGGTGCTCTTCCCCCAGAGGAGAGACAAGGTTCCCTCCCTCACTTGCTGCAGGACCCTCCCTAATAAATAGCACCTCCCTCATGCTTGATCCCTCACCCTGCTTTATTTCCCTTCATAGCATTTGTACTGAGTTGAAGAGTGTCCCCCAGATTCATGGCCATCCAGAACGTGACCTTATTTGGCAATAGGGTCTTCGCAGATGTCAATAGCTAAAATGAGGTTATACTGGATTAGAAGGAACCCTGAATCCAGTATGACTGGGGTCCTTATGAGAAAAGAGGACACACAGACATACACACAGGAAGGCCATGTGACTGTGAGTGATGGGAAACGGGAATGATGTAGCTGTGCATCAAGGAATACCGAGGATTGCAGGCAACCACCAGAACTGGGAAGAGGCAAGAAAGGATTCTTCCTTAGAACCTCCTGGTCCTGCCAACACATTGATTTCAGACTTGCAGCTTCCAGAACTGTGAGAGATTAAGTTTCTGTTGTTTTAAGCTGCTCAGTTTGTGATACTTTGTTACCCAAACTTGATAGCTCAAAGAAACTAATATGTCACCACCTGACATACTATATATTTACTGGTGGATTTGTTGTCTTTCTCTTCTCCCACTGGGATCTATAGTCCTTAAGACTGGACTTCTGTTGTTCATTGCTGTGATGAGAACAGCGGCTGGCATGTTGGCGGCACATAATAACTGTTGGTTAAATGACTGAGTGAGGAATGAATGTTCCCATTTTACAGAAGAGGAAACTGAGGCTCAGAAAGATTCCACTGAGTCCAAGTTCACCTAGCTAAGTAGTAGCAGATTTGGGATTTTAGGCTGTCTGCCTCTAAAAACCATCACCTTTTCACCACACCATGCTGATGCTCATTACATTGCCAACTTTTCTCTTTTAAAATCTACGAGGTAATATATTGCAATAGCTGTCCTTTCAAGTATAATAGAGTCTGTATTCCAGAAAATGACTGGAATATGTATGGAGGTTTATTCTCTGGGAATTTGTTATTATCGCCTAGCTTTGCAGACACCAAACTCAGTTCTTTTTATATTGATTATAGTGGCCATGCCTCTCTCTCTCTCTCTCTCTCTCTCTCTCTCACTGAAAGCACTCTTTTATTAGATTAACTTTTCCACAACCAACAACATTGTATCAACCATACAAATTCACAAGTCCTTTCACCTAAATACCTTTTGTTAATTTGTGTATAGCTGATCTGTGGAATAAATATTAGCTCCATTAATCCTGAGTAAACACTCATTTTGTATTTTACTACACATTATTCATATAATTGTATTTCTCTTTGTCTTCTTAAATTCAAAGATAAGAGTATAAATTGACTTTCTCCAAACTGCAATGTGTAATGATCTTGAGGTTTTATCTGGAATATACAAAGCACAAAATATGTTCACGAAATATAGCAAAAAAAAAATTTTTTTTAAGTGATCCATTTCCCATGAGGGCATTGGAACTGGGAAATTACTTCCCAGTTTCACCTTCTGATGAGGACTTCTATCCCTCAGTATTTTGCTTGTTGGTTACTTATAACTCTATTTCCAGTGGAAAGCGACACGAGCCCTTATCATCCCTGTCACATTTGGGAGCTTTCCTAGTCATCAGTTACCAGGCAGTGTGTTTCCCCTGGAGATAGGGTACAGAGAAAATGCTTTTACAGCTCATTTTGCACCACTCTCTTGCCATCTCACACCACAGCTTGGCAAAAATTGGGCAAAATAATAATATCCAGAGTGAGTAAGGCTGGCGAGAAGGAGTCATGCCGACCACTAGAGTGCAGGGGTCAAGGGCATGGATCAAGTGCAAGACGGCCAGCTGGAATCTCACCTCCCATGTTTATTTACCACGTGACTTTGGGTTTGGAAACAGCGCAGGAAAGGCTAGATGTGCATCTAATTACACCTCTGACTGGGCTGGCACCCCCTCCCCCCATTCTATGTTGGTGCTGCTAATAGTTATCTGTTGTTGGATGAGGACTAGACACCAGTAACCAAATATACTTAGAGCAGAAAGTATTAGGAAAAAAACTTGGGGAGGAATTTACTTGAAACCGATGTCACCAGGCTATTTCAGTAGGTAATGTGAGCTACCAATATGTTTTGTTTTATAGAAAAGTAGATGACTAAGTTCACACACATACATATATGTATTCAGATACATCAATTTATTTAGAGAACATTTAATTGTAGCATAAATTTAAAGAGGTTGAAAGCTGCTTAAATAGGAATTGCGAGGCTGCACCTTGATTAGACGTCCTCACCTATGATCTGCTATTCTTCCATGTTCCCTGAACTGAAGCAGAAATCACAGTTGCAGACTACAAGTTGCAGCATCTTCGTTTTTTGGCGACTGCGTGTAAGAATTGTAGACAGTACATCATTAAGCAAATTAATAATGTCCTAGTAAATGTAACTGGGCACATCGAGGCTGGATCAATTTTTATGCCTCCTGCTTTAGAAACAGACTTGCTTGAGGCCAGCAGGAGGCCTTGTCGTTAATGAATGCTTCCCTGTACTTTCCTTTGGCTACAGCTAATTTGAATAAAAATATCATTTTTAAAAGCACTGGATCTAAAGAAACACATTTTTCAGAAAATAATAATCCCCTTCCCCTACCCTACTCCCAAGCCACCCCGGAAAATCTCTATGAGCACACTACAGCAGCTCCGTGCAAAGACCTGAACGCCTATTGATTGCCTGCTCGGCTGACTGGCCTGATACGATGAAGATCTGGATGAGGTGAGACAGCTTCCCAAATGTGACGCTGGTGAGTCTTCTCAGGCCACAGAGGACTGAGCAATTACAGAATATTATTTCAGCAGAGGAGCCTGACTAAAAAGAACTCATTCTGTTCAGAGCCTATAGCAACCAGGACCACACAGCCTAATAGAAAGGATGGGAAAGGATTAATGACTGATGTGTTTGGGGTCTTCAAAGCATTCTAAGAATGGTCAGTTTAGTCTCCCCCCCTTTTTTTTAAACCAATTGCTTCATTATAGATATCTCTTCTAAGTGCCATTTTACTGCACTTAGAAAAAAAACCTATATACCCTGTTCTTATCGTTAGAACAACAAAGAAGGAACAGAGATCAACGAATAGAAACGTAAGTGTCCTCCACAGCAGCCAACATTGTTAAAAGGAAAAGCACACAGTGTCATATGTTATTTCCCCTTTTAACTATGGCCCCGCAAGTACTAAAAAAAAAAAGAATGCAAATATATAAATAGGGCCTCCTCACCCACCTTGCGATCACATTTACTATCTTATTTAACATTTATGTAGTAGCTTTTCCCAGAACAGTTTGCATGAAAGGATATTTCCCAATTTCCCCAGATAAAGTGAGTAGGACAGACCAGAAAGACACCAATCTATGATCTTGAACATGACTTTACCTTTAAGCTGTAGGTTGGTATTAGATCCTCTTCTGGGTTGAATTATGTACCCCCCCTCCAAAGATACTCAAATCCTAATCTCCAGTACCTGTGAAGGTGATCTTATTTGGAAATAGGGTCTTTGTGGATGATTAGGTTAAGATGAGGTCATCAGAGTGGGCACTAATCCTATATAACTGTCCTTATACAAAACAGAAATTTAGACACAGAGACAGACACACATAGAAGAAAGCAATGTGAAAACAGAGAGAACATCACCTACAAGCCAAGGGATGCCTGAGGCTCCCAGAAACTAGGAGAGAGGCACGGAACAGACACCCCCATCACAGCCCTCTAAAGGAACCAACCCTGCCGATGCCTTGATCTTGGACTTGTGGTGTCCAGAAGTGTGAGACAATACATTTTTGTTGTTTAAGACATTCAGTTGTTGGTACTTTGTCATGGCAGCCCTAGGAAACTAATATAAGTCCTCAACTCTACAGCTGTAAAGTAAGATACAGTGTGTTTAAACAAATCCATTCTTATCAGAGCAGTGAATAAATTGTATCCTCTAAGGAATAACTAGGAAAAAAATAAGTGAAACTGTTCTCTAGAGACCATCTCATTTACCCAGTAATTACAGAGCTGTCTGATTTATAACTAGCCTTATTACATGAATTGTCTCTTTGTAGACCTTGAACAATGCTAGGGTCTAAAGTGTAATTATAGTAAGCAAGTTGTGTAAAGATAATGCTTTGATTAGCCCACCTAAAATCAAGATTTAAGTGATTTTAGTTTTTAGCACACTTTTATTTACTAATTCTACCATGGAACCAAAAACCTTAACTCTCACTGCTTTTTTGCTGTTTCTGTTTTGTTTTGCTTTTTGCTGTCCATTTATATAAGTAACAAGATGACGGAAAACTCTTTTCTTACAGCTGGTCTGAGAATCCCCTGGTGCTAGATATATATTCCATTTGCCCCTCTAACTCTTTGGTCCACCCTTCTCCACCGGGCTTTATGTCCCAAGAAGCTGATCCATCAGACTGTATTGTCGGCCCTACCCTGCTGCCTTCTGGCTGGGTTTGCTAATCGGAGCACTCACAGGGGGCAAATGTGAGGTTAGGGCCCTATCTCCCAGCTCCCTCCTTCTCAGGCCACCTCTGGTTGGCTGTGCCTACAAAGGCCACAGCTCTGGTCAGGCTGCCCTCTCTTTGGGTTTGGGTGACTGCTCCTTCCCCTTGCCTCTGGGGCCTTAGGGGTATGCAATAGTGATCTAGTGCTGCGTAACAAATTACCACAAAAGTAGTGGCTTAAAACAACACGCATTTATTAGTTCACATTGTCTTAGTCCATTTGGGCTGCTATAACAAAGTACCACAGACTGGGTGGCTTAAAAACAACAGAAATGGGTTTTTTTTGGCCGCACCACGGGGCATGTGGGATCTTAGTTCCCCGACCAGGGATCGAACCCTCGCTCCCTGCATTGAAAGCGCAGAGTCTTAATCGCTGGACCACCAAGGAAGTCCAAACAACAGACATTTATTGCTCCCAGTTCTGGAGGCTGAGAAGTCTGAGGTCACGGTGCCAGCGTGGTTGGGTTCTGCCGAGGGCCCTCTTCCAGCTGCAGATGGCCACCTTCTCACGGTGTCCTCACAGGGTGGAAGGGGTGAGGGAGCTCTGTGGGGCCTCCTTTATAAGAGCACTAATCCATTCATGAGAGCTCCACCCTCATGAGCCACTCACCTCAAAAAGGCCCCACCTTCTAATACCATCACGTTGGGGGTTAGGCCTTAAACATACGAATTTGGGGGACGAGGGGGCACAAACATTCAGTCTCTACCACAGTTCCTATGAGTCAGGAGTCTGGCTCGGCTGGCTCCTCTGCTCGGGGCCTCCCACGGCAACAACTTAGGCGTGGGCCAGTTAACCTCTGGAGCTTGGGGGGTACTTCTAAGTTCATGTGGTTACTGGCAGAATTAGTTTCTTGCAGTTGTGGGACTGGAGGCCCCTGCTTTCTTGCTGCCTGCCAGCCAAGGGCCACTCCCAGCACTTAGAGGCCACCGGTACTTCCCTGCTACGTGGCCCTTTCCCAACAGGGAAGCCCACTTCCTCCAGGCCAGCAGGAGAACCTCTTCTTCCATCAGCCAGACAGCGCCTCACACCCTGTAACTCAACCACAGGAGCGACGTTCTTCACTTCCGCTGTATTCTGTTGGCTAGAAGCAAGTCGCAGGGTCCATCCACATTCAAGGGCAGGAGAGTCGACCAGGTTGTGACTCATTGGAGGTCATCGTAGAATTCTGCCTGCCACAGGGTAGAAAGCCAGCCCAGTCTTCCTACCTTGGAATTGTTAACCAGAAACCCTGCCTACGCTTTTGTAAATGGTCCCTCAATTAAATTCTCCTCAAATTACGCCAGTGGAGTGGTCCATCTGTTCCTGCCAGGACTTATGATAAAATCCTGCTTATGATAAAATCCCTCTGTAAGTGGACTGCTCTGGTGATGTCCCCCCCCTCCCCCCAGTCTTCTGCGGGCCTGGGCCAGCTGGTGGCAGGGCTCGAGGGAGCTGAGAGCAGCTAAACTGCTCAGCATCACAAAGAAACGGGCAGCCGTGATTTGCACTTAGCTGCAGGTGGGGAGAGGGGCTGAAGAGAGAGGAAGGCTCTGAGGCTGGAAGGCAAGCAGAGAAACTGGGAAACATACGATAAGGGGGGCGTGGGGAGTGAAATGCTGCGTGGTATGTGACATGGATCCTTCTCACGGTCTGCACACTTTACATGGCTCACTCCTGCCTCGGGCTGGCATCTTCTCCATGGGGAACAGAGGGAAGAGCAGAGCCCTGCTTTGAAACTGGTTTGGGGCGGGAACAAGGGTGCCTATAAAGACAGCCCCACCTGGGGCGTGTGGCACCTCAGTGCCTGTGACACCGGCAGCCTCGCTGCTTCCCATCAGCACTTTGAAAACTCATCTTTTTATGGTCTTCTCTTTCTTAAAATTCTCTTTAACTTTTATTTATTTATTTTTTAGTTATTCCACTTTTGAACATTTTTTCATATTTTTAAGGAAATTTTCTTGTCAAAATGTTTCTATGTTCCTAGGTCACAATGCGTAGGGAGGCTCTGGCTGGAGCTTGCAAACTTGCCCTATTACCTAGCATTCCGTATCTGAGATCATTTCACTAACTGTCACACGTGATAATCCCAAGATTCATCTTCAAGGATCCAAGGCCAGAAAAATAAAACTACGAAAAATACAGGCAGCCCAAACAAGGTGATGGTTCACATCTTGCAATGCTACATTTATGTATTTGAGAGACGTGGAAACTTCACCTTAAATCCCACTGAATTGCTTCCCAAGGGCAGAGTGATGTGAGTCAGTGAGGCCATTCTCAGACGGCATGGAATGTGGTTGGTCCCCAGAGCAGCAGCACCAACTTCACCTGGGGCACTTGTGAGAAACTCAAAGTCCTGGGCCTCAGAGACCCACTGACTCTGAAACTCTGGAGGTGGGACCCAGCGATCTATGGTCTAAGAAGCCCTCCAGGTGATACTGATACGTGCTGGCCTCTGAGAGCCTCAGGCTGGAAGCACAAGGATTAAGGATTTAGGGACTTGCACTTGTGTCTTTAAGGGTAGCACCCTTTATTTATTTATTTATTTATTTATTTATTTATTTATTTTTGGCTGCGTTGGGTCTTCGTTGCTGCTCACGGGCTTTCTCTAGTTGCGGCGAGCGGGGGCTACTCTTCGTTGTGGTGCGCGGGCTTCTCATTGCGGTGGCTTCTCTTGTTGCAGAGCACAGGCTCTAGGCACGCGGGCTCAGTAGTTGTGGCTCACGGGCTCTAGAGCGCAGGCTCAGTGGTTGTGGCGCACGGGGCTTAGTTGCTCCGTGGCATGTGGGATCTTCCCGGACCAGGGCTCGAACCCGTGTCCCCTGCACTGGCAGGTGGATTCTTAACCTCTGCGCCACCAGGAAGTCCCAAGGGTAGTGCTCTTTAAAAACAGAGAGAGGAAGAGGGAGGGAGGAGAAAGGAAGGAGGAGGGATAGAAAGAACCAGAGGATTAGTCTCATTCCTCCAGTAACTGAGAAGCAGTGATATGCTGGTAAATGTTTAAAACCAGCCTTCCAGGGTGTGGAGCGTGGAGGCACAAAGCCCTGCTTTGTGGCATTTGCCGACTTCCATGGTGGAACTAACCTATTTCAAGCTACCAGTGTGAGGTGGCAGGACACAGAATTGGGATCTTATAAGCTGGCACAAGTGGGCTTCACTGCTTGGTCAGGTAAGAAGGGGCCTTGTGCTGTGGCCCCCGGTAAATCCAGTCAATCTCCCTGGGTTTGTTCATAAGGTTGAAAAATTCAGGGTTTCTCAACCTTAGCACAGCTGACATTTCAGACTGGACGATTCTCTGCCCAGTGTGTTCTATGATGTTTAGCAGCATTCGTGGCCTCTCCCTACCAGATGTCAGTAGCACCCCTGTCCCCACCCAGCTGTGACAACCAAAAATCTCTCCAGACATGGCCGAATGTCCCTCTGGTGGCAAAATCACTCCCAGTTAAGAATCACTGCCTTATATTGACCTTTCAACCCTTTTCAATTTTTTATTTACATCCATCCTTTGGACTATTTTAGTCCCATCCCCACAATTCCAACTCTGACGGCTTCCTTTCCTCTGCTAACTCTACCTAGATGTGGAGATGACTTTCTGGCCAGTGTGGCAGACTTGGTGTATAATTCATTCTGATGATGCTAATGATGATGATGATGGCTGCTCTGTTCAGTGGCCCGATTCTTGTTTCAAGTTTGGTGACTTACAGGTGATGCTATTTGTATGTCTTAGTATTTCATTCCCAGCAGCATCAAGTCATGTGTCTTTCTACCTGTTGCTGTCTCCTTGCTCTTTTTTCTTAGCCATCCGTGGAGGATTAGACATCACTCTTCCTTCTCCTTTCACCAGACTAGGGAGTAAAATGATTTGGTTTGTCTGTCTCTAACCTCCCTATTCCTCTCTACCCTCTGCATCTCCATATAATGTATTGAAATAAAAGCCCTTCCAACGTGTTAGACATTTACCAATCTTCAACATTTTAAAATCATTATTAACTGATCTATTAAACAGCAGGAGTGAGAACGGCAAGTAAAATTGATGCCCTCCTGGTGACAGAGATATCAGTACCTCTAAAAGTAAGGTTCCTAGAATGTCAGGCAGCAGGGGCAAGCCTACAGCAAATGCTGCCTCTAAATTACTAGGCAACACCACATCTCCACGCCAAACCTTGTCCAGTGCTTCCTTTTGAGCTTATTTTAGTACTGGAGTTCAACAGTTTTAGTTCAGCAGGTCCAGATATTGGAAAGCTCACTGTCCAATGATGGTTTAACATACATGAAACTATTTTTAAAGGCATTTAAAAAAATGACCATCTAAAGAAATTATTGTACTTTAAGAACTGGAGGTTGGGACAGATGACCTCTGATAATCCCTCCCAATTTAGAATTTCATAAAGGGCAAATGCTACCCTTAAAAATACTTTTAATACCATGATAAAAAAAACATCAGATTAACTAGCAGTGTAATGTTTTCTATTTGAGACATTTCTCATAATTGTTTCTAATTATCGCTTTTAATTTCTCTTTTCCCAATCCCTTCCCACAGAAAGGGGGGGAAATCTGTATGTCATTTATTCATGCATTCATGCCATTAACTTTGAGGATCAACAACATGGCAGGAATGGAGCCAAGTGATGAGTATACAAGGAGCTTCCAAACCAGTCAAAGAGAAAGACATGGAGACAGACCAGTACAGAACAGGGCAAGGGTGTCACCACAAGCATGGGGTTCCAGGAGCTTAGGGCAGGGACCTTGAGGATGGGGCCAAAAAGGCATCAAGGATGATGTAAGTAGGAGCTATGGAGTTGGAGAGGAAGGGAAGGCACGGAGGCGAGGAAAGGCGTGGCAAAGGCAGTGGGATGGCTGCAGTCTAGGGTTGCTGTAACGTAAAGGCAGGAGGTGCCAACAGATGAGGTGTTTAGGGACCTGATCAATGCAGAAGCTGAAGGAGACAGGCAGCCACCGAAGAACCGAAAGCAGGAAGGATGTGATTACACTTGCATTTAAAGATTACCTCTTTGGCAGCTGAGGGAAGGAATTAGGTAATAACAGACTGAGCAAGAGAGACTGGCGAGGATGCTGGCACAGTGGTCCAAGAGAGAATGATGAAGGCCTGGATCGGGACAAGGAGGGCGGAGGAAACTGGGCAAACCTGACAAATACCCAGGAGGCTGGGCAGAACTGAATGATTATATGGGTGTTGGTGATGAAATGCAGGAAAGACTTAAAATGACACTCAGGTTTCTAACCTAGTGACAAGTGCGATACCATCTGTGATCAAGAATGTGGGAGGAATAGTTTCGGTTCTCTTTTGGCGCATGTGAGATGTTTACCTATCTATCCATCTCACAGGCAATAGGGTATCTGAGTCCTCTTCTTGGGGAGGGGAAACAAAAATGCTAGAGAAACAGATTTGGGAGTTATCAGTGCATAGAGGTTGAAACAATGAGGTCACCTAGAGAGAGTGTAACAAGGGCTGAGGGTGGAGGGTTTAGCCTTGGAGGACACTGGAGTTTAAGGAAGGAGTGGAAGACTTCAAGATTATAAAGTGGAAAGAGAAAAAAGCATGATAAATGTCAGGAATCATAAACCAGGAAATGTCATGGAAGTCGAGGGAAAGAAAAGAGTGTCAGAACATAGATGGAAAAGTTGTCCTTGAACCAAAAAAGAAGACAGGATAGATTTTAGATGTAAACATTATATACTCTGGAAGGATAAGAAGTAGAGAGAAACAATTTGTGGCAAAATTTGGCCTCAATTTTCTCGGTGAAAATAAAAAGAGAAGTTGTCTCCCTTTGGGCTGCCAATCAGCTGTCACCAGTGGTGGTGTCGTGAGGATGGATGGATGGCCTGGACCACAACGGTGACTCATCACCGAGCATCCTCATCTTGGAGGGAGGGGCCGTGGAGCCCTCAGTCTGACTCCTGAGCAAGGAGCAGATGATTCAAAGTGCATCTGTTTTTCTGTGGTGTTCCTTGAGCTCAAAATAAGAAAAATCTCTCAAGTGGATTTTGCTTATTCTAAGACTTTAGAAGGTGCTACAGTCTCTCAACGTTACAGCTGCAGGGCCCTGAAGGCTGTGTTGACTGCTGCTGCTAGTCATTACAAAGCTTCTAGAATTTAAGATGGCTGATCTCTTATCAGATCCCCTCTGATAATAAACAGTGGGGATGCTCTGTGGCCAGGAGTTAGCTTGGGTTGTAAAACCTATTTAATCTCTCTCAGGAAAAAAATACAAAGTAAAATAAAACAATCTCCCAGCACGGACAATAGGAAAAACCAGGTCCCTGCACAGAAATGTTTACTCTTCCACAATTGCAGAAGACTCAAGGAATCCACGGACTCAGATCATCACCATCATCATAATGTTTGTTCACCTCACATAATTTTTAGAATGAGAGAAGGAGATGAATAACTGAATGAATGAGTGACTATTATCTTTATAAATATTAGAATTAATCAATTAAAGCAGGGCTTCCCTGGTGGCGCAGTGGTTAAGAACCCGCCTGCCAATGCAGGGGACATGGGTTCGAGCCCTGGTCCGGGAAGATCCCACATGCCGCAGAGCAAAAAGCCCATGCGCCACAACTACTGAGCCTGCCCTCTAGAGCCCACGAGCCACAACTACTGAGTCTGTGCGCCTAGAGCCCGTGCTCCGCAACAAGAGAAGCCACTGCAATGAGAAGCCCACGCACCGCAATGAAGAGTAGCCCCCGCTCACCGCAACTAGAGAAAGCCCACGGGCAGCAACAAAGACCCAATGCAGGCAAAAATAAATAAATAAATTTATTTTAAAAAATCAATTAAAGCATGATCATGCCCAGCTCTCATCCTGGGTCAAGATGGCAAGTGCGTTATCCCCCAAGGACCCCTAATTTGAAAGTCTGTAAAACACAGAAGTCTTCCTTTAACATGACTGATTACATTAGCTCAGAATATAAGATTCTCCTAATGTCACCCTGGAACAACAGAGCCTCTAATTATACGAGGTCTGTAGGTTAATAGTAAAACTAGGGGCCCAACAACTAGAGGGAAAGAAGCAGAATGCTTTCGGGAAATCAGCCTTATTTGGACCTAGTGTTCCTTCTACAAATGGCTCTCAGCTGGCCTGTCATTTGACCTCTCTCCACCCTTGGTTCTTTCAGCACAGAAATGTAGATTCCCGTATCCCTAGATGGGGAGTGTGGGTTGTTCCTGGAAATCTCTTTGATTAAATAGCAAATTTTATATATATAAAATAGATAGACAATAAGGTCCTACTGCATAGCACGGGGAGCCGTATTCAATATCTTATAATAAATTATAATGAAAAAAAATCTATATATACATATATATGTATAACTGAATCACTTTACTGTACACCAGAAACTAACACAATGTTGTAAATTAACTATATGTCAATAAAAAAAATTTTTTGGCTACACACAAAAAAGCAAATTTTATTCCCTTGTGCATCAGTGGCATGGGTTTGATTGAGGCCATTAGGTGTAAAGTATGCCCAGTGGCCCCACTTTGCACTCAGATTATAACTGGCCCGTCCCCGCCTCATCCCTCCCGTGCGGGGCGCTGCCGCCACCACCAGGGCCCTCCTCCTCCCGCCCAGGCCCTAGAGAGCTGCGGTAACGGTGGTCACAGAAGTAACATTCTGGCCTTTGTGGGTTAGCCTATGCACCTAGTTACCGTGACTCACGTTATTTCTATGGGAAAATACTTTCTGAGGCTTCAACCAACAACCTATAACTTGCACTCGGGTAGTTATACTGCCTTTACAGTGCCTCTTCTTGGAATTTTGTGTAAATGAATGTTCACGATCATCAAAATGAACTAGTGCAAGAGCTGAGCTTAGGGCTACAGTGCTCTGGAAATCTTAAAAACAACATACATCAGTGTGTCACTAGGTAAAAGAGTTAAGTTACCTTACTAGTACTATCTGGAGTCAGATGGGCTTCACTTTTCTCGACTGTACAATGCGACCGCGGGGATCGAATGAAATCAAATGAAATTGCTTTTGAAGTTGTCAAGTGATACTTAAATTCAAGTATTTTTTTTATCTATAGTGCATTTGTACAAGCAAAGCCTCTAGAGGAGGATCTCCTCAGTTCAGATCCTGGCTTTGCATCATTCTATTCTATTTGAAATATTAACCCTTTATTCTATTTGAACTATTCTAGCTACGTGAACTTGTGCAAGTTACTTAACTGCTCTGTGCCTTCCTACCCTGTTGGGAATAATAATAGTAACTGTAGGAGAGGATGGTGGTGAGGATTAAAATATTCAGCACGCTGGGCACACACTAGGCGCTGTGTAAGTGTCAGCTTTCATCCTCATCAGCTTCATCTTTACCACCAGCAGCAGCATCTGTGTGAGGCAAGTTGGGTCCTAATGGAAAGACAATGACCTGGAAAGACCACGGGCTGGGAGTCCCACAGCGCTGAGGAGAGTGAATTGTTCTTATTATTGTAACTTTATGCAGCTGCTTTATTGGTCATTCAAGAGGAAACTTGGTAACTATTTTAGATTTTTGTTTCTTTAGGCTTGGGCACCTCCAGATAAAACTGTGAATTAGATTAATGTTTTTCTTTATAACTTGCTATTCGTTTTTTCAGTCCACATGGCTAGGGTGTGGACTAAAAGCCTGAGGCTTCTCAGCACAAGCGCTGATAAGAACTCACCTAGGCTTGCCTTCTCACCTGCAGCTGTCAACCTCAGGTTAACCCTGCACACCTTTATCTCTACTCCCTCTCCAAACCCACTAAGATAGCCACGAAGGAATAAAAGAAGAGGAAGCGAATGGGAGAGGAAATGCAAAAAAAAAAAGAAGTCAACAAAATTTTGGAAGATAATAAGGCATCTAATTTGCCTTCAGCTTTCTCCATCCTGCTAAGTGTCTATGCCTGGAGAAGCCAACCAACTATAAATGGAATCCAGGATGAATCCTCAAAAGGCTGAGGATATGAAAGCATCAGACATCTCTGAATCCAGGGTTTGGGATACGGCTGAAAACAAGAGGGTTCACTCGTAAGAAAGAGCTAGACCCCCAGATCTTCCCCCTTGCCACCACAGCCAGGGCTATTGCTCCTCCGCCATCCAACAGATGACAGATTTGCTCTCTGAGGAGGCTGAACCAGAGATATTCTGATCCGGGGGACATGAAGCTTAGTAGAGGGAAGAATACAAAGCCTTACTGAAAAGAGCAAGACTCCTGGAAGTCATGTAAGACAGGCCAGTGCTCCCCACCCCCTGAGACAGTACACTGGTGCACGGCCTTCCCTGCAGGGTCACTGCATTGCAGACTCCAGGGAACCATCATTCCACAGATAACAGTGTGAGCAGTGCTCCCTGGAGCTGTATAATGAGGTGGCCCTGGAGAAGCTGGTTAGCTTCTGCCATACTCTTCCCTTCTCGGGCCTTGCAACTGTGTTTCTATCAGGAAGAAGAGGGGCAAAATCATTCATGCCAACTATGATTCCAACCTACATCTCACTGGACAGAACTGTGTCACAAGACTGCATCTACCAACAAGGGTGGCTGGGAAACTCTAATTAGGCATGTTGCCATCCTATGCATAGATATTCTGTTAGTAAGAAAGAAGGAAAGACTTATTAGGTAGGCAATTAGCAATCTCGACTACAGAAATAAACATGTCTTCCCAAATTTAAAGGTTCCACTGAGCACCTAGAATGGAAAAAACTTACAGTGAACCATAACACTGTAAAATTTAAGACACCAGAGTTTTTTTAAATCTGAAAAGCTTTCAGAGAGAACAAGCAGGTAACATGCAGGAACCAGAATAAGAAACACTGGTCTCAATAGTAACCTGGGGAGTCAGCCCTTTAAATGTCTTGGTCAGAGTGTTTGTTGACATTTGTCATCCACCATGGGCGCTGCTGACCTATCACTGACCACACAAAAACCAGAAGACACAAACCTGCTGAAGAAATACCAGCATCTCTGTCAAAGTAGTATTTAAGAAGTGATTTTAAATAGTTATTCCCCCAAATAACAATGTGACATGTGTAGCTGTCATCTACATCACTCTGTGAAGCATGATTTTTTGTTTATATCAAATAACTATTCTCCTAAGTTAATTTTGCTTCCTTTTATTTCAATTTTCTTGCAGAAATGAGAAATGAGGCAATCACTGTTAGCGTTGGCTCTATTAGCAGCAACAAAACTTTGCAGATGGTTAATGATAATGGTTTGATATGGCATCACATGTCTCAAAAAGAAAAGTTTAGACCAATAATGGATTTTTTTTGTTGCTGTTGTTGTTTCACACAATTCATGGAATCAGTGTAAAGTTTTTGTAGTTCATTCTATTAAACATGAAACGTCTGACGTTACTGCTAATTCTATTGCAAATTCAGTTTCAGAGGTCACCATTAAAAATAAAATGAATTGTTTTTGCAGGAAAATGTGAATATAATTTTTGGAGGAGCACTGCACCATGGGCAAAATAATACACTCACCCTTAATACTGTTAAGAAGCCAAATGGGCTGGGCAATGATTTCTTGGTATGACACCGAAAGCACAGGCAACAAAGCAAAAATAGGCAAGTGGGACTATGGTAAACTAAAAAGTTTCTGTGCAGCAAAGGAAACAATCCACAGAATGAAAAGGCAACCCACAGAACGGGAGAAAATATTTGTGAATCATATATCTGATAAGATGTTAGTATCCAAAATATATAAGGAACTCCTACAACTCAACAGCAAAAAAACCAAACAACACGATTAAAAAATGGGCGAAGCCTCTGAATAGACATTTCTCTAAAGAAAACATGCAAATGGCCAACAAGTGTATGAAAAGATGCTCAACATCACTAATCATTAGGAAAATGCCAATCAAAATCACAATGAGATATCAACTCATACCTGTTAGAATGGCCGTTATAAAATAAACAGAAAATACCAGTGTTGACAAGGATGTGGAGAAACTGGAAGACTTGTACACTGTTGGTGAAAATGCAAATTGGTGCAGCCACTGTGGAAACAGTATGGAGGTTCCTCAAAAGATTAAAAATAGAACAACTATATGATCCAGCAATCCCACTTCTGAGTATTTATCCAAAAGAATTGAAAACAGGATCTCAAAGAGATATTTGCATTCCCATATTCACTGCAGCATTATTCACAATAGCTAAGAGGTAGAAACGACTCAAATGTCCATTGACAGATGAAAGGATAAACAAAATATGGTCTATACATACAATGGAATATTATTCAGCCTTAAAAAAGGATGGAGATCCTGCAATACGTATAACATGAAGACATTATGCTAAGTGAAATAAGCCAGTCACAGAAGTACAAATACTGCGTGATTCCACTTATATGAGGTGTCTAAAGTAGTCAAACTCATAGAAGCAGAGAACACAATAGTGGTTACTAGGGACTGTGGGTGGGGGAAATGAGTTGTTATTTAACCGGTAAAAAATTTCAGGCATCCAGGGCTTCCCTGGTGGCGCAGTGGTTGGGAGTCTGCCTGCCAATGCAGGGGACACGGGTTCGACCCCTGGTCTGGGAAGATCCCACATGCCGCGGAGCAACTAGGCCCGTGAGCCACAACTACTGAGCCTGCGCGTCTGGAGCCTGTGCTCCACCAACAAGAGAGGCCGCGATAGTGAGAGGCCCGTGCACCGCGATGAAGAGTGGCCCCCGCTCGCTGCAACTAGAGAAAGCCCTCGCACAGAAACGAAGACCCAACACAGCCATAAATAAATAAATAAATAAATAAAAATAAAAATAAAGGAATTCCTTTAAAAAAAAAATTTCAGGCATCCAATATGAAGTTCTGTTGCTCTACAACAATGTTCACATAGTTAATACTGTACATTTAAAATTTTGTTCAGAGGGCAGTTTTCATGTTATGTTTTTTTTTAAACCCCAGTTTCTAAAACAAGAAGCTGAATGGAGCAAAAATATATTTGAAATCATTCATGGCATACACATAATTTGTAATTGCATCCAACCAAGCTGTGATAGTCTTCGATTCAACTGAAGTGGTAGTTGACATAATTTGCAAATATATATATACACAGAACTACAATATTATACACACACACAATTTTTGTGATGAAGCTGATGTTAAATAAAAAATACTTCCTCCTGGGACTTCCTTGGTGGCGCAGTGGTTAAGAATCTGCCTGCCAATGCAGGGGACATGGGTTTGAGCCCTGGTCTGGGAAGATCCCACATGCTGTGAAGCAACTAAGCTTGTGCGCCACAACCACTGACCCTGTGCTCTAGAGCCCGTGAGCCACAACTACTGAGCCCGCGTGCCACAACTACTTAAGCCCACACGCCTAGAGCCCGTGCTCCGCAACAAGAGAAGCCACTGCAATGAGAAGCACGCACACCGCAACAAAGAGTAGCCCCTACTCGCCACAACTAGAGAAAGCCCGCTCGCAGCAAAAAAGACCCAACGCAGCCAAAAATAAATAAATTAAATAAATTAATTTTAAAAATAAACTTCCTCCTGGGACTTCCTCGTTGTCCCCTAACCAAATCTCCAAATCTACCTGCATCTGTATCTATACTCTGTGCCTTCTCTCTTACTACATAGATAAACTGTCCCTGGTCACATCAAAGGGCATCTTCTTCCCTGCTGCTATTAATTTCATCCCCTCTTCTTCCTCAAGAACTTCACTCCTGCAAATTTCTCTTCTCTCTCTTGTAGCATCAATTTCACTCCCTCTATCAGATCAGTCCCATCAACATAAAATATGTTTTAATACTTTCTATCGCTAATCTTTCCCCTTTGATCCTCAATCCTTCTCCAACTATCATTCCTACTTCTCTCCCTTTCACGGTAAAACTTCTCCAAACAGTTCTTCATAATGGGTGCCTCTACTTACTCACCTTCATTCACTTCTGTGACCTACTGCAAACAGGATTCTGACCTCACTGTTCCATCAAAACTGTTCTTCTAAATGTTGCAATGACCTCTATGTTGTAAATCCAATGACCACATTTCTGACTTTATTCTATTTGACTTTTTAGCACAACTGACCACTCCCACCTGCTCTTGGACTTTCCTCCTTGGCTTTTAAGGTACCTACTTGTCTGGTTTTGCCCTATTTCAGCCCCTTTGATGGCTCCTTCTCCTTGGTTTGACCTCTAAGTGTCAGAGTGCCCTGTTTGGTCCTTCACGTTTATCTACAGATGCTCCCCTAGGTAATATTAATTCATTCCATGGTTTACAAACTATGTGTGTGCTGATAGTTCCCAGATTTATATCTCTAGCCCTGAAATCATGTACTTGATTTCCTAACTTGAGTATCTAATAGATTTCTTAAATGCAACCTGTCCAAAAAGAAAGTCAATTTCCTCTGGCCAAAACCTATCCACCCCAGTCTTTTTCCATCTCAGTAAAAAGCACCATCACCCATGTTGCTTCTCTTTCCCTCCACCCACCACATGCCATCCATTAGCCAGTCCTGTCAACTCCTCTCCAAAACTTAACCCGAATTTATCCACTTCTTCCCATATTCATTACTACCACCCTGTGTCCCAGCTGGTACCATCTCCTCCCTGGACCTCAACAAGCCCTTCCTGACCTTCCTCCTGCTTCCCACTCTTGCTCCTTCTACAAACCATTCTCCTTGCAGAAGCTAGGAGAGCGTCTAAAATCACAGAGCCAGTCTTGCGGCTCCTCTATGCTAAAAATGCTCCAAGGAGAGAGTAAATGTCACTCTCTGCTCTGGCCTGCTGAGGCCTAAGTGCCTGGGCTCCTGTTTGCCTCTTCGTGCCCACCTCCTGCCTCTCTTCCTCACTATGCTCATCCATGCCGACTTCTGGCCAATTCCTAGAACATATTAAGAACTTTCTCGCCTTAGGGACTTTGCACTACATTGTGCCCTTTGTCTGGAATTTTCTCCCCTCAGAGCTACACATAACTGGCTCCCAGGTCCTCAGAGAGGGTTGCTCTAACCTGCCTATCCAATGCCACTCTTCACCGTATTATACCTTTTTATTTCTCAATTGCATACATCACCACTGAAAAGCATTGCTTTTTTAAGTAAGTGTACTTTTTTTGGTCTGTATTCCCCACAAGAATATAAGTGCCACGGAGTAACAGTGCCAGGTTTAGCAAATAAAAATACGGTGTACCCAGTTACACTCAAATTTCAGAAAACAAAGAATCACTTTTAGGATGTTTCACGCAATACTTGGAACAACATTATACTAAAAAAAATTGTTTGCATTGTTGAGATTCAAATTTAACTGGGTATCCTGTATTTTATCTGCAACTCTGTCCAAGAGCAGAAACCCTGACTACTTTATCATCCCAGCGGATATAGTGATATCTGGCAAGTACCCCCAAAAATACTGATGAAATGAAACAGTGATTGAATGAACAAAAGAAGGGATTTTTTAGGGAAATCTAAAAACCAGTTTTAGTTATTGTGACAGTTAACTTTATGTGTCAGCTTGACTGGGCTAAGGGATGCTCAGAGAGCTAATAAAACATTATTTCTGGATGCTTCTGTTTAGGGTGTTTTTTGGAAGAGATCAGCATTTGAATTGGTGAACTGAGTGAAGTGGATTGCCCTCCCCAGTGTGCATGGGCATCATTTAATCCACTGAGGGCCCAAAGAGAACAAACAGGTGGAGGAAGAGCAGATCTGTTCTCTCTCTGCCTGAGCTGAGACATCCATCCTCTCCTGCCCTCAGACATCGGCGATCCTGATTCTAGGGCTTTTGGACTCAGATCAGGACTTCACATCAGCCCCTGATTATCAGGTCTTTGGACTCTGACTGAGTTACACTGCCGACTTTCATGGTTCTCCTGCTTGCAGATGGCAGGTCGTGGGACGGCAGCCTCCATAACCGCTGAGCCAATTCCTGTAATACATCTCCTCTTATGTATATATCTAGCCTACTGGCTCTGTTTCTCTGGAAAACCCTAATACAGTTATCCAGACTGTAACCCAGTGGTTCTCAAGTTTCAGCCTGTATCAGGCTGGCCCAACAGAAACAAGTCCCACGAGGCCCCATTTATGTTTTCCAAGTTAATTAAATTTATTTAATCAGTTGTTTCAGAGCTAGTTTTCTCTCCAGGATTGGTAGCCCCTGACAACAGACAAAGAGGACAAAGGCACAGCTCTACCAAGTGGCAGCATGAATTGTGTCTCAATATAACTTATGAATGTGCAGGGACTCCTGAGACCCCTTCACTTCCATAAAATGATTCCTCCCCCCTATTCCTAAGCAACTTTAGCAATTTACCTTGGAGGGTTTTTTCCCCCCCATCTTCTCATTTTCTCTTGGTCCCACGTGGCAATAATAGTACCTTGTAAACTACAATGAGGTATCACCTCACACCAGTCAGAATGGCCATCATCAAAAAATCTACAAACAATAAATGCTGGAGAGGGTGTGGAGAAAAGGGAACCCTCTTGCACTGTTGGTGGGAATGTAAATTGACACAGCCCCTATGGAGAACAGTATGGAGGTTCCTTAAAAAACTAAAAATAGAACTACCATACGACCCAGCAATCCCACTACTGGGCATATACCCTGAGAAAATCATAATTCAAAAAGAGTCGTGTACCACAATGTTCATTGCAGCTCTATTTACAGTAGCCAGGACATGGAAGCAACCTAAGTGTCCATCGACAGATGAATGGATAAAGAAGATGTGGCTCATATATACAATAGAATATTACTCAGCCATAAAAAGAAACGAAATTGAGTTATTTGTAGTGAGGTGGATGGACCTAGAGTCTGTCATACAGAGTGAAGTCAGTCAGAAAGAGAAAAACAAATACCATATGCTAACACATATATATGGAATCTAAAAAAAAAAACAGTTCTGAAGAATCTAGGGGCAGGACAGGAATAAAGACACAGATGCAGAGAATGGACTTGAGGACATGGTGGTGGATGCGTAAGCTGGGACGAAGTGAGAGAGTGGCATGCACATATATACACTACCAAATGTAAAACAGATAGCTAGTGGGAAGCAGCTGCATAGCACAGGGAGATTAGCTCAGTGCTTTGTGACCACCTAGAGGGGTGGGACAGGGAGGGTGGGAGGGAGACGCAAGAGGGAGGAGATATGGGGATATATGTATATGTATAGCTGATTCACTTTGTTATACAGCAGAAACTAACACACCATTGTAAAGCAATTATACTCCAATAAAGATGTTAAAAAAATAGTACCTTGTAATAATTTTTTTTGTGCTCACACTTTAATTTTATTTTATGAGCTATGAATTGAGAGGATTCCTATGTTTCTGTAATGGAAATAACCATGGCTGCTTCTGTGATTTTAGCCACAGCTCCAGCTGTCCCTTCTCTTCTACTTTCCCAGTTTCCCAGGTTTTCAACCTTGAAGCTATTTTCCCACTCTCCTATCAATTCTCCTACTGCACATCCTTGACATTCGTCTCTTTCACGGCCACCCTGCCCTGGTTCAAGTCTTTGCCCCTCTTCCCAGGGTTCCCTGCTCCCACTCTTTCCAATCCATCCTGCGTCCATGTTTTCATTCATTCGTTCTCTCAATATCAGTCATTGAGTACACACTTCATGTCAGATTGTGCTGAACACAATGAACAGGGGAACAAGATGATGCCCCTCCCTTCTTTCCAAAGCAGTTATGTGCTGTCTCATCCCTAAGAACCAATCATGACTCGGACGCGCCCGGAACTCCACTGGGGTTTGGATCTTGCCTGAGCTCTCTCCTCCTGGGAAGTTCTCTGCATCTCCCTTTGCTGAAGTCCTGTCCCTACTTCAAGGTTTAGGTTCCCCAAACCACCTCCTTCGTACTCTCTTCTTTCCCTCTCCTCTACAGCACAGCGTTGCCCCCTGTAACCTAAAGTGCAGCCTAGCCATTCACACTGATGTTGTGTCATGTGTTGGGCCTGCTTCCTGGCTCCCCGTGGTATTTATCATCCCCTAGTTCCCCAAGAAATATTTCCTCTAGGATTCATTTTTGCAGTTGTAGGGGAGGCAAAACTTTACCTCCACCCACCTTAGATTTTCTGCTGGAACTCTAACAAAAAGATTAACATGAGATGGAGCAATTTACTAACACGTGCAGCACACATCACACAGGAGAGACCTAAAGGAAAGGTAACTCAAAACAGCAACTTAGGGACTTCCCCGGTGGCGCAGTGGTTGAGAATCCGCCTGCCAACGCAGGGGACATGGGTTCGAGCCCTGGTCCAGGAAGATCCCACATGCCACAGAGCAACTAAGCCCGTGCACCGCAAGTACTGAGCCTGCACTCTAGAGCCTGCGAACCACAACTACTGAGTCCGCGAGCTACAACTACTGAGCCCGTACACCTAGAGCCCGTGCTCTGCAGCAAGAGAAGCCACCGCAATGAGAAGCCTGTGCACCGCAACGAAGAGAAGTCCCCGCTCGCCACACTAGAGAAAGCCCACGCGCAGCAACGAGGAACCAACGCAGCCAAAAATAAATAAATACAAATAAATAAAATTAAAACAAAACAGAAACCGGCAGCTTAGAATTCCAGCTTATATATATATATATCATCTTCAGCAAAGAACAGTCAATTTGTGGAGAAATGACAGGACAAAGGAGCTTGAGCTGGGGTAGTGACTTGTGGAGCAGTAACTAGGAAGATGAGGGTTCGTTTAGTGAGGTGTGTTTGTACAGATTCTCAGCCCCAATTCCGCATCGCTGGTGAGAAGAATGTCTTCCTCTGGTACAGAGAGGGCACCTTTCACTCAGGAGTTTTATCTCCTGCTTTCAGGCTGAAAAGAAGGGTCAGAGTGCTCTTCTTTCCACCTGTTTCTCAAATGCCTTTAACTCAAAATAAGCAACATGCCAAAACGGTGTATTTTGGGGGTGACATGATCTGAACTCCTTCACAGCTAAAGGATTACAAAGGGGACAATGGTACTATGATGCACTCCAAGGCGGGGGAAAGGTCGCTAGCATGCGGTGTGTCTGGTGAGAAAAAGGCTGACAGGCACATCTTTATTACCTTTATTAAAGCACATGGGACGCTGCTAAGTCCTCCCCCTCCAGCACATCCACCAAACAATTAAACACGTCCTCTCCGCGCTTGCTTTGGAGAACCCAGTATGACAAATGGCACTTAAACAGCATTATAGTCAATCATGTCACAAAAGTGACTTGAGCCGAAAACTTCTGAGCCTGACAATCTGTTGCCTTCTTATTTTGACTCTCCTCATAGTAGTTCGAATGTTGCATTTTATCTTTTTATATTTTTACTTATTATAAAACCTCTATTAAAAATAACACGAGGGCTTCCCTGGTGGCGCAGTGGTTGAGAATCTGCCTGCTAATGCAGGGGACACGGGTTCGAGCCCTGGTCTGGGAAGATCCCACATGCCACGGAGCAGCTGGGCCCGTGAGCCACAATTGCTGAGCCTGCGCGTCTGGAGCCTGTGCCCCGCAACGGGAGGGGCCGCGATGGAGAAAGGCCCGCGCACCGCGATGAAGAGCGGTCCCCGCACCGCGATGAAGAGTGGCCCCCGCTTGCCGCAACTGGAGAAAGCCCTCGCACGAACCGAAGACCCAATACAGACAAAAATAAATTAATTAATAAAAAAAAAAAAAAAAAAAAATAACACGAAAGGGGGGGGGGTTCCCTGGTAATCCAGTGGTTAGCACTCAGTGCTTTCAGTGCCGTGGCCCCAGGTTCAAGTCCTGGTCGGGGAACTAAGATCCCACAAGTCTCATGGTGCAGCCAAAAAAAAAAAAAAAAAAAAACATGAAAAGGGATTTTGAAAGAAAAAAGCCCCCCACCTCAATTCTAACATCTGTTCTGATTTTCTACATTCCCTTCCAGGCTCTGTTCTTGAGATACTGGTGTTTTATTTATATATATATATATATATATATATATATATATATATATATATATATATATATATATATACACACACACACACACACACACACACATACACACATAATCTTAGGGTACAGACAATTTTGTATTCTGTTGTTCCCAATGAATATTATATTATCAACATTCTCCTATGGTGTTACATAATTACAACTGTGCAGCATAAAATTCTACTGGATAATATGCTATAATTGATAAAGCTATTCAACTAGTTTTGAATAATTTATGATATGTCCCTTATTTTCACACCCATCCTTCCTTATAGATCCACTGCAAAAAAAAAAATCTTTAAGGAAAAATATTTCAAAATTAACAAAATATTTCTTGAGATCAATTTTCAGGAGTGAATGGGACTATGCTGTGAAAGGGAATGAACATTTCTGTGGTTCTTGATTTCACAGCTAAATTGCTGTCCTCAGGGATGTTACCAGTTTAAGCTGTAAATGTGTAAAATACATTGTCAGGACGCCCCATAACAATACAGGAAATGGTCCATCAAGCCAGTGTTCTCTTATAGGACTTTCTGAGCGCCACACTCCACATATGAACTGAGGTGTACCCGCTCCTCATATCCGCTCATGATCTGCCCAAATCAGGCTCAATTTGTGCAAACCTATGGCATCTGTTCCCAGGCAACTTCCAAAATACTGTATAGTTATTTTTTCCTTGAATATTGACATTTCTGCATATGTATGGATATATTTCCATTGTAACTCACCCAGGTCCAAAATACCAGAGAGGGGTGTTGAGAGTCCACAGAAACTCAGAGCCACCAGATTTTCCAAGATTGGCAAGAATTCAGAGAGGCTTGGTATGCAAGAAAGCACTAATCCTTGTGCTGTAATGGTTCCATATCTTAAATATTTTCCTTTAAAATCAGATTTGGCTCAAAAAGCATATGGGTATTTAACTGACAAGGAACAACCCAAATTTTAAAAATGCCTCCAGTGGAGAAAAGAACAACATCGTGCTCTCTCCCCCACATTACTCCTCCCTATCTGTACGTTTCTCACCGCATTTCCACCCGCCCTCCGAGCTAGGTCTCTCGGAAGAGCAGCAGCTTATGAACTATGCCATCCTCTTCGTGATAAACATTCAGCTCTTCATTCCTCTTGCTACTTCACAGATATGTATGAAGGTGAAATCAATAATATACATGAAGACTTTTAAAAACTAGAAATAAAGCACTAGGGCTTAACGAATAGATATTGATTGGTATTAATTATCATTAACATTTCCAAAACAGCAAGAAAAAGAAAGATAATATGGCTAAAAATAAGAACTTGGAAAAAATTGCTGATGTAGAGGTCAATTTAAGAATAAAGTTGAACATGATTTTGGAAGCCTGGCCATAAATATATCAAGTTGGTATTAAAAGTGTTGCAATTTAGGTCAGTCCAAGTAAATAGACTTTTTTGGGCTTCCTCAGAAAATTCAAAATTTTAGTAAAAAATAGTGGATATCTTTTTCCCTCCAAAATCCTTTCTCCCTTCAGATAAATATGTATGAAATTTCAGCTGACGTATGTTAACACAGTGTTGAGACAGACATCAAGGCAATAACTGACAGCCCACTAGTGGGTAATATTCTGATATTCATCCAATAAACAGCCTTCGAATGCTTGCAATGCTCAGTTTTCTGTGGTTAGCCCTTTGGAGGACTAAATAAGAATAAAATTATCATTTCCAGCTATAAATATAACTTTTCTTCATAAGGAAGGATCTGATGTTTAGGTGATGTGGTGTATAAATTGCTTGTTGCTATACTGAGGGCTGAGGGCAGCCTCATCACGCCTAGAAGCTGGAATTGAGGCAGTGAATGAATCAGTGGTCGTTACTGTTTTAAATCCCAATTTGCCTATTCTGAGATATTAAAACAGGGAAGCAGGAAACATTACAAACTGTAATTTGCTTATTTAATGTGATTTTTGGTGCACCAGAAGAGCTTCTTTGAGCAATAAACTCTCACTTGTTTGCTAGTCCCTAAAATACTGAGGCACATGATTCCTTTGCTTTCAGAAACTGACCTCTTTCAAAATGTTAGAGGTAACTAGTTGAGCTGCGGGTTGTTGACAGGCATTTACATTTGGTATGATGCAGTTTCAGGGTTTGTCTTGAGAGGGATTTTGTTTGGGAAAGAGCTTAAGACCCAAAATATGGGAGAGAGACTCCAGTGACAGGCTGGGGAGCTCCAGAGAAAACTGTGGCTCACATCACACCACAGTTTGGCCTAGGATCGGCATTGTAGAAACCACCACCACCAAATCTTAAAAAAGAGGTAAATCTGAAGTCTTTCTCTAACCAGGTGGAACAACGTGACATTCTACGAGATGACTACATACATAGGGAAGAAAGTGAACGAACCTCCAGGAAAAACATCTGGACTCTTCTTTAGAGAACACTGCACTAAGATGAAGTTTTTTTTTTTTAACATCTTTATTGGAGTATCATTGCTTTACAATGGTGTGTTAGTTTCTGCTGTATAACAAAGTGAATCAGCTATACATATACATATATCCCCATATCTCCTCCCTCTTGCATCTCCCTCCCACCCTCCCTATCCCACCCCTCTAGGTGGTCACAAAGCACCGAGCTGATATCCCTGTTCTATGCGGCCTCTTCCCACTAGCTAGCTATTTTACGTTTGGTAGTGTATATATGTCCATGCCACTCTCTCACTTCGTCCCAGCTTACCCATCCCCCTCCCTGTGTCCTCAAGTCCATTCTCTACATCTGCATCTTTATTCCTGTCCTGCCCCTAGGTTCTTCAGAACCCTTTTTTTTTTTTTTAAGATTCCATATATATGTGTTAGCATATGGTATTTGTTTTTCTCTTTCTGACTTACTTCACTCTGTATGACAGTCTCTAGGTCCATCCACCTCACTACAAATAACTCAACTTCGTTTCTTTTTATGGCTGAGTAATATTCCATTGTATATATGTGCCACATCTTCTTTATCCATTCATAAGATGAAGCTTTAACCATCCAGAATAAGTCAGGCCTGGGAGAGAGAGATGGGCAGCAGGAGAGAGGGCCCTCTTGGGATGAGTACGTAAGTGCCATCCCAGCTGTCAGAAGGTGGTATTAAATGGGTGAGACTTTGGCGGGAACCCAACCCTGGATCGCTTGAGTGTGCGGGTTTTACTAGAGTCTTGTGCACGAAAGAGACAAGAAAGTAGAGACTGATTGCCCAGTGACTTTCTTTTTCCAAACTTGCTTTTCTATAAAATAGTTTGGGACCGAACATGCAGATCCTTAATCACCTTGTCCCCCTCAGATGTGGTGACTCAGGTGGAATGTGCCCAGCCAGGTAAGCCATGCTTCTGCCTACCCCTAGTCAAGAGCAGTGCCCAGCTGTCCTCCTGGGACAATCTGCTTCAAGACCCTTAATTTGCAAAGCCCTCTGTTACCGCAGCCTAAGGAATTATTCTTAGGACTCAAGTGTTGTAAAACAGCCAAAACTCCCTTAAATTCTTTCTTGAGAGGGCCCCTATTATGTGGGGACATGCCAGCCCCACCCTCCAGCCTGCTTCCTGCTTGGCAATTTAGAAAGAAAGCAGAACAGTTAGCTTTCCTAGTCCATTATTCACCTCTGAAAGGTAATCAAAGGGAATGCCTTTCCTCCTATTATCCCATTGTTCAATTTTATGGAGGACTGCCTCTGAATATAGATGTTGTCAAAGCAGCCAAGAACCTAATGTAAACAAGAGTTTCCTAGTAATACTTGTTCAAATTATCTTATTCCCATGGCTAGCACTGCCAAATTCCTGAAGGACATAGTGAGGCTTCCATATGATTTAACCTACTTTAACAGCTGAACATCTATCTGCAGGACACCCAAGAAGGCCATGGGGGCACAAGCTTTAAACATCATACAAATGGAATCATTCAGTGTGTACGCTTTGTGTCTGGCTTCTTTGCTCAAGCTCCTGTTTGCTTAAGCTCCTGTGAGAATTCATTATGTTGGTGTATGAAGCTGTAATCTATCATTTTAATTTCTGTATAGAAATCCCATCATAGAAATTTAATTCCATCACAGGACTATACCACCATTTATTTATCCGTTTTGCCTATGATGGACATTTTGGGCTGTTTCCAATTTGGAGCAAGTATTAGTTTCCCATTGCTACTGTAACAAATGACCACAAATTTAGTGGCTTAAGATAACACAAAATTGTTATCCTGTAGTTCTGGAGGTCATAAGTCTAAAGTGTGTCCACGGGGTTGCATGACTTTTGGAGCCTTTAGAGGAGAAGCCATTTTCTTGCCTTTTACAGCATCTAGAGGCCACATATAGTCTTTATCTTTAGCTCATGGTCCCTTTCTCCAACTTCAAAGCCAGTAACATAGCATCTATTCTCCTCTCTGACCTCTGCTTCCATCCATACATTTCTCTCTGACTTTGACCCTCCTGTGTCCTCCTTATAAGGATCCCTGTGATTACGCTGGGTTCACCTGGATAATCCAGAATAATCCGCCCATCTCAACATCCTTAACTTTATCGCCACCACAACCCACAGATCAACAAGCATCCCAGCAAAAAAGGAAAAAAGTCATCACTGCAGCCATGGTCAGAGAGTTAACGAACTCCATCTCAGAACTGCATCCTATTTTCTCCAAAGCCCATGTTCTTGCTATTTCTAACATGCCATTTATTTCACCTATTAACTGATTTTAAGGTTCTCTCTGATGGACTCCACATTTTCTATCTAATCTTATTTCCCCTATATCTTAACTTGGTCTTCCCATCATACTTTTTCAATACTCTTCTCCCTCTTGTTTGCAAATACCAAATGCATGCCGGATTGTGTTCCTTTGCTATGTTATTCTCAGCCTCTCCTCACTTTTCTTTGAAATGTCCGCCCTTTGATTATTTTTTGTGTAACGTATAAGAAAATAGATACATAAGTATTAAAGTAAAAAAGAGGGTCATCTCTGTGTCACTGAAATTGCCTTGAACACCAGCAGTGGTACACATCACATTCTTGAAACTCTGAGCTGGGTTGAGAAGCAGGGGCTTCACCTCACTGTGGAGGCCAGAGGATCTGCAGTGAGCTGTCTGGGATGTTATCAAAAGGACTTATGCGTCTAACAGCATTACACCACACGACCTGTACAGTCCTTTACATTTTGAGATTCTCATTCCAGTTTCAAAATCTAAAAACTAGCATACAATTCTGGAAACATTTGTTTCATTTAGGTATAACTCAAAAATTAAATATATGCTCTACAGCCCTCCTCCGAAGCTAGAAATTACAGGCCTCCCTCGAAGATGGGTAACACTCTTAATTAGAGACATAAATAACTGTAACATTTATACCAATGGGTTCCACAGGATTGCTCATATTTGATTGGATCCTGGGGAGAGGGCAGTCTGCAGTAACTGCTGGATTCCCCACATCAAAAAGCAAGCAAACAAATTAAAAAACCCTGTTCTGGTGAAAATGGACGTGGTGAAATGTTTGCAGTGTGACAGGTTTATTATTTCTTTGAGACTTATTTGAAGAGTAATGCCAACCATCCCAGGCAGACTAAAATCTATGTGAACTGTCAAGCCCATCAAGAGAAGACCCCCCCACCGAGCCCCTGTGTCACCCATGCCAAGACTCAATCCCTCTGCTGTAGCCTCGGGCTATTTCCTCTCCTTTTCTCAGCAGAAATGGACACTAGCTGGTCACTAAGTCTGTAAAATAACCCCCAGGGCTTTGGCCACCACAGCTATAACCTGCTCCTCAACCCTGTCCCTCCCATAATCCTCCTCTCCGTAACCTTTCCTTAGCTGGTGCTGTGTGAAAACTGAACTCTAAACCATCCCTCATCCTGGAATCTTCCCTGAATCTGTCTCACCCTAAAGAGGACAGAAGTGAAACCAGCGCTGGGTGTGACACTGGGACAAAGACAGGGACTGTCTCAGCCCAGAATTATGCATGCTGTGAAAAACAGGGCTACTCAATTGTGTCTTCAGAGGATATCATTACAATGAAGAAAACACAGCTCCTGCTGGATGAGATGCCTGACAAGGCGCAGCCAACACAATGATGCCATACCCAGGGGAGGAACACAAACGTCCCAGGGTTTGAGCATAACTCCCCAGGGAGATGAAGCCAACAGGGCAGGAGGGCCCTTGCCAGCAAAACCAGTTGTAAACAAGTCAAGGTAAATATGAATGAGTCCTTTTGTTCAATGAGATTCTAAACCCTGGGAAAGCTGAGAAGCATCATATATGTGTCATATATCATAGAAGTATCATACATCAAGACACAGACGACAAATACCTGCACTGCTGTCGTATACATCACAAGCAGGAAGTAAATGCACCAATTGATGACAAGAAGCAATTTCTTCAGCCCCCTTTCCTTATGTAAAATTTAAGACATGCAGTCAGAGCAGACAGATGGAGAATTATTCAAGTTCTGCCTTGGTTTTCTACTTCTGTTAGGGTCTTTGAGGGGCCCCAAGAGATAACACTCTTCTTTCTTGCCTGCTTTATGAGCCAATTGAGAAACAGATCAAGAAAGATGGCAGGTGAAGGCTACAATGACACCTTTATTAAGCTGATACTGAGGACATAGCTTGTATCTGCGAGCAAATAAACTTTCCAGTACTGAACCGCAGTCACAGCAGCCTGGACCATGGCAACCTCCCACCCGGCCCTGCCCCTCCCCAGCCCACCGCTCAGTTCACGTCTCCCTGAGGGCAGGGTAGCTCCCAAAAAGGAAAACAGAGAGGGGCTGAGCCAGTCACATTGGTTTGTTCTCTCTAAATTTCCTATCAGCCAAATCACTCCATCTTCTCTGAGCAGAGGGTGAGACAGCCCCGGGTGTTACATAGTGAATAAATGAATGAATATGTAAGCAGGTGTAGGTGTGCACTGCGTGCATGTGCATATGTGTGCATGCACAGGTGTACATGTGTGTCTGAATGTACATGTATGCCTGTATCGAGCACTAGAGCCAGGTGTACATATTTGGGCAGATTCATTTCAACAAACATTCCTTGAGTACCAATGATGATGGCAACTGTGAAGAGGAGTATTACATTTCTCTAGAGGCAAAAAGCTTATAAGCTGGTAGGAAAGATAGATACGTAAGCAACCATTCGTAGCACAAGATCAAAGATGCTAAATGCAGTAGCAGCACAAAGAAGAGGAGAGTTGTTCTGATCTGCAGGATGGCAGGGATATTTGAGATCAGCTTGAGAGGAGACGGGAGGTGCCTGAGGGCATTCCAGGCAAAGGCATAGCAGGAGCTCAGGCCAGAGGTGGAAATACAGGGCATGTTTAAGCAATAAGTCATTTGTCGTGCCAGGGCAGAAATTAATATGAGAGTTACTACACCAGACCAGACCAGACCAGGGATAACATCTTGCCTTTTTTCACCTGATTTCATAGGGTACATGGTGATGAATGATGGGAGATGGCCAACTTGTGAAGAACTTCGACTGCTATACTAAGAAATGTGAACTTCCTTTCTTGAGGCAAAGGGAAACCATTATGTCCAAGCGGAGAAAGGCAATGGCAAGAGTGGATTGGAAATTTCAGGGTGAAGGGGTTATTACGTTGGCTTGGGTGAGAGAAAATGAGGGCCTGAACTAGGTGACAGAAAGGAGGGATCAAAGAGGTGACACTTTTACCGATACACTCGTAAGTATTCTATTAGCATGAGGAGGCTGCTTTCGGATCAGGGGACTGGCTGTATGATGATGTCACCCGCACGAGGAGGAAGAGGATGATGGGGTAAGAAAGATGAAGTTAATTTCGAACTACTGTGTCTTCCCTGAACTTTGTAACCCCAAAGCCTACATAGATGCTGACTTCGGGGGACTGTGTCCTCTAGCTGGTCAGGCAGCAAAGAATGAACGTTTTCTCTCGTCACTATGGTTCGCCTTCCAGAGAAAACTGTTTACTTCTGGAGGAGGCCAATTCCTCTCCCATCTGGAACCTTTCGTCTCTAATGAATTCATCTCTGTAGCTCAAACTCAAGAAAAGTCTCAATTTGCATCCTCAGTGGGAGCCCTGAAGAAGCAGCGTTCCTAGAACACGGGATGTATTGCTCTTGCTCTGGTCTGCTCTGCTCAGAGTCTAGCAAGCCACTACCGCGGGCACGTCCAGGGGTGTATGACCTGAGAGAGTGATAAAGGGACCTAAAGCACATCAGCTGTGAATAGGCACGTCTGTGGGTCCAAGGAGAAGTCAAGTTCCAGGAGAGGACAGGCTGCCTGGTGGCTCCAGGCAGCAGAGGAGGCTCTGCTGGGCCAGCTGGGACGCGGAAGCAGAAGAAAGCACCCTCAGCCTGCCACATCAGCCTGGAAGGATGCAGAGAAGGCCTTCAGCTGCAGGATTCAGTAGAACCGGGCTCTAAAGAAAGGATGAAGATGGGAGGGCAAACACAACAGCAACTGAGGTGGATTCCAAGAATGAAGAGTGGTTAGCCAGAAATATGGCAGCTAAAAGCCAACAGTGGGTGGATTCCCAAAGTAGGGACCTGAGAATTGAAAGGGATTGAAAAATCAAAGATCTAGTGATACAAAGACATATGCGCTATGGGCTGCTGCTGGTTCTAAGGGGTGTGGTGCCGTCTGCGAAAGCTCAGCAGGCACTGGGGTCACTGGTCTGCAGAAGAGTTGATCGCTGTTAACTAAACTGTAAGCTCCTGGAAGGCACAGAGTGCAGAGGTGAGGTCTTGACCAGCAGGCAATCAATGGATATTGGTTGATCAATTGCTTAAATAATACTTTCAAGAGGACAGTCTCTTAATTGGTACTTTATACTTTTGAAATGGCTTTGATTTTTCTAGTTTCTCTCTTTCTCTCTTTTTTTTCCCCTGGCAGCTGTTATTGCTTCAGCAAACTGAAGCTGCTGCTATTTCAGCATCATTGCTAAGAAGGGCATCGGAGCATCTTAATGTCAGGCTGAGCTCACTCATCCAGATTAATTCCTTAGATGTTCAGCAGAATTTCGAGTAAAGTCACCTTTCGGTGGGAACAAAAGGCAGATAACTCACTTTATCCGTGAGCCTTTTATCTTGTTGACAAACTCCAATTCTCATCCATTCCAATTTTCATGGCAATCCAAGAAATTGCCAGAAGAATAAATGTGGACTTTGGAAAGATACACTTTGCTCCTTGCTGTCATGTGAAGTCCCCATCGTCCTGGCAGTTTCTGATTCAGTTCCAAGAGCACTACAGAAACATGATTACTGTGTTCCCTAAGCTTCTCACTGGTTTTAAAGAAGTAGCTGGTTTCCACTTTCTTTATGGAAACTTTACGAATTATCTCCAAAGGCCAAGAGTCCAAGAAGACATGCAGAATCTTGGAGTTTGAGAGGACATGTGAGGTCACCTAACCCCTCCTGTGTCAGATGGGTAAGCTGAGGCTCAGAGAATGATCCTTGCCTAAGGTCCCACTAAGTGGAATGCTGGCACTTGGAACTGAGCTGCCCGTGTTCTAAATAGCATGACTCCTCATTGACAGAAATACAGTGGATCCAAATATTAAAAAATGAATGCAAAATATGATTGAAATATAATAAAAAGCGATCAAAACAAAAAACGCAAACATAAGGGGGGAAGTCTTAAACAAAAAAAATAATGCATATGGCATTTGCTGCCCAGACCAGGTAATCATTCTGCTTAACACACTTATGCATCCATAAGATAAAGCACTCTCAAGCTATCTATACATGTAGACCTCAAAAGGCACATTATATCCCCTTTTTCTCTGCAAAAATGACAAGCAGTTATAATCTTTTTCTGAGCAAATGATGACCATCCCTAGCACCCAGCATCATGAAAACTCAGGTAGATAAGTTTCACTTTCCATCTCTCAGTTTTTATCCCAGAACAAAGGGAAATTATAAGGCATTGCACTAACAATGGAAACGTAATCTCTTTTTTTTTTTTTCCTGTTTTTTTTGTTGCTAGGGTATAAGACCACGTGCACCATAAAACTCTCTCCCGTCTGGCTGGTTTTGCAAACTTCTCTGGGACCCGGTTTTTACAGTTGAGCAATTAATTCTCTCTAACACTTGGGAGCTGCTGAAATAAAGATTTCAGAGAGAGCAGTTCATGACCTTATGCCTTTGTGAGCTGTACTGAAAACTGACTTCCTGCATTACTGGGAGAGAAAAATCTATTAAAATCTCTTGGGTGAATACTTCAACAGCCTGATTTCATTTTGAAACTAATCATTTGTTATAGTTTAGAAGGCATGATGAATGATGCCACTTCAAATATTAATATTGTTATAACCCTAGATAACATGCTTTTTCCTTGATTCAGAGCTTTTTTATAACATGTCAACAATTCCATAAAGCCCCTTCTATAACATTTGAAATCTAGTCAAATACAAGAAAACAAAAAACCCCGTTGTTTGATATTGTTGAAAAAGTATCAAAAACTGTTAAATATCTATAAACCTAACCCCCCAAAATCACATGAAGTTATGGAAAAAACTTAAAACTCTAATGAAGGATATAAAAGACCACCTAAATAAGCTGACATATGTACCATATTTATGAGTGGGCCAACTTAGCACAGAAGAGACGATAATTTTCCTTAATCTCTAAATTAATGCAATTTAAATCAAAATCTCAAGATGATTTTTTCCAGCTTTACTGAGATACAATTGACACATAATAGTATTTAAGCTTAAGGTGTGCAATGTGATGACTTGATACACATATGTATATACTGTGAAATGATTACCGCTCTAAAAAATGAAGCTTACTAAAACAGACAGACATTCTACAGCTCCTCCCATCAGGAGGTAGGTGGAGTCTTTTTTACCGCTTCTTGAATTTGGGCTTAGTCATATGACTTGCTTTGGCCCACTGGGTACTAGCAATTTGAAGAAGCAGAGGCTTGAAAAGCATGTGTACATGGGGGCTTGCCCTGTCCCCAGCTGCTGGAGACCCCAAGATCATCACGTGAAGAGGCCTGGGCTAGCCTCCTGGAGGATGAGAGGTCCACCCATCCCAGCTGAGGTCCCCATGATGTGAGACCACACCTCGACCATCCATCCCCAGGAAGCAGGCCCCGTCCAGAAGGACCACCCTGCCAGCCCATCGCAATTCATCACTGATGGCTTAAGCCACTATGCTTTGGATTGGGTCTGTTATTACAGCAAAAGGTAGCTGATTCAAGCAGGGGCACGAAAAGTAGAAACTGCAAAGGAAAAAAAAAAAAAAAGGATGAATTTAATGACATCAAAAGTAAAACTTTCTTCAAAATAAGACAACCCTAGACAAAGGTAACAGAGAGGAGATGTGCTGGAAGAAGATATTTTGCAAAACTAGGACAAAGGATTAAAATCCAGAACATCTAAGGAACTCCTGCAATTTAGCAAGAAAAAAACAGAAAAATGGGCAAAAATATGAAAAAGGAATTCACAGAAGTAAATGCAGAATGGCCAATAAATAGATGAGGAGACTCTCAAACTCACTAGTAATCAGAGAAATGCAGATTGTGTTAAAAATGAGATACTACATGGAGGTGTCTCAAAAAACTAAAAACGGAACTACCATATGATCCAACAATTCCACTCCTGGGTATCTATCCAGAAAAACAAAAACGCTAATTCAAAAAGATACATGCACCCCAATGTTCATAGCAGCACTATTCACAACAGCCAAGACAAGGAAACCACCTAAATGTCCATCAAGAGATGAATGGATAAAGAAGATGTGGTACATATATAAAATGGAATATTACTCAACCATAAAGAGAGTGAAATAATGCCATTTGCAGCTACATGGATGGACTTGGAAGATATTATGCTAACTGAAATAAGTCAGACAGAGAAAGACAAATACTGTATGATATCACTTGTATGTGGAATCTAAAAAATACAACAAACTAGTGATTATAACAAAAAAGAAGCAGACTCACAGATACAGAGAACAAACTAGTGGTTACCAGTGGGGAAAGGGAAAGGGGAGGGTCATTACAGGGGTAAGGGATTAAGCAGTACAAACTGTTATGTATAAAATAAGCTACAAGGATATAACATACAACACAGGGAAAATAGCCAATATTTTATAATAACCATAAATGGAGTATAACCTTTAAAAATTGTGAATCATTATATCGTACACTTGTAACTTACATAATATTGTACATCAACTAAACTTCAATAAAAAAATGAGATACTACCTTATAACCATTAGACTGGTAAAAAATATAATGTTGTGTAACAGCAAGTGCTGACAAGGACGTGGGGAAATGGAAGTCCTTATTGCACTACAGATGGGCAGGAGTCACTTGTTGCTGCCATTTTTGGAGGTCAGTTGGGCAATATTAGTGAAAACATGTATATGTATATTCTCCATGTGACCCAGAAATACTGTTCCTGGGTGACAGCCCAGAGGAACTGAGAGGTGCTGAAAGAGACTCATGTCGGTGTGTCTGCACTAGCATTGTCAATGTAAATGGCTGTAAACAGTCTAACTGTCCTTCAGTGAAAGAGTGGACGTGTTATCTGTGGTACATGCACAGGACGGAAAAACTAGACAACAGTCAGAGGCAGTAAATAAATTTGACTTATACCCACATGGTTACATCTCAGAAACCTCATGACGAGTGAAAAAATAAGTACAATGAGACGTACAGCACAAAACTGGTTATGTGAATGAAAGTCTACTTTATATATATGAAGGTATGGAAGGTGAGTTAGAAGAACACGTGATAAAACCCAGAATGGATGTTTATAAGAGGAGAATAATATGAGCAATTAAGGGACTATAATAAAATAAAATCAGAAATTTAGTTTTATACGTGTACCTACTGCTTACGACAACATGAGCTTTACTGACAAAGTTGTGATTTGGAAGACCAAGTAAAAATATATTTCTAAACCAAAAAAGAGCTTCTTTTACGTAAGTAGAAACAAATGCAGTGATCTCCCCAACTCTGGCAACATTCTGCTGGTACCACTAGCATCACTGTTAGCCTATAACTCTAAATGGATGCCCAGTGGAAAATGAAACAGGACAAAAGGCATCTTTCCTCTTGTTAAAGGAAGAATCTGTGTAGGGAACTCCCAGGCTTGTTGCTGAGATCATATATTAAAGGGCTAGTGGTCCCCTTCCCTCTTACCACAGACTGGCCTCCACAGTGCACTCTGTTCTACGGCTGTGCTTTGTAACAACTATTTCTTTAAATATGAATTCAATATCTATGCAGGGCCTCCTACGCTATACCTCTCTTGAGTATAATTTCATTGAATTTACATCCAAAGGTGAAACCAAAATTATTTTATATTCTTACCTGAGAACAGCCACTCATGTAAAAAATAAGGTGTTGTTTCTTGGGTTAGTTAAGAATTTGTCCTGGCTCTGGTCTTATTACTTTGGTTATATCTGGTTGAGATTTTCACAGCCATTTGAATTTGTGAAATAGACCCTCCTTTGCCTTCTTCCCCAGAGAGCAGCCCATGATGAGATCATAGGTGTCCGTGTAGTGGGCTGGGTGGGGGCAGTGTCGGGGTTAGGATGGGGGAGAGTGCTAAGCATGAGGAACAGACAAAATCCAATGTAATGACACATAATTAATATTATGTGTCAACGTGGCTGGGCCATGGTGTCCAGATATTTGGTAAAACATTATTCTCGATGTTTTGTGAGTGATTTTAGAGGAGATTAACATTTAAATCGTTGGCCTTTAATTGGACTGCCCTCTACACTGTGGGCGGGTCTCATCCAATCAGTCAAAGGCCTGAAGAACATGGAGACTGACCTCTCTCCAGTCTGATGGCCTTTGGATATGAGCCTGACAGCTCATCCTACAGATTTTGGACTTGCCAGACAATTCTTTAATTTCTCTCTCTCTCTCTCTCTCTCTCTCTCTCCATATGTACATATCCTATTGGTTCTGTTTCCCTGGAGAACTCTAATATACCAAGGAACTCCTGTAAGGAGTTGATCAGAAGACAAAGAGTGTATGCCGTCAGCTTCTGACCTCAGGATTGGTGGTTTGGGATCAGTGATAAGGAACAATTTCA
The DNA here is from genome assembly GCF_949987535.1 of Balaenoptera acutorostrata. NCBI lineage: Eukaryota > Metazoa > Chordata > Mammalia > Artiodactyla > Balaenopteridae > Balaenoptera > Balaenoptera acutorostrata. The sequence goes on from NC_080076.1 coordinate 13,739,353, forward strand.
GAACAGCATAGTGGAAAGATGCTCAGATTTTGTGTAGGTAGTGCTCAATTTCCAACAAACAGAACTGTTTACATAAGAGGGGGAAACATCCCTAAAACAACAGGCAACCACCACCCCCAAAACTCTATCCATTTTAACCACAACAATTCACCAGATGGCTCGGCTTGATTTCCCAGAATGTGAAACAATTCTATGAAGGAAAATGAGCTGATTTTAAAAACTGGAAATAACATAGGATTTTTTTTTCATTTGTTTTGTTTTGCTTTTTACTCTCATCACTCAATATGATCCAGTTGCCATAATGTACGAGTCCTATGTGGGTCAGGTTGGATGCCAGGTTAAACATGAAGAAGTCAGAGGGAAATGTCAGGCCAGTGAGTGGAAAGGGAAGGTGGGTCACTCAGCCTGTTGGAGAAAGAGGATCACAGGGAATTTTTCCCTGTTGTAAATTCCTAATATTGCCATCATGAAATTGTTTGACCAATAAATAACCTTGTCTAGATTTAAGCATTCCTTAGGAAAAACAAACTAACATGCTAAACTTTCCTCTCCATTATGCTTTGGAGAAGCTCAACTGACTTCCCCACGAGACCACAATCACATCACTTTTTCCTGGTCATCGTTAGGTTTAACTACAGGCAAAAGAGGACACGAACACTAATCAGAGTCATAATAGACGTGTGGACGGAAACAGAATCCTAGGGTCAGAAGGAAACTTGGAAAAGTGTTTGGTCCATCCCCACGGCTCTTGGGCTGCACCTAAACTCTTTTTTTTTTTTTTTAACATCTTCATTGGAGTATACCTGCTTTACAATGGTGTGTTAGTTTCTGCTTTATAACAAAGTGAATCCGTTATACATATACATATATCCCCATATCTCTTCCCTCTTGTGTCTCCCTCCCTCCCACTCTCCCTATCCCACCCCTCTAGCTGGTCACAAAGCACCAAGCTGATCTCCCTGTGCTATGCCAGCTGCTTCCCACTATCTATCTATTTACATTTGGTAGTGTATATATGTCCATGCCACTCTCTCACCCTGTCACATCTCACCCCTCCCCCTTCCCATATCCTCAAGCCCATTCTTTAGTAGGTCTGTGTCTTTATTCCCGTCTTGCCACTAGGTTCTTCATGGCCCTTTTTTTTTTCCCTTAGATTCCGTATATATGTGTTAGCATACTGTATTTGTTTTTCTCTTTCTGACTTACTTCACTCTGTAGGACAGACTCTAGGTCCATCCACCTCACTACAAATAACTCAATTCCGTTTCTTTTTATGGCTGAGTAATATTCCATTGTATATATGTGCCACATCTTCTTTATCCATTCGTCTGTCGATGGACACTTAGGTTGCTTCCATGTCCTGGCTATTGTAAATAGAGCTGCAATGAACATTGTGGTACAGGACTCTTTTTGAATTATGGTTTTCTCAGGATATATGCCCAGTAGTGGGATTGCTGGGTCGTATGGTAGTTCTACTTTTAGTTTTTTAAGAAACCTCCATACTGTTCTCCATAGTGGCTGTATCAATTTACATTCCCACCAACAGTGCAAAAGGGTTCCCTTTTCTCCACACCCTCTCCAGCATTTACTGTTTGTAGATTTTTTGATGATGGCCATTCTGACCGGTGTGAGATGATCTCATTGTAGTTTTGGTTTGCATTTCTCTAATGATTAATGATGTTGAGCATTCTTTCACGTGTTTGTTGGCAATTTGTCTATCTTCTTTGGAGAAATGTCTATTTAGGTCTTCTGTCCATTTTTGGATTGGGTTTTTTGTTTTTGTGATATTGAGCTGCATGAGCTGCTTGTAAATCTTGGAGATTAATCCTTTGTCAGTTGCTTCATTTGCAAATATTTTCTCCCATTCTGAGGGTTATCTTTTCGTCTCGTTTATGGTTTCCTTTGCTGTGCAAAAGCTTTTAAGTTTTGTTAGGTCCCATTTGTTTATTTTTGTTTTTATTTCCATTTCTCTAGGAGATGGGTCAAAAAGGATCTTGCTGTGATTTAGGTCATAGAGTGTTCTGCCTATGTTTTCCTCTAAGAGTTTGATAGTGTCTGGCTTTATATTTAGGTCTTTAATCCATTTTGAGTTTATTTTTGTGTATGGTGTTAGGGAGTGTTCTAATTTCATTCTTTTACATGTATCTGTCCAGTTTTCCCAGCACCACTTATTGAAGAGACTGTCTTTTCTCCACTGTATATTCTTGCCTCCTTTTTCAAAGATAAGGTGACCATATGGGGCCGCACCTAAACTCTTAAAGCCCTTAGGAATTTACTGTGCTGAAGACCTCCAAGGACAATACCTCATGTGTCTTCGAAACTCATTCTAGTGTCTAAGAATACGTACTGTCAGGAAGTTCGGTGTTGTGAGTAAGTTTGGGCTCTGCTCACACCCACTTCCTCCGGCTCCGAGCTCGGGTGGAGATGGACGGCAGCTGTGCCCACAGTCCAGCCCGCCACACATGTGACGGTCGTCACCAAAACAGCCCCTGCCCACCCCCGCCCCTAGCCTTCTCTTCTCTGGGTTAAATGACTGCTGCCCCTCTAATATCTTCTCATTGGTTTCATTCTCTGGATTTAGGCCTACCTGTGCCTAATCTTGGACAAATAGTCCAGTGGAGCGTTGGTCACTATCGGCTCTCCGGTGACCAACTGTCCCAGTTTGCCAGGGCCTTCCCAGGACATGGGACTTTCAGAGCTGAAACCAGGAAAGTCCCAGGCAAACCAGGACACACTGGCTGAGTTGGTTCTCTAAAGGGGAGAAATGTCTCACCCCCAAATTTCGAGGACACTGCAAAAATCATAGATTTGTATCTGTGCCTTGGCTCAAATCCTCAGAGTGTGTACAGAGCCTGACTTCTCTCCCTCAAGTTCACTGCCCAAAAGGTGTCCCTCTTGTTGGAAGGGTTACGGGCAATGAGCCGTCCTCCGGTGCTGAAACAGAACATCTCAATGAATGACGTGTCACTGTCTGGACACGGCAAGACCAGTCCTAAGGTCCTCTTTCGTTGTTCTGTCGTCAGCACAGACCTCCGTCTGGAGGGGACGCGGCAGAGTGTTTGCCCCGCAGGGCACAGCACCCGGGTGTCCTCCACCAGTCACCTGGGGGAATGGACACATGTGGGGACGCAGCACATGTGAGTACAAAAAAGAATTCGGAGCAAAAACAGGAACAGAAATGAAGTGTGTGAGGGGGAGGAGAAACAGAGCAGGGGGAATGAAAAAAACAAAACAAAACAAAACGTGGGGCATGGAAGGGGGAGAAAATGGCCAGAAGTGTATAGAAGAGGAAAAACTTAACTTTGTTTCCCTCTCCCCTCCTAGGTTCATTGGCTGGGGCCCTGTGAATTAGACTAACAAAAGACAGATTAACAAGAGAAAAACAAACAAGTTTATTAACATGTGCATCGCACATGCACAAGGCGGCACTCAGAGATGAGTGATTCACGGGGTGGTCAGAACTTGGGCTTGTATGGCATCTTAACGAAAGAAAAATAAATGTCTAAGGAAGTGACAAGACAAAGGAAAAGGACTTTGAGTTTCTAGGGTGGCAAACTGTGGGAAGGTTAAGTATATGGGGAAATAATGGAAGATAAGGGTTCGTTAGGAAGTTTGTAAGGTAGGTTACTAAGAGTATAGAGTTGTCACCAGTGCTGAACTTCTGTCCTTCCTGGTAAAGAGGGGAGGGGAGACATCTTTACAAATTTATGTCCTGCTTTTAGGTGAATACAGGGAGGGTGGAGCGCTTTTCTTATATCTGCTTCTTCTCAATTGCCTTCAGCTCAAAATAATCCTTATGCCAAAGTGGCATGTTCTAGGGCGGCATATTCTGCTACCCTCCCAGGGCAGGAGCAAAAGCAATGGAGAAACTAAGGCTAGAAACATACTCAAAGGCAGGGAGAAATTGGCCAAGGACACAAAATGAATAAGTAAGGAGGAAGAACCTGAGAAGCCTGTGTTGGTAGGAGAAGTGAGAGCCTTCCCCAACCCTCTCTGTGTTTACCTTAACTTTTAGAAGAATGGTTCCCATTCTTGGAATTTCATAGACCAGAAAAAAAAAAAAATCAAGGCTGAAAAGAACATGAAACTGAAAGTACCTCCTACTATGCTCGTTATTTCCAAAAGCAAAGGGCACTGTACATTCTCTGAGTAGAGGAAAAAAACTGTCATCAGCAACCAAGTGCCAACATGCACACATAGGACATTGTCATTATCCCTCCCGTTTTGCCAAGGGATGCTGAAAACTCTGTCACAGGCTAGTGCCAGGTGTCAGCCCGGCATTTGGGAGGCCCTGCTTCAGTGAATCTGAGTTCAGCCCTGCACTTCTTTAGAAAAGTGCTAAGAGCTAAGGTTTATCGATCACTTATGTGCCAGCCCCTGCCCTCAGTCACTGTCATCTCGTGAAATCGCATCAATGATCCAGTTCTATTTACTGTCCTCATATTCCAAATAAGAAAACTGCGGCCTGGAAGTGTTAAGAAACTTGTCCACAGTCAAGTGGTAGAGGAGGGATTTAACCCAAGTCATCTGACTCCACGGCCAGTGTTTTAAACCGCGATGCTGCCCTTTGTAAACGTACTCCTTGACTGAGGGAGCCTTCTGGACTTTCTGGACACCTCTGGAGGGTTTTCAAAAGCTCGACATCAGTTTTGCTTATGTCTCCACGTGAAAAAATATGAGGGTCTCCCTACGACTATCTTTCCTGAAGCAGAAGTACTTAAGAGACTTGAAAGCAGCAACTGCAGCCTCTCCTTTGGTCCCACGTCCCTGCCCTGGCTGGATGTCAGCGCCTCACTTTCCTCCCAGGGTGGAGCCTATCCTCGCCAGTCGCTATTCATATCTATGTTTGTTCAGGGCCTTCCTTCCTGCCTCCCTTTTTGCCTTAAGATCTTCCCTTTTCAGCAGTGCTGGCCTTGATGCCTAACTCCAGCTGCACCTCAAAATCAGGACCACAGAAAGATACTGTCAGGTAGAAGTTTCTTACTTTTCTGCACTGGAGACTTGGTGCCCATGGAACAAGTGCTCAGACCAAAGCTGTGGGTGCACAGGGGATTAAGTGACAGGAAAACAAGAAACTGGATTGTCCTCCTATTCAAACCCTGTCTTGTAAGTGCAGGAGTATTTTATCTGTTCACCATTTGCTGACTGTTTTATTAACAATCTAATAATGAGGGGAGCTTTCATTATGGCTCTTCTGGAAGCTTGAGGGCTGTATTAGTTTACTATCCTGTTGTGTAAATCGGAACATCAGCATCGGGGCTGGAAGAGAGTTTAAACTATCCCCAACATGGTTCCAAACAGGTGAGAAGTCCTCCTAGCTTTAGAAATTTCTGGAGAAGAATCTTCCAGGATCGACTCTTTTAGCCCATCCCAATGTTTAATAATCCTCTTTGCTAAGAAATTTTTCTTCCTTTAATCCAAATCCTTTCTGCTGTAAACTTGTGTCTTATGGGTGCCCTTAGAGCTAAAAGCACCACCATCCCTACTACTTTTTAATGTAAACTTCTTCTCTGAAGGAGAGAATTCTTTAATTTTTTCTCATTTTCCAACCTTTAGAAGTTAACTTCTCTATCCTCTTTTGTACAATTGGAAAGGGACAGCAAATAGGTCTGGTTTAGCAATTCTCAGACCTAGAACTCCAAATTAACCTGCAATGCCAGAGTCCCACCTCAGCTATGCCAAACCAGAATGTTTGTGAGGGGGACTCCAGAATCTAAACAACCCCAGGTCATTCTGATACCAACATTGTTCAGACAGGCATCTGGGAACCCCTGACCCAGTCTAGTTCATTCTTAGATTTCCTCACGGCATCCAGATGGAACACCTCCAGTGAGACTGCAATCACTACATCCCAAGAAAACCCTTCCCAGAGGACAGCCAGAGCCCTCCAACCAGAAGAATGTTTTTCCTTTTACCAAGCCAAAATTTGCCTCCTTGAAGTTTCTATGAATTATGCTACACGCGGCCTCGGATGCCAGAGTATTTCTAATTCTCTTCATTAACTTTTCCAACCCTGGTAGTATACAAATCACATTTCCAGGTCAACATTAAAGTAAATAAATAAATAAAAATAAACAGTCCCATTTTCCAGGAATTGGTTACATGCACCGGGAAACTACGTATCCGATTGTCCAAGAGCCCTGGTTTTGTCATCAGCATATCAATGAAAAAGAAGCTGTCGAAAGATCTAGCTCACTGGTTCTGAGACGTTAGTGTGAAGTGACCACCCTAAGGGCTCCGGCAGATAGCTGGGCCCTGCCCGGCTGTATCTGACTCAGCAGGTCTGGGGCCCGGCCTGAGAATGGGTTCTCTAACCAGTGCCCAGGTGCTGCTGGTCCACAGGCCACACTCTGAGAACCACTGGGCTAATTCCTGCATTTACTACCCCATGGAATGAAAACCTACTGCATCAGAATCAGCTGGGGAAGCTTCAAAACGTACACATGTCTATACGGCTCAGGACTCTGGAAGTGAAGCAACATTCCACGGAAATCTTCTTGCTGAAATCTGAGAATCCCTGGTCTGTGGTTTTGACACTTCGAAGAGCGTTGGGCTTGAGGCCTGTGGTCCTCAAAGTGTGTGGTCACTGGATCGGCGGCGTCAGCATCACCCGGGAACTTGTTAGCGATGCAAACGTCATCTTGTTTTAACAAGCCCTCCAAGGGATTCTGAGGCACAAAACGTGGGCGCCATGGGCACAGGCTAAGCTCACAGACAGGGTCAAGCTCTCACTACTTCCCCGGCTTCTGCTTCTTCCCAGTCTTGTTTTGTTTTGTTCCGTTTCACTAGAGAGCATGTTAGTTTATTCTTTGGGAGGTTCCCAAACGTCAAGGAGTTGACAGACCAGGTGGGGAAGGTGGCCTGGGAAAGAATTTTGAGTTTGAAGGAAGCTTTACCTACTCTATTATGAGTTCAAAAAAAATTTTTTTTATTGTAAAATATACACAACATAAAATTTACCATTCTGACCATTTTTCAATGTTCAGTTCAGTGGCATTAATTACATTCACACTGTTGTATAACCATCACCACCATCCATCTCCAGAAATTTTTCAACCCCCTAAACTGAAACTTGGTCCCCATTAAGCACCAATTTTCCATTTGCCCTTTCCCCCAGCCCCTGGCAACCACCATCTTACTTCCTGTTTCTATGAATTTGACTGTTCCAGGTATTTCATATGAATGGAATCATACAGTACTTGTCCTTTCATGACTGACTTATTTCAGTTAGCATAATGTCCTCAGGGTTCATTCATGCTGCAGCGTGTGTCAGAATTTCCTTCCTCTTTCAGGCTAATGTTCCGTTGTATGTATCGGACACATTTTGTTTAGCCCTTCCTCCCCCCATCAGCGTGCGGTTGGGTTGTTTCCACCTGTGGCCACTGTGAATCGTGACACCATGAACACAGGTGTGCAAAATCCACTGGAGACGTCTGCCCAGTTTCCCCAGCTGAGTCCAAAGATGCTCTCCTGCCCAGACAGTCCCATCTTGTTCTGGAGCCAAATATGGTGAAGGCAGGAACTGATTAAGAATCTGGCAGGTTGAGAATGAAGTCACTAGCTTAGGTGTTGGTTCCGGGGCCCAGTTAGAGCTGCTAAATTTTGCAGTGGAGCCCAACTCTTCCTCCTGAAAATCCTCCTTCACAGAATGTTTCTTCCACAAGGCCAGGAGCTGTGCCTTTCTTACTCACTGCTGTGTTCCCAGCTCCCAGGACACGGACCAGCCATGAGAGGAGCTCAGAATAGATGCTGAATGAGTGAACCATACTAGGGCCAGTGTCCCCCAATAGGGATTTCTGGGTCACAGAATCTCCCTCCTCTGCTGATGCTGATTGGCAACGCAGCCCAGCCTAGAAGCCGGTTCTCTCCAGAAGCCCTTCCTGCTCCGGAGGCCCACTCTTTTCTTGCTAATGTTAGACCCCTTCCCTGGTCCTGATGGCCAGCTGGGGTTCTATGTGGACGGCTGCCTGATGGGTGCTCTTGGGACTTCTGAGTGCACATCCCCCCCTCACCCTTCGACACGGGTGGGGTTCCTGACTTGCCGTCTCTTCGGCCCCTGGGAGCAGTGACTCAGAGCCAACACGGGCTGAGTCCCCCACCTGCTTCATCCTGCTAGGTTTAAGGTCTGGAGCTCAGGTCATGTAGAAAGTTGGGAGAAAAACAAAACAGATACTACATGCCGGGTGACCTGAAGCTCCTTGGCCTTAGTGCAGGCAAGCCACAGTGGTCCAAGCATGACTTCTGGGCAGCAGAAGACAGCTGGGACATATAAAGTTGTCTGGACTTAGAAGGTCGCATCTGGGGCTGGTGCAGTAGAGTCAGGAGATGGGGGAAGATGTTTTGTACGACCCTAGATTCACTTCAGTCACTTAAGCTGATGTCCGGGGAGCCTACAAATGGGACAGATGATGTCTACCTTCCAAAGGATGCTTCTTCATTAATCTTGAATTCGTGGTTCAAGTTCTTTGGTGGGGAATTAAAAATTCTAGTGGACAGTGGAAGACAATTCCTGCCAGTTCAAGTTTACCATTTCATAAATGCTAAGCTACCTTCTTCACCCCTATTCACCTAACCCTTTAGATGTTTCTGTCCATAGCAAAAGCTTGATTTTGAGCTGTAGGTTGAAGGATGGCCATGGTCTCCTGACATATTGAAGACTCTGCTAATTCAACCAGACTGCCTCCTGGAGACTTATACTAGGAGGAGGAATCTGGGAGACAATGTTAAGTGCTGGGGTCTGTTATAAAGTCAGTGGAATGCAAAGCATTTAGACTCAAAGCATTTGCCAGAAATCTTCCCCTGATACCTTAGAGGATTTGCTGTATGGGTATGCTGCACTAGTACATAGTTTCTAAGAGTGTTTATCATTTCCATCTTTATAATATTTATTGAAAGCTATGACTTCATAGCACTGCACTGAAAGCTCTTTATATGATTGACACCTACAGTGAATATCTTTCGTTGGCCATGCCAACTTTAATTTGTATGCTAAGCAAAAGCAGTGAAATCTGTGACTTTCAAGGACCACGCAGTTGCCAACAGCACCATGAAGTGTTCAGAAGAGTTAATCTGATAGGCAATGCTTACTGGTTACATTATTGCCTTTAGCTTCTATGGTGCTGCATATAAAACATTACGGAAAATTACACTTTCTGAACCCATTCTGACACGCACAGCCCTCGGAAGAGAAAGGAGAGACGGGTGCTATTTTAGGATCTGTATTTTCAAAGAACAGCAGCTCCCTAAGTGACGACAGAGCAAGTAGAACCAATTTTAGAATGAAAGGATGGGTAGGTAGGAGGAAAGGGATGATACAGGTTTGGAATGATGAATAAGACACAGTCTTTGCTCTTAATAGGCTTGCGTTCTAGTGGAGTGGGTGAGCCGGATATACCAAAATAGTAGTAACCATACATTCCAAATTCAAATTTGGGACACATGATCTGAAAAGAAGGGGTGCCCTTTATGGGGACAACTGGGCCAAATGTTTGAAATGTTAGCAGATTTAGGACACGTGGTTGCCATACTCAGAATGGAAGACAGGGGAAGGCAAGCTCTGTAGGAGCCCACATGTAGCCTACGTAGCTTTGGGCTGGAAAGGCCCAGGACACCACACTCTCCTTACTCCTCCCACCTCCTGACCGGCTACCCTTTGCCATGTACTGAATTAAGGGTTGTGGTGGATGCACCCTGGGCCAGCCATACACGTCCCTTCTCACCGGCCACATGCGTTCCTGAGCACGCCTGGGCTTAGGTCTTGAAGAGACTTCACTCTTTGGTTCAACACATGCATGCCATGAGGCTGTCAGGACGGAGAGGTGGCAACAGAAGCGCAGGCTATACCCTCATTTCAACTTCAGAAATACTAAAACAATTCTTTAATGTAATACTGCATATCTACTAAACAAAAAAGGAAAGGAAGAGGCAGAAGAAGAAAGAAGTGGGGTTGGACAGGGACAAAAAGAGAAAGAAAGAGAAAACTCTGTTAGGCCCGAAGAGAAATTGGTAATCTATAAATTGCTAGTGGTACTAAGAATAAGTTTATTCTTGCAGACGAGGAATCTGACGATATGTGATGCAGTGTCAAAGGCTTTATACACTTTTTCACCCAGTAGTTTCACTTTGGGAAACGGTACATCAAAATGGCAACAATTCTAGTAAAAAAATCCATTGCAGCCCTATTTATAAAACAATAATGGGAAACAACCCATGCTCAATAATAGGAAAATGTTAATCAATAAAATATTTTTAGACACGAGATACTGTGAGAATATACCAATAAATGGAAATGTGTAAATGAAATATTTAGTGAAGAAAAGCAGAACCTGAAACTATAGGTACATGTTGATTACAGCTTTGTAAGCTGCTGTGTATATCACTACGTATCCAAAGAGAATTTTTATGAAACAAATAGCTGTTTTGTTTTATCAAGTTTTTCTGAAAATTGCTTGCATTAATTTTTTTTTTAAGGGAAGAGTGAGTGTGCAAGGGTACTGGTTGAACTATCACAGTTTTCAGCCTCACTAGGCTTCTTATAGGTTCATGTACTGAGAGCGCTGTTGCAGGTAGTTTGTTACTAATAGTTAAAGTATCAGTCTTTGGTTTATTCCAATAGTTTAATAATAATTTTAGAGGTGATTCAACCCTGTTGTCTGTATAGTAAAGTCACTACCACATGTGACTGTTTTGAGATGCGTATGTTTTGAGATGCTTTCTTTAGCGCAGACAGAAGGGACAGAGTCACACGTCACTCCCTGGCTAAGAGCTGGCTCCTGGACGTGTGTCACACATGTGAACGTCAGCTGTCACGCGAGGGAGGTTGGAACTGATGAACTGTCGTGATATGTATGACAGCCCTGTTCCCAAAATACTAATATCTAGTGCCTCCTGATTGCTTCAGTCTTAAAAAAATTACATTTCCTCCTTCCTTGTCATTCAAATGCCTTCACTGGGTCCCTCCTGCTCCCATTTGCCTACGTCGCGCCTTCTCGGCCAAGATCCCCAAAGGAGCCGTGGCCAGCTGTCCTCTGCAGAGTCTCTGTCTCGGGGACTTCCTAGTTATGAGATTTGGTAAGTGCTTCCCTGAGCTCTCTGCAACGTTGAATGCTGGGGACCACTGGTCTCCCTGATACTTTCCCCAGCTCAGGATTCTGCCTGACTTGCTGGCACTTGGGAGAAGCTAGTCCAGAAGACCAGCCAGACAAAGGCTCCCTGGAGGGGCTTCACCGGCCGAGGCTGCAGAGCCACCCCCATGGCTGGCTGAGAACAGAGGAGGGACTCAGTCCCCTGGGGGCTGCTCCCTTGCCAGCCCACCCCGGGACCCCGCCCCCATCCCCCTGGGCCATAGGCAGGTGACAGCAGTTCAGGAGACTTCTGACACCAGAAGGACCCAAGGGCAGGGAGCCTGTGGAAGCGTCAGCCCTGGCCACGGGTTTCCCTCCCACCTTCCTGCTCCTTCTTCCCTCTGAGATGATGGGAGTGAGAGCTGGGCCTCAGAACAGCGCTCTGTGTACCTGCCGTGTAGCCAGGACTTTCTGAAGGAAGTGCTAGAAATCCCCCCTGGAATTGCTCAGCTTCTATCAGCTGTGTGTGACATGGATGGAAAGGCTTCCTACAACCCACCTCTCACCCCCCCCCCCCACCACTCCTGCAGAGTCGCAAGTGGCTGCCAGGAAGGGATGCAGCCAGGACAGTGGCGGGGAATCCGGACTCTGGGAGCCATGGGAGGGCGGCAGGTTCTCAGCTCACAGTCTGCAGGGAGGATGCAGCTGACCCCGACTGGCTCGGGGCCTCCCCAGCAACCAACACTCCTGGGCTGCAGTTCTGCTCTGCGGTCAGAGGCTTGTTCCCAGCTGCCCTGGTTTAGTGGGAAAATCTGGGTTCAAACCGCCAAGCTCCGGCAGCTGTGGGCAGGAGGCCAAGGAGGGGGCCTCCTTCCTGATGTCCTGTGGCCAATGGCCCAGGCACAGACCCTGGAGGGTGTCCACTCCTGCACCTGTGTCTGGCTCTACTTGAAGGCTCCTCTCTGCATGTAATAAAGCAGACACCTGTCTCTGGGATTCCTGTTTTGACCCTTGAAACCCAGGGATGGAGCTAGGCCAGATGTCCCTGCACAGCCCTGGTCTCTGTGAGCCTTAGAGCAGGACTTGCTGCTGGTGGTGACAAGGACCACCCAGCACAGGAACCCGAAAACAGAAGGAGGGAGAGGGAAGGAGCAGGGTGTGGGGCGGGAGGACCCTGAGCCGATCCCGGTGCCAGGCAGCTCCAGGCGCCAACAGTCTTGAGGGAACAGCAACATCGTAGCCTTACTGACCATTCGCTGGCTGCCTTGGGACCCTGAGAAAGAGCTAGAAAGTCACTTCTCCCACGTTTATAGGTTTAGGATACCAGACAGGCAGCCCGCAGAGCAGGTCAGCTGGCGAATGGCTTTCTGCTTCTCACCTTCACTTGCTGATGGGAGCCTGGCCCGGCTGCTATGAGGGTGGGTGGTCGGCAGCAGGTGGGCCCTGTCTGCAGCCTCAAGGACAGCCTTGAGCCCTAAAGCCTCCCCTCTCCCTGTGCCAAGGCTGTGGTTGCCCCGTGATGCCAACCAGCACAAACGGCTGGAGATTTGCCCGATCTTGGGAAAGAGCCTGCTCTGCACTGAATGCGTCTGTCCTCCTGAAATTCACATATTGAGATCCTACCCGCCAAGGTGATGCTACTAAGGGGTGGGGCCTTTGGGAGACGCTTAGTCCTGACGGTGGAGCCCTCGTGGATGGGATCAGCTGCCTCATTACAGACGCCCCACAGAGCTCCCTCCTTCCTCCCTGCGAGGACACAGCCAGGAGCCTGCTGTCCACGGCAGAGGGCCTTCACTGCAACCCGACCAGGCTGGCCCCCTGACCTTGGACTTCCAGCCTCCAGAATGGTGAGAAATAAACTTCTCTTGTTTACAAACCACCCAGTCTGTGGAGGTTTATTATAAATGGACCAGGACAAAGCCCACCTTGGGCAATCAGCCCCTCCACGCACCCAGCTCCCCGTTACCACCCCCTTGTCTTCCCCTTTCTCCCCCCAGACCTCCCGCCCCCCCACTTCACTCCGACTCCACCTTTGGGGTGCTCTCTGCTGCTCTCCTCTCCTCTCGTCCCCCGTCTCTTGGCGCTTTCTCCTTCCCTCTTCCCCGGTGCCGGGAACTCCTGGTTCTAACGAGACGGAGCACCGTGCTGTGGCCTGATGATATCCAGCCCGGGGAATTTGGCAACACACAAAACAGAGACAAATGCACACACACGCTCCCACCCCCCAAACCCCACTCCAGCCACCCACAGCTGCGCCCAGGGGCAACTGCCGTGCAGACCAGCTGCTGCCCATCTGCTGTCATTCCCCCTCTTTCCCAAGTGACATCTTCCAACATCAAAGACACTGCCAGCTGTCAAAATCAGGTTCACATTTTCATATACAGGACAATGACTGCCGAAGAGAGACTGATGCAAACACATAAACAAACGGGGGGGAGGAAGGGGAGGCCACTGGGCTGTCTCCCTCCAGACTCATCATTTCTACAGAAGCAGGGACTGAAATGACCTCTGAGTTGTTAAAACAGCAACTGACAAGCACAGCCTCGCAGCCATCAAGGCTCGCATCAAAGGAAACTAGAAAAAGGCATAAAAGAGTTTGATCTCTGGAGGAAAAAGGCAGGGAGGATGCAGAGTGCTGGGAACAAAGGGAGGCCAAGCCTGGGAGTGGATTATTCGTTCTGCCGCCAACATAACGAACGGTGTGTTATGAGCATGGAAGAAAGCAAAGTGAATTTCTAACCGAGATAATGAGGAAGCCAAGACTGGGGAGCAGAGCCAGACAGGAGGGGGGTGACCTTCTTAATTAAGCATCTAAGGATGTCATCCTTTCTTTCTTGAGAACCAGCCCTCGTGGACACATCTCCCTGCTAAAAGTGTAAAGAGTTGCTCCCGCCAAGCTAAAGGCCCAGAATAGGGTTAGAAGTTAGGATGTTAAAGTCCTTATTCTTGCCCTGTTACCTTGAACAAATCACTCAAATGTTCTCTGCCTCCGTTTCCCCATTTATAAGATGCAGAATCCTAAAAGCAGACTCGAGGATGGTTTGGAGCACGGCTGGGGAAGCAGAGTGTACAACTCCAGGGGCCGTCGGGAGGGGCGGGGTGGTACCGTGGGTGGAAATGGCATCCACTGACAGCTTGCCGAAGGGACGCGTTTATTCTTAAAGGGCGCTGAATTTCATAGAACATAATGACAGTCTGCAGTGTGTGTTCCCAGCGCCTGTTCCACCCACAGCGTCTATGATGAGGCTGTCCAGCCTACAGTCATGCAACAAGGTCAAAGTCAGATCCAGGAGGAAAAGCACTTCAGCTGATAGGCTCTTCTGCCCTTCCCCACCTCCACTAAAATGCGGAGGCCAGCCCAGGTTGTTGGTAAGCAACAAAGGCCTTAGGGCAGTGGTCTTTTGGACCTAGTTGTGGCTATGACAGCTGGTGACTCCAAAGGGTGTGGTGATCCAAACGCCTGGAGAAGCAAAATCATTCATCTATAAGCCAAGAGATTCCAGAATGGGAACTGATGGGCAGCCCCCAGGCATTCTGCAGGAGCTGTAGCATCGTAAAAGTCCTCAGCCTAATAAAAAGGGGTATGTCTCACTCAAACGTTGCAGGGAATCTTGGTCCCTCAATTTATCCTGAGACCTCAGAACAGAGCTGGAAGGCCAGGCAGCCCTCCCTGTGATGTAGTGGCACAACCCTGTCAACAGGCAGAAGCTCCAGAAGTCACACTGAGCAACCACAACTCACTGCAGTACAAAGAAGTGAGTTCACATGGGGTCTCCCAAATTCTCCCACCACCCACCGGTGGTCAATCTGACAGCGGAGGTCCCACACCATGAGGCTAGGATGGGGCCTGCAGGGCTCAGGGCAGTCTGGGGACAGGTCACAATGATGGTGCTGTCCCTGCCGTCACTGGAATTCGTGGGTCCAGGAGCCAAGTGGAGGAGGCGGCCCCCCTTCTGCCCATGCAATTGCTTCAGTTCTGCGCCACCGTCATATGGGGTCTATATTGGCTGTGGTTATGTGAGCCATTTAGTACATGGATTACAGAATGGAGAGGGGTATCTAGAAGGGATCTCAACATAACCAGGGGTGAAACTGACTCTGCTGAGCGGTGGCTTCTGAAGTGGCCCTGCCTATTGATTCTAAGGCAATAACTAGACGTGGCCTTCGATGAGGTGCGTTTTGACAGCTGGATCATATTGGAAGGGAATATATTGATACTACGTAGTGGAAGGCGTGTCATGGGGCCTCAGATCCACGCCCTTCCTGGGAGCAGCAAGCTGTCCCCACTTCTCACCATGTTGTATCACATAAGACACACTTCTGCACAGCTGACTGGAACAGAAGTGGCCTGAGCCAAGGGCAGCCCCAGAAAACTATCACATGGGCCAGGCCACCTGTCTCTCTCTTTGGAACTGGAGCTAAGAGGCCGTTGGCCATGGAAGGGGAATCTGAGGTGTGATGCTGGGAGGTCGGGAGGGAGTGGGATGGGCCACCTCCTGAGGAAGTGGCTCTGTGGACGGTTGAGGCAGTGGGGTGAAGGAGAGAGGAACACCCAGCAGAGGGAGAAGCAGAGGCTCAGAGCAGGAGAGCGCGGTCCTGCCGGCCACCACGCAGAGCCCTCACAACTCCCGACAGTGACCCAGGCCAGTTCTCGCGGGTCATGGGTATCCTTAAAATAAACCCCCTTTTATAAAAAAAAAATTATTTTATTTTATTTTATTTTTTCAGTAACTTAAGACTCTTGCTATGAAAAGAGCCTAACTAGAGCACATTTCCTACTGGACTAGGAAATGATCTATTCTACATGGGTGCTAGGAATCTGGTGACATAATAACTGCCTAGAAATCAGGCTTTGGTTTTCTCATCAGAACACGAGTCCTGGTTTCTCAGCATATCCAGCCTGAGGACATTCAACACCCTAATGACTAAGACACCTGCTTTACTTCGGTGTTCCTTATTCTTGTCGTCATTGATAAGATTAAGGACTGCTTTCACTGTAGTTACTGTATGGAGAGCTTTTACATTTTCTTAGGTGAAAAGGGGGGTGGATAGGAGGGGATGGGGAGAAAGAAAAAGGATTGTTTCCTTTCCAGAGAAAGAATCGAGAGCGAGAATCCAGCATTAAATGAAAAGACAGAGAAATCCAGGGAGTCCTGCGGGATCTCGAAGTATGAGGCACTTTTGGCCAGCAAGCTAATTCAAGGTTCTGCTAATTCCCGAGGGTATCTGCTGCAACCCTTTTCAGAAGCCTCAGACAGGCTGCCCTTCCTGCTGCCCTCACAGGTGTTAAGTAGTGGTTTCTAGGTGCACATGGCTGTTACTTTGGAGACTAGACAAGAGCATAAGGCATCCTTGGAGGAGCTCTGCCCTGGGGTTCAGGGAACGAAGAAATCCTAGCCACCCCCCAGCCAGGCCTAGCTTCTTGGAGTTGTGTCCACAGAGAGGGGTCCCTGGAAGCTTCCCAGACAGGGCTGGTCTGCTGAGTGCTGACGCAGCCCCGAAGAGTTCGTGGCCAGGCCAGGGCACCTGCTCAGCACCTCTCGGGTGCAGCAGGACACACCGTGAAGAGCCCCGAGCTGCGGCGGGTGGCAGAGGCACACCGCTGGCTCCCGGCTGAGGGGCGCTCCTCCCACTTCCATCCACCGTCTCCTCCTTTGTCCCGGTGTCCAGGCAACTGCAGGGAGATCCCGACAGGGCAGCGGGGTGCCCAAATGGCGGCTTAGCCACCTGGCCTTTAGTAACTGGGCGCTGCTAGTCGCAGTCACGTCAGGGCGGCTGGACCATTTCGTTTCAGGATCGATGTCCAGCTCGCCTCAGCTCCACCTCCTGACACTCAGAGGCCACAGGGCAGGATGTGTCAACCTGAGGGCTCTGGATGGATCCTGAAGGGTCCACGACCCCTGCAATGCACAGGCTTTGTGCACATGCACATTTTTCTGCGGAAAATCCGCAGACTTTATCCAGCATCTTGAAGAGATCTGGGAGCCCAGAGAGCGACACGGGCTCTCCATAGTAGGAAAGGAAAGGTGATTGGAGTGCTGGGGTTTTCTGGAACAGGAGGCAGACAAGCGATTTCTGTGTTTCTCACAGAAAAGCCTGGACTCAGAGGAGAGAGTCCAGGCTTTGGCATCAGGACCGCTTCCCTGTCACTGAGTAGTCTGGTGACCCTGGGTGAGTTTCTTATCCTCCCTGAGGAAGGACAGTGCATTCATTAAACATCTACGATCCAAACCTCTATCCCACTGCACGAAGCCTTCCGCGGGCCCTGCGACCCCATCTCCACCCCCTCCCCCCCAGTTCCCCAGTTCCTACAACTGCAACCTCTTCTCTGAATGTTCTCTTCACCTGCACATTGGAACCTCAGCCTGGCTCCGTCCAGCGGGCGCTGCGGCTCCGGAGCCTCTCAAGTGACACTTGTCCTCCCGCCTCCTTGCTCCTGCTTGGACTTTCCCCTCCTCCCTGAGCCGGCCACACCCCCCCATCACCTCCCCCAATACGCCTTGGATTAGTCAGGGTTCTCCAGGAAACAGAACGAAGAGGATGGATGTAGATATACACAAAGAGATCCATTATGAGGGACTGGCTCATGCAATGGTGAGGCTGAGAAGCCCCACGATCTGCCCTCTGCAAGCTGGGGGCCCAGGAAAGCCAGCGTGTAGTTCCAGCCCAAACCTAAGGCCTGAGAACCAGGGGAGCCGACGGTGGCAAAACCCCCAAACTTGGTTAAATCCAGCTCTGCCTGCTCCACGCCTGTGCTCACGTGGCTGTGCTCTGCCGAAGAGGCACAGCCACGACAGGGACGGGGCAGGGGTGTCTCTCCTTAAAGGCATGACCACGGCCGTCCGGGGGGCCTTCCTGCCGCTCAGTGTCACAGGTCCCGAGTCCACCCACTCTCCGCTCTCCAACCACTCCTGCGTAGCATTTTCCTCTCTCCTCGGACCCCCGAGATGCCTCTTCATCCTCACTCTCAGCTGCTGCCCTGGCTCTACTTTCACTCTACACATTTCGCTTCCCCGGGCTCTCGCTGCCCCGTCTCCCGGCGGCTCCGGCCACATCCTCTGCGCCGTCTCAGGGCGGTTACCAGGGGCGAAGTGTTCCTGCTGCCCTTGCACATCAGACCCCTTCCCATGTCCCCGCTCCCCTTCACAGCAAGACCACCCCGTCCGCAGTCACGTCCACTCATGCTCCCCTCCCACTGTTGGCTGAACCCACTTCAGTGGGACTGTCACTCCACTGCTCCAGGGGAACAGCTCTTGCCCAAGTCACCGATGACCGCCTCAGGTGTCCACTCAGCCCTCATCTTACTGATCCCTCAGCACCACTGGATTAGTTGGGGACACCCTCCTCCTTGAGACGTGTTCTTCTTTCTTATTCTGAGACACCGACACTCTTCTGGATTTTTACTTACCTCCCAGGCCCTCCTTTTCATCTCCTGGCTTGTGGCACGCACCCCTCGTCCCCGCCTCTGGCCACTGGAGGGACCCAGGCTGAGTCTTTGGACCTCTTCTCTTCTGACTACACATGCCAGCCTCCTGATAAATGCCAGCCAGATGGTGATGGCTCCCCACGTATCTCTCCAGCCTGGACTCCTCCCTGATGCCAGGCTCCTACATCCAACTAGTCTACATCTGTGCAGGGATCTCCGGTCGGCATCTCAAATCTACCCTTCCCAGAGTTTTCCCTATTTCGCTCAGCCCACTACCTTTCTGAGAAGATTATTGCCAGAGAAATCACTAAGTCACCCTGAAAATGTCTTTGACTATGCACACAGCAGACTTAAAACATCCCTTTGGGTTCCCTGAGCAGGAAGAACGCTCCAAGAACCGGATGAGGAAGCCAAGGAGAAGGGCTTACTCCCCAAGGAGAATTTCAGGTGTAGTCAGGGAAGATAATGAAATAGGAGAAACTCCTTTGAGATGCAGCTGGGGTGCCCTTTGGAGGCCAGATCAGAAACCTAAGGGAACGTTCCCCTTGTCAGGGCTGGGAACCCTCACAAAACCTGTCTCTCAGGAAAGAATCTGTCACTTCTGTGAACCAGGGGCTACTGCGCCCTCCCTTTGCTCAATGGGAATCTGTCACTTCTACTTCAGCTCTGTACGCTGGGTGTCAGGAGGGCAGGCAGACAGCTCACCCCCCCTTAGTTCACTGGTCACCAGAACACAGGATCGGAACCTAGCCCTGCTGGAGAAGAATGCGTGACCCGGAGATCCTGGATGTAACTTTAGGTTGTCTCCCGAGAGAAGGGGATGAAACTGTGTGTGGAGGGGAAGGAGAATGAGATGGCTGGTGACCAAAAGGATGTACTGGGGCAGAGACAACGCCATTTCCTTTCCTTCTGGGCACACAGGAAGAGGATGTTTCCCAGTCTCCTCTGCAGTGGGTGAGGCTGAAGCACAACTTTAGGTTGATGCAATACAGGCAAAGACTGGTCCCTAAAACGATGCCCTTGTGTAATCCTCCCTTTTATCCCATCCTTTGGCGACCTTGGAGGCCACATGTTGAGGATGTCAAGTGTCACAGGATGGATGCAGCCGAGGTCCCTGAATGACTATGTCACTCAGAGTCCCCAAATGACATAGTGTCCCTCCATAAGTCCTGCCCTTCCCCCACCTCTGCCTCAGACCACCATGGACTTGAAGTAAGCGAGCAACGTTTATTGTACTAGGTCACTTTTAGGGTTGTATGTTAGTTCCCTTACCCCGACTTATACAGTAGGTACTCAATAATTACGGTGACTGAGTGTTCTAATTCCAGAGCCCAAAGCTTTTAACCACCACACTCTCTTAACTGGCTTTCTATATGCATTTTTCCCATTTCTTCATAAAATAAAATTCTTTCCTGATTTTAAAAGTAATACGTGCCCAGAACCCAACACCAACAACAGAAGCAAACAAGCTGATGAAAAATGGACACAGGCCTTGACTAGACATTTCTCCAAAGAAAATATACATATAGCCAACAAACACATGAAAAGATGCTGTCGACATCATTTTTCATTAGGGAAATACAAATTAAAACCACAAAAAGATACCACCTCACATCCATAGGATGGTTGCAATCAAAAAACCAGAAAATGTCAAGTGCTGGCGAGAATGTGGAGAAACTGGAACACTTGTGCACTGCTGCTGGGAATGTAAAATGACGCAGATGCTGTGGAAAACAGCATGGCAGTTCCTCAAAAAATTAAACAGAATTATCATCTGATCCAACAATTCCACTTCTGGTTACTACCCAAAAGAATTGAAAGCAGGGTCTCAAAGATATACCCACGTCCCCATGTTCACAGCAGCATTATTTACAATAGCCAAAGGTTGGAAGCAACTCAAGTGTCCATCGACGGATGAATGGATAAACAAAATGTGGTTTAACATACAGTGGACTACTATTCAGCCAGAAAAAGGAAGGAAGTTCTCACACATGCTACAACATGAATGAACCTTGAACACATTATGCTAAGTGAAATAAATCAGTCACTAGGACAAATACTGTGTTACAGATTCCACTTACATAAGGTTCCATAGTAGTCAAATTCATAAAGACATAAAGTAGAATGATGGTTGCCAAGGACGGTGTGGGGGAGAGGGGATGGGGGACTTGTTTAATGGCTACAGAGTTTCAGTTTTGCAAGCTGAAAAGAGTTCTGGAGATGGGCTGCACAACAATGTGAAGGTACTTAGAACCACTCAACTGTATGCACACTTAAAATAATTTGTTAAGATGGTAAATTTCATGTTATGTGTATTTTTATCACAATTAAAAAAATTTTTTTTAAGTATTATGTGCTCACTTTTAAAACATGACAAAATATAAAGGAAGTTTTAAAACCATCATCCTCTATCACTCCAACAGAGTCTACCACTGTTGAGAGAGTCTTTTTATGTAGCCAAAGTGGAGTTGTTTTATAAAACATTGATTCAAGACTATAAAGCGAAAGCCCAGTCTTGGTGGAGAAAGCAATCCTGTTATAGAGGGGGCGAATTAGCCCACTTTTTGCTTCCAGGCAGACTGGAACAACTCCAGTATTTCTTTCTAAATCTTCACACTTGAATTTGGTGAATATTGTCTTTGTAACCAACAGCGCAGAGGCCTCTGGCATGTTTGGATGACTATAATTAGTTTTGGATTCAGGACCATACAAATTGATACCTGGGGCATTTCTCCCTTTCATTCACACATGTATGCATTCATTGAATAAATATTTGTTGACTGTCTACATATGCTAGACAATGGGCTAGGGGTTCAGGAGACAGCAGTGAACAGGAGAGGACACTTACCTTCCAGTTGGGGAGACAAACAGTAAACAAGTAAACAAATTGCAAACCGTGAAGGGCTCTGAAGGAAAGGCACAGGATACTGCTATGGATACTGCTATCGAAAGGAACAGGAGAGGAGATGACATCTGAGCTGAGACCTGGAGGATGGGAATGAGCTCCCAAATAAAGTGCTGGAGACTCCGAAGGACGTTAGGACATTTATAGGAACAGACAAAAGGAATCTGCCGCGATGGAAGTCAGAACAGTGCTTACCTCTGGGGAGGGTACTGACTTTGGGAGGTACGGGGGGCAGGCTTCGTGTGCTGGAGATGGTCTGCATCTGAATCTGGGTGAATATATATGCAGAAAAGTATGTAAAAATTCATCCAGCAGCACACTTTGTGCACTTATCTTACAAATAAAATTAAATACCCCTTCCCCCAATAAAGGGAAACGAAAGGGAGGGGGTGGCTTTCCAGGTGGAGGGAATAATAAGCAAGAGGCTTGCAGGTGGACTGTCCCTCGTGGAGAACAGCCAGAAACCCGCAGCTCGAGCTGCGCAGAGGGCAAGGAGGGCCGTGGGGTGAGGTTACACCTGGGGAGAGAATTAAGACTGGGGCTCTAGGACCAGGGATTTTAACTGTTTACACTTTTCAGAAATATAGTCTTTTTGAACATATCTTCACGTTTTACGTGTATCATTTTTAAAAGTAAATAAGGCCATTTGCTTTTGTTTTCAAAACGTTGCTTTCTGCCTTTCCTATCTGCTTGTTCTAAGGAGGTTAATGGCTTTGAACATCCTTTTCTTGTCTCACGGGGAAAAAAAAAAAACCCAGGAGCGTAAAGTCCTCATAATTCTTTCTCATTAGGGCTGCGGTCCCAGAATGCCCACTCAGAATACACAGGTCATTTTCTGGTTCGTGGAAGAACAAAGGGAACCGTGGCGGCTGGGGGATGGTTCCTCACTTCATTCATTCCTGTAACATTTACCGAGAGTCTGTTAGATACAGACACCGCTTGTTTTCCGGATATTCCCAGGTCCAAATCTCTCCCTGCTTAATTCAGCATGGAACCAAAAGCTGTGACGCTAAGTCTGAGGCATTAGGATCCGGGGTGAGGGCGGGCCGCGTGCACAGAGGGACAAGCCCATCCAAGGGGAAAGTGTCCTGGCCTCGCGGTCAGGACGGTTCCAGTTGCGGCGCCGGGAACCAGCTGAAGGGACGCGGAGCACTTTCTAGACCAACCCTGGGGAAACTGTCCCGAGCCTATTGGAAAGGCCCCTTTCTCACCGTCTTCGAGACCCGCACACACTGACGCTCCGAAGGGCAGGTGGCGCGGGGCTGGGGCCCACCTCCCCGGCTCTTCGGTTCTTCGGGGCCGCCGCGCAGGCCGAGGAGGCGCGAGCGGGCGGGGCGAGGCCTTCACGTGGACCCAGCGCGGGCGGGCGGGGCGAGGCCTCCACGTGGACCCAGCGCGGGCGGGCGGGGCGAGGCCCCCACGTGGACCCCGCGCGCGCGGGCGGGCGGGGCGAGGCCCCCACGTGGACCCCGCGCGCGGGCGGGAGGGGCGGGGCCTCCTCCGGGGCCCGGTCGCCTTTCCGGAGGGACCGTCCTTGGCGGTGCGGGCCTCTGTCAGGACATTTAGCATCCTCAGCTCTGGCAGGACAACACCCCTGGGGGCGGCGCGCCGGGGGAAGATCCCCTGGGCGGCTCTCCCGGTCCTAAAATGGGTTCGGAGAAGCGCAGAGGGGCGTACACGCGGACGGGGGGAGGGGGGCCGAGGCCGCGGGGGGATCGCTGAGAAGGACCCTCCTCGCCCGCCCCGCCGCCGCCCCCAGCCCTGCAGCCGGTCAGTCCCTGGGCGTCCGAGGTCAGCCGGCTGCACCTGCCGCGGCACCTTTGTCAATAGTCAGTTTTTGGCATATGTGTGGGTCTATATCCGGACTCTCTAGGCTCTTCCAGGGATCGATTGACTTACATTTAAATAACTATCTGTGGCTACTGGCTACCAGATTGGACAGCTCGGGTTTAGACTGAGCATCTCAGAAAGGATACTGTTTGTAAGGCTCGTCAGAGAAAACATTGTTCTGCCTTGGGCTCCACAGTAATAATTATTTGAACATTCCATGCTTATCATGTGGTTGCTGAAGAGGAGTTAAACTTCCACTGAAGTCCAGAAAAATGGACTTCCATTTTTCTCTATCAGTTTACTGTCAGGTCTTTAAGGGCTAGAGGCCCAAGGAGAAGAGAGCTCCAGGCTCTGAGGTCCCGCATTCAAATGCCTACTTCGCAACTTAGTGGGCAAGTTCCTTAACCTGTCCTTGACTCGACCTCTCCATCTATAAAGTGGGTATCATAATTATACGTATTTCATAGGCTTGTTTGAGGGTTAATAATACGTGGAAGTGCTCAGGATAATGCCTGGTGCATGATATGGACTCAAATAAAAGGTAGTCATTATTACCTCGGGTAAAACAAACAAAACCCCACAGTAGAGGAGGGGGACAGCCTACACTTTCTGAAGCCCCTTTTCTTGTCTTCTGAGGACCTCTTGTGTGTATCAGTACATGTTTCAAGCACTTTAGCTTTGGTAGCTGTGCAGGCACTGGGGGGTCTCCACGACCCCATTGTTATTATTCCCATTTTGCAGATACGAATGAAGCCATTTAAATATTTGTCCAAAGTCACACGGCTACTGGGTGACAGAGTCAAGATCTAAAGCCAGCTTTTTAGGCTTCTGAAGTTTGTGCTTTTAACTTAATGATTTTCAAAATTTTGTGCATCGGAATGGAGAGCTTGTGAAGGGCTCGCTCTTGCGCCCTCCGCCGGGCATCCTGTGCAGGGGGGGGGGGGGCCGGGGGTGGTGGTGGTAATGCTGGAGTCTGTATTTCACAGGCCCCCCAAGGGGCTCCCCAGACGGCACTGGGAGAAACACCACGCTCCACCAATTTCCCTCCACGTGACGGGCCTTTTCCAACTGTTTTCAATCAAGAGACCATCTTTGCTAGAGTAAACACACCTCCACTTTCCATTAGGTGGAAAGTCTGGTTTAAGAGGAAACTGGGACTCAGAACGAGCTGGGCACAATGATTTATTTCCACTGGGATCACACACACTCTAGAGTAGTTCACTTCCTCCTCGCCAGGTTTTTCAATGTAGCCAGAAATATGCCTATTTTGATACTGAACTCCAGAGAAGATACTCAGCTATGTGGAAGCATTAGGACATTGCATCAATTTATCCTGAGGTGGGTGGGGTGGGAGGGGAGATCTGAAGACCCACAGGCAAAGCCCCTCTGTGGAACTGAACTTCCCGTCCGCTGCGGGGTGACGACTTTCCATCCTGGGGGAAGCACTATTGTCTCTTGTTCCGCCGAGGCCCCGCCAAGGTCTGTTTGTGTCTGGCGGATAGGAAGCTCATCCACACCGACGAGCACAGGCAACACCGGCAGCCCTGCTTGAAGCCCGGCGTGGAAACGGCTTACTTCCTTTGCCGTGCACGTCTCTGTAAACACACTGGGGAGGAACTCGGTCCTCTGTGTCCCAAATAAGGTTGAAGAAGTTACGAAGGGATGTCGCTGTAGACCCACAATTTCTGTTCTCTGGGCAAGTAATAAAAGGGCCAGCGGGGGCCCAGCCGCTTAATCTTGCCGTTGTCCCTTCAGAGGAGGTACTTGGAAGCCTCCAGGGTCCCACCCCAGCTGCCAAGTGCGCCCCCAGCTCTGGACTGAGGACCTGGCAACCACTGCGGGATCCTGCTTCTGACATGTTGCCGGATGCCCGCTGGAGGTGTCTGGCGCTGCGTCTGAGAAGAGCAGAGACGCAGGGGGACCCTCTGGGCTCTGTCCCTTGGTGGCCTCACATTCCCGTTTCATCCCAATAAAAAGAAAAAAGCGTTAAAAGAATGCTTTTAAGGAGAAAATATTTGCAAAGCACAAAGGATTGGTGTCCAAAATATAGAGAATGCTTAAAGCTCAGTAATAAGGAAACAAGCAGCCCAATTTAAAAATATCAGCAGAAGATCTGGACACCTCACCAAAAAAGACAAACACGTGAAAAATGCTCCCCATCATGTGTCATTAGAGAATTGCAAGCTCACACAATAAGGTGCTACTACGTACTTCTTGTAATGGCTAAAATCCACCCAAGGACAACAACAAATGTTGGTAAGGATGCGGAGCAACAAGGACTCCCGTTCACCGCTGGCGGGAACGAAAACGGGGCGCCACTTTGGAAGACAGTTTGGCAGATTCTTACAAAACTAAACATAGCTTACCATATGATCCAGCAATCGCACCCTTTGGTATTTACCCAAGTAAGATGAAAACTTACATCCACACAAAGACCTGCACATGGATGTTTAGAGCAGCTTTATTTATAATTGCCAAAACCTGGAAGCAGACAAGATGTCCTTCAGTAGGTGGTGGATAAACAAACTGGAACATCCAGACAGTGGATTATTCAGAGGGAAAAAAAAAATAGAGCTATTGAGCCATGAAAAGAGGTAGAGGAAACTTACATGCATATTACTAAGTGAAAGAAGCCAATCTGAAAAGGCTACATACTGTGTGACTCCGACCATATGACCACCTGGAAAAGGCAGCACTATAGAGACAGTAAAAAGATCAGTGGATGCCAGGGGTGGGAGGGAGGGGTGAATAGGCAGAGCATGGGATGTTTCGGGCAGGGAAACTACTCTGTATGATACTACAATGCTGGATACATGTCATCATACCATACCTTTGTCAAAACCCACCGAATGTACAAGACCAAGAGTGAACCTTGATGTAAACTGCGGACTTTAGTTAGTAATAAAGTGTCGATGTTGGCTCATCAGTTCTAAACCAAAAAAAGATATAAAATGCGTGTATAGGATGACTGCAATTATGTAAAACAAAAATAGCAGCCAACAGAAAAGAACAAAGCACAGTCATAATCCAAAGGGAGGCATGCCTAATTTTGACAGGCCCTAAAATAGGAAGGCAGGTTCTGAATAAGAAAATATTTTTAAAGGAAAGATAACATTGTGTTAGTGCTCCCTGTATGCCCGGCACCACGTTGGAACGTTTTAACCCTCACAAAAACCCTAGGAGGTTGACACTCTTGTAATCTTTGTGTACAGGTAAGGGAACTTGCTCAGAGGCCCCGGCTCAAGTGACTACCTTGGGATTCAAAGCACTACATTATACTGCTTTTAAAAATAAGTAGCAACTATGGGCTTCCCTGGTGGTACAGTGGTTAAGAATCCGCCTGCCAATGCAGGGGACACGGGTTTGAGCCCTGGTCCAGGAAGATCCCACATGCCGCGGAGCAACTAAGCCTGTGTGCCACAACTACTGAGCCTGCGCTCTAGAGCCCGCGAGCCACAACTACTAAGCCTGCATGTCACAACTACTGAAGCCTGCACGCCTAAAGCCCGTGCTCCGCAACAAGAGAAGCCCGCACACCGCAATGAAGAGTAGCCCCCGCTCGCCACAACTAGAGAAATGCCACGCGCAGCCAACGAGGACACAATGCAGCCAAAAATAAATTAAAAAAAAAAAAAAGTAACAACTAGAGTGAGGTTAGTTGTCCATCCTCACATCCTTCTGTCTGTCTTCCTCTGGCTCTCCTCTCAGTCCCCTGTAACTGTCGTCTTAAAGTTACCAGTGACCTCGTGACTGTCAAGCTCATGGCCATGCCTCCTGATCTCTACTGTATGTGGCAATAACGACCATTTCATTCTCCAGGTTTATCTTCCGGTCTTCAGGGAACATTCTCCGCTATCTGGATTCTCCTTCTCAGCCTTCCTTGACGGATCGGCTTTGCCCTCCCCTGCACCCACCAAAATATACATTGGGAACTTCCATTCTCTAGGTGTGTGTTTGGGGGGAGGGAGAGTTGAGGAGTCCGTGTTTTAGTCACGCCCTTCAGGTGACTCTGCTGCAGGTGACCCAAGACCACACTGTGAGACAAACACTGCATGACCAGGTGTCACTCAAGCACCACAAATTCAGCAAGAGCAAAAGAATCCATGTTCTTTTCTTCCAAACCCCTGCCCGTCCTGGCTCCCTCCCGTCTTCGTGCCCTGCTGCCCCGCACCTGCCCCTGCCTGTTCCTCCCACCCTCTCACCTCCCTACCCAACACTCCTGACGTCCATCTTCGATGACATTTTCTTTGCCATCTCTTTACCTCTTCACTAAGAATATCTCACTTCTTCCTTTCTGGCCCAGCGGAAATGCTGTCCTTTGGAAACCCTTTCCCAGTTCTCAGCAGGCAGAGTTCACCTGTCCACCCGCTGGGATCCCACAGCTTGTGACCAGGCTGTAGCTGGTTATGCCCCTCGTGACACTCAGCTCCCAGCCAAGAGATATTTGCTAAACGGCTGATGGAATGTGTGCACCAGAGGTGATCTCATTTTGCTAAGGAGACCCGGCAGCAAAAAGGAGAGAGTGAAATTCCTGCACTCGCACGTAGGACCTGAAAGACACCGGAGAGCGCACCTTTACTTAGAGAAGGTTGCTGTGTGTCAGGGGTCGGCAAGCTTTTTCCATAACGGTGCAGACAGTACCTCAGGCTCTGAAGGCCATGTGGTCTGTGTCGTAACTGCTCAACTTGGCCATTTCCGACGAAAGCAGCCACAACGAGACAAACGAGTGGCCGTGTTCCAAGAAACTTTATTTGTGCACACTGAAATGTGAATTTCATATCATTTTTTTATGCATCATGAAAATGTATTCTTTTCAACCATTTAAAGATGTAAAAACCATTCTTAGCTGTGGACCGTAGTTTGTCCATCTCTACGCATTGCCGACCTGTGAGCTACGGCTAACCCTGTGTCCTTCAGCACAGGACTCAGTATGCGAGCTTCGTTTTTTGACTAGAAGGCCCGCCTAAGTGAAAACTTTATCAGTACAAGTAGAGGAGAGCCTAGAATCTTGATGACAGAGGACAGAGCACCTGCTCCTCCACTGGACCAGACACGGTCAGAACCCGGTGCTGCCACCTAGTGCCCAGCCAGCCCCAACTGGGGTCTTTTCTCTTGCCGTTCCCTAAGGACCTGGAAACGTTTCCTGTCCTGTTAGCACCTGGTGACAGCTGGGGTTTGTGCTCCTGACCACACCCAAAAAGGACTTCAAATCAGTTAAAACAAAAGTGTAAAGGTAAAGAATTATAAAAACTTGATAAATCACCTAAAGTGAAAAAGTAAGCTTCAAGCCACAGAATTCTAAGGTCATTTAGCTCAGTTTCTACCACTCTTTTCCAAGCAACACTCAGCTTTCGGATAAGAAAAATGAAGGTCCAGGAGGGCCAGGTGTTCAAGACGACAGAGTT
This sequence comes from Balaenoptera acutorostrata, assembly GCF_949987535.1. Lineage (NCBI taxonomy): Eukaryota > Metazoa > Chordata > Mammalia > Artiodactyla > Balaenopteridae > Balaenoptera > Balaenoptera acutorostrata. The sequence goes on from NC_080076.1 coordinate 13,767,982, forward strand.
TACGGCAGAGCCGGCCTGAGTCCTGCCTACCTGACCCCCGTGCGGGGTGCCCTGCACTGTCACGCCATGCCTGTGGCATCCTGTGACCCGGGCACAAAGAATTGGAGGAGCCTGGGGGCTAAGAGCGGCGGGTACCAGTCCCAGCCCTACCACTGAACCGCTCTGTACCCTCAGACACTTGGGCGGCCTTCATGCCTCAACCTCCCCAACGGTAAGATTGAGCGGAGTACCCACCTCGTATGGCTGCAGTGAGGCTGAAATGTGTCTGCCCCCCACTGGGCATGAAGGCGTTCGCCACTATCACGAATTTCCTGAGCACCTACTGTGTGCCAGACGCTGAGTGCTTTATGTATTTTGCCAGATTCAATCCTTGTAACTATTCTAACAAAGTGGATGTTATCCCCGTTCTGTAAATGAGCCTGAGAAAGGTCATGCGTACTGTGGGTGGGTGCTGAAAATAAGGCTTTACCAGTGCCACCTCTTGTACAAGTTCATCTGATGGAGGCTTCCAATGCAAAAGTGAGTTACCATGTCACAAATACCCAACCCTGATACGCTAGCAAGAATGCGCACCGAGTACTAGGTGACCTGGTGGCATTCTTAACGTCCAGAAAGGCTTTTGGGGTGGGTGTGACTGTCACTGTTCCTGCTTGAAGGTGACTTTGCCTCCATCATTTTTGATCTTTGGAGTGTCTTTGAGTTGCGGTGGCTGGTAGAGGGAGTGCTTGGGACAATCTATATATAACTGTCAGAGCTTTGCAAATATCAGCAGTGAAGTGTCTTTTCTGTGTGCCCTGCTACTGCATTTCTTAAATTCTGAAGTCTTAAAATTAATGGAATAGTCACCAAATGCTCAATAGTCACCGAGACATCTGGGGATAATAAAAACCTTTGCAGAGCAAGACTCAGTGTTCCAACAGAGTATGTTGGTGCATGTTTCAAACCTTGGATGTAGGCAACAGTTGCTGCTCCTTGAACTCATCTGAGACAGGCAAACGCTGAAAGCCTAGTTCTAAAAGGCCTGAGGTCTCCCAGCTCTGCAAACTTTCCCTCACCCCTTCAACAGAGATACAGAAAAGAGACATTCTGACTGACCAGGACCCAGCCCACTCCTCTCTCAGGAATCCAGAAGCCCCATGGTTCTTAAGACCATGGGTGCCTATCGCTTTGTATGGTTTAAAAGGTCATTGCCCTGGGTTCAGTGGAGAAGCAGTTGCAGGCCAGGAAGTGGGGCAGGAGGTAAGCACTAATCTGAAGTTGGGGCCTGGCCTTCATCACTGGCGGCATGTCTGTGGCACTTAACCCCTCTGAACCCTGAGTTCCTAATCTGTAAAACAGGGAGGAGGAAGACCCCATACCCTTCACAGTTGTGCAGGCCAATAAGCACAGAGAACAGTGCAAAGGAAACTCTGAAGTACCATCAATGCATTTAAGATGTTTATAACAAACTGAGATTGCAATGGCTGAAAGAGGAGACCGCTCAAATTGCTTTTATGGCCAGTTGCCTGCATTCTTTAAGGTTTTGAGCACAGGTTTACAATCTCAAATGTTCTCTGCCTTACGTTCAATTTTCTCTGCATCATGTCAAGTGGGCAATGATGTCAGCTTGCTTGCATTGTCCTCGTTCCCCACCAGGTGGCGCCGCTTCCCAATTAGCAATTTCTTTTGGTGAGAGGCTGGCCGAGCGAGACCTTTTATAGTGGATCAAGTTGGAGCTGCAAGAGGAAAAAGAAAGACAATGAAAAGCCACCCAGCCCCCCACCTCACCCCTACCCCCAAATTTCAAGTAGCAAATCAGGATCTTGGAATTAAGAGCTCTGGAGACTTGAGGCCAGCAGTCACTGAAGAAGAGGTGTGACACCAGGGAGGAAGGATTTTTGATGCCCACACTTGTGATGTACCCCACTTTCCAGAGCAGGAAAGAGGGAGCCTAAAGCTATCTTGCTTCCAAGATGGACAGACATTTGCATACACACAGAGTTCACTTCATGTGTACCCATGCTCCAATGTAGGGGCTCACAGTTTTCAAAAGAGGACAGCATTTAAGAATTAGGTCAATTTTTCCTGAAACGTGGAAAAGTTACTTTTGCACATATGAGTACAACAGCTGTGATTCATAAGCAGTGGTATACTAAAATACTGATGTTCGATTGACCTTAGGTATCCAAACCGTGCAAGCGGATGGGCGTGCTCTGGGAAATGATGGTGCTGCCCTCTGCAGGCGGTCTAGGGCACTGCAGCGAAAACACGCCCTCATCTGAGTTTACACCTGCCTCTCAACCTCGGGCCCCAGAGCCCTTCACTCTCATAATAGAACCCAACTTCAGACTGTCTTCCATCCCCGAGGAAAGGTCCAGAGATGCAGCCACCATGTTTAAGGTCAGGGCACCTCTCTCTTCCTTCATCCCCCAGCCCTCAACTCATTTCTCTGGACAGAAACGGGCCCTTTCTATGGGTGGGGTAGGCAGGGGGAGTCAGAATTTTTCTTTATCCTTTGAGAGGAAAGATGGAAGGGTTATGGGGTTAACTACTGTCACAGCTTGCCTCCATTTGGTTTCACTGCCTTAACCTTAAATGTTTTTGTAATCAGTATGTAGAACTGAAAAAAGGTGTCCTCCAAGCTCACATGGATGGTGGTGCTCAAGTACTAGATGCTACCTGTTAAAAAAAAAAAAAGAGAGAGAGAGAAATTATTTTATGCTGTGCTTTAATCTTTTTGGAAACTTCTCAGAAAAATTAGATGTTTAGCACTTACATAAAAAATTAAATGCGGATTTGCCTTGTAAGACCTTGTTCTACTTTGGTACTGCAAGGCTCAGCCCATGGATATAGAGCCCATAGCTACCTCCAAATAGATTTACTTTTTGAGCACAAGAAATATTTTGTCGTTTATAAGTGGATAGAGCTGAAACAACTAAGCTTAATATAATGAAGAACTACAGTTACCAGGCTCCTCGCCACCCAGCAAACCACTGCCTTCACACAGACTTAACTCTCGTCCGCACTTCCCTCATCTCTGAAAACAGAATCACAGTTCTCCTCCTGTTCACTGAAATGGAGTTCAACTAACACTTGGGCGCCTCCTTGGTGCTACTTCATCCCGCTGGACCTTTCCCACGTATCGTGTAATCCTCACAGCCGTAACTTCTACAAGCTCATCTTCCATGTGGGGAAAACGTGGCTCTGAAGCCCAGGGCTCCTTCCATCCTCCTCCTTCCTGTCGCCTCACCCTAACCGGTCTCTCAACTTCCAAGCCTTCTTTCAACCACCCGACACTTTCAAAAACTATCGTCAACGTATTTTTTCTCTACTTAAAACTTGGCAACTTCCAATTTTTCATTCAATCAACTCCAAATTCTCCAGTCTGGCTCTATTTTACCTACTGAACCACAAATCTCGTAACTCTTTCAAGATGTTCCCTCTACGACAGCTGCCTGTGTTACCTCCCGACCTCACAACCCATCACCTTGGGTCCTGTGCCTTTACACACACCTGCCTAGAGCGCGTCCCTTGGTCCACATTGGTCCAAACCCCACCCGTACTGTCATGTCAGGCTCTCCCCCACACTCACCTCCTCCATGAAGCCTCACGCAAACCCCTCCGAGCCTACACTTATTTCTCCCTCGCCAAGCCGCCCTGGGCACTATCACAGCATCGGGATGTGGACTGAGGGGCATGCAGACTGCTGGTGAAGAGTGTAAACCACATGGCGAATCTGGGAAAACTGAATACTTGGCATGTCCTACAACCCAGCACTTGCATTCCTAGATGTATATCCCAGGAAACTCTCGCACATACAAGCCAGGAGACTGGTACAAAACTGCTCCTTTTACAAGAGCAAACGAGTGAAAACCACCAAAATGTCTGTTGACAGAATGGATAAATTGTGTGTGTGTGTGTATTGTTCTCCCCCAATGCAATGGAATATTGTAAAGTCAGTGAAAATGAATAAACTGAAGGAATGCAACATCAGGACTGTAAAACCAGATGAGTAGAGATAGTCACAGAAGACGAGGTAAAGGGTACCCTTTCTATAAAGCTCAAGAAAAGTAAAAATACACTGTTTGGGGAAGGAGGATGTAAAACGTGAGGGGAAAAGAGGAATAGTGAAATTGATAGTAGTGGTGACCTTGCACAGTGGGGGAAGGAAGGAGAAGGGTCGGTTAAGGGACACAGGTGATGACACCGGAGGTGTGTGAGTTAACTGGAGGCGGGTCCATAACTGCCGTGTGTTACGTGTAGGTGCCTGTTTGCTGGCTAACGGAAAAGCCATCAGGGGTCCTGTGATCTTTTCAAACCCACTGCCCAACTGGGTACAGAGGGAACATGCGTTAGGTGGCTCAGGACAATCATTCTTAGTGTCCATCACTGCACGGAACGTTGGGGACAACTGGAGGGGCTGGGCCGAGTGACATCAGTCATCACCAGAGGACATGACTGATGCATGGATACGTGGAAAGCGCCTCCCCACAATCTCTTATAAAATTACTGATTGTGTAAAGACTGACTTGAGACTGGATTACAGAAGATAGAACCAATGTAATCAAAGGTACTGTATTGGGAGAGTTGCCTGGAAAACAAAATGGTATTAACAAATCTGAGGAAGTAAGTTAGGTCCTCTACGCTTTTGGTGAGGGAGGGCCTGAACCAGAAACACCGCTCTCGGGTGGTAAGGACTCTGTCTGAGCCGCCACGGTGCCCTCTGGCACACAGTGTGTGCTCAGGAGGCACAGAAGTGCAGACTCTTCTTTCAGCGGTCACACAGGTGACCCATATATATATTAAGGCTGCTTGTGGGAAACATTTCCAGATGGTAAATAACTTAGGGATTCACTACCCACATTGCAGGAAAATAACGGGTCGATTCTCTAAAAAGGGGAAAAACCCCAAACCCACCAGGTATGATGTCCTCCTATCTTTCACTTGTACAAAATTTGCAATAAAGCACAATTCTTAAGCCGTTTTTCACTTTTTTATTGCTGTTAATTCAAGGAAAAAAGGTTGCATAAAATCCAATCTGTTCTAGAAATATAAGTGGCCTTTCCAGTACATAACATTTCAAATATCAAAGTATATGGTAAACATACAAATAAGGAGAAGGTAACATACCTCCTATGTACAGTACAGTCTTTTAAATCATAAAATAAGCTCCATAAAGTATGACTGGCAAGTGGTTCACAATGCGGTCCAGATGGGGCTTATCAAAACTCTCACGTGAACAACTCAACTGCAGCTCAACATTTAATTTAATAATGTGGTCCAAAAATACCCAGATCAAACAAAATACATTTAATCAAAATAATTTCCTTTACTCGGACTTCTTCTCTTTTTAAATTAAAGCTTTCGTCTACCCCCTTTCACACCCCCCCCCACCTTCCTTCCCCTTTAACTCCCAACCCGGAAAGAAGGTTTCAAAATGTACATTGGTGCTATAAATATAAATTCTATCTGTGAAGCATTACACAAAGCTTCTTTCTTCAAGTGTTTCCTTTTGTCTGGCAATCTGTTAGGCTTCTGAACCGAGACCAGATATGATATTCAAGTTCCTCCTCTGCTGCACACCAACGTGACCCCACACAACAAACATCTGTCGATTCTGCCCTGTACTGAGGATGGGGAAACAAACCCAGCCCCAAGCCCTCAACCTGCGACTCTACAGTGGTAGCTGCTCACTGCTGTCGGATGCAGCGGTCCAAACCTACACCCCGTCTTCCAGATAACCTCAGTGCACTTTAGGAAATCAAAAATTACCTGGAAGCAATTTAGTACATAGGTAGGCTTTAAAAAAAACTTTTGTTTTTAAACAGCAGCATTAAACTTAGTGATGTGACACTGACGTGATTCATACCATCTTAACACACTCAGAATTCAGTCTTTCACATTATAATCAAGCATAGTGGTAAACTGTTATAAAAGTGACTTTGCTACGAGACAAGTTAGGGAACAAATACCTGACTTCTGTAGAAACGCAGAGCTTCTGTTCAGATTGCAATAAAGCATACACATTTTTAACACAATGGAACACTGTAACAGTTGGTGTAGGAAAAGAAATCTTGACTCAAGTGTCTCTTTTACATGACACAGTGGTAGACTACAGGTAAAATTGGCTGTTGATTTTCATGACAAACACAAACACACAGAAGAACCACACTCACACTAGTTTGTTCACTTTATGTCTCTCTGAAGCAACAGGCTAAAAAAGTATGATAAAGTAAAAAGTTTGTTGTTTTTTTTTTTTTAAAGAAAAAGCTCTTTGTCCACTTCACATGTCATATTTTCTCAGTTTCATATGATTTTACTTCCTCCTCTCTCTTCCACTTATTTTAATTTTTATTTGGATAACAAGCGCTGCATATATGTATTTACGTGGTGCTGTTCATTACATATATACACACTATTTTGGGAATGCGATTCTCCCTTATGATTAAGGTGAAACATTCTACCCTCAATTTATATGCAGAGCAGCTTACAAAGTGTGGACAATGCAGTGCCAACCACTCCTGCGGCCACTGGAAAGAGTGAGGGCGGGGGAGAAAAGCGGAGTGTAGGACCAAAGTGAGAAAAACTGGGGAAGAAGCAAAGTTTTTTTTCAAAACCATAGGACTGTCACCAGTGTTATTAAAAAAGGTCAAATACACAGTTTTAAAGATTCAGTAAACATTGCACACAGCAAGTATTCAGTGTAAAAAAAAAAAAAAAAAGCACGCATCAACATTTTCCTTTTGGTAGTTTGTCTGGATGTTTAAATTACATGTATCATACAGATAAGCCTGTTGTTGTACCAGGAGACCAGAGGCTCAAAAGCAATGCATTCTTTTTTGTTTTGGACATTGGTACAAGAGAAATGAAAAACCCCAACTGCATAGAAATCTAGGAAATGTATAGACAAAGAAACACAAACAAAATACCTTTCCTTTCCTCCCCTCCACACCCCAACCATGACTCCCCACACTTCAGTGTATTAAGTAGGCAAGCTTTACTTGTTTCAGTCTGCAGAATCCAACGTATCATTAGAAGGGGGGAGGGGAGGTGCGTATCTCAGTCTGTAAGTGCCTAAAATGGGAAAGACAGAACTGCTAAGTCACTGCGTACAATGCAATGCATCACAAACCACTACAAGATATCAAATGGGCATGCTCCTCAGGCGCTGCTCCTTCTGCAATACTCTGACCGCAAAACGGTCCATGAAATGACTTTTAAAAAGTAATAATGAAGTTTGTGCTTTAAGTTCAACCTAAAGCTATCAAACTCAATTTTCCCTTAAAAATGTCAAGCACATACTCCCAAGTCAAGACTTTTTTTCTGTGTGAGATTTGGCAAAATGACAAAAGCCTAATGTGAGTGAAAGGTAACAGTTTCTCAGGTCTACACTGAATTTGGTATCTTACACGTACTTATTTAAGAACAATTTCTTTATTCTGGTGGTAATAATATTAAACTTAGTTTGAATGTCCTTACTCCAAAAACCAGTGCTTAAATATTTTGTTCCTTTTAAAATGCAATAGCACTGAAAAAAAAAAACATCTGCTGGGAAGGAAGGGTATAGCATGAGGCCAGTTGGTTATGCATAGATAGACCCAAACAACTAAAAATCTTCCATGTCAGATGACTATCACTTCCTAGTTTTTCAGCATTTAAAAATTTTGCTTACTCTATGACATAGGATTGTAGCTTTAAAAAAAAGTGCTGCTAGCAAGAGATTTGCAAATCCCCATTATATTCCTTAAGAAGTGCCTTAATGGTTTATTCCTTAATTGGAAACTGAATTTCTCTGAACTTCCTTGTGCTGTGTGTGTGACCTGTGTGTGTCCACACTAGGTTCTGCCGTTTGCATTTTACGATTTGTCACCGAAAGCACAACCTCCGTAAACAAACACACAACAGCTCTTTCTGCTCCAACAGGATCACCGCGATCACTAGGGGAGGGAGGAACGGGCACACTCAGAAACAAGTCCTCTGGGAGCTCTCATGATTACCTTGTTGACTGGCCTCCATGGACGACTGCTTACACTCCTGCGCATAGTGCCCGCTTACACCACAGTTGTAACATGAAACGTTCCCGTTCTTCTTGGGCCCCGAACCACTCGTGTTGGCAACTACATTGGGTGCTGGGTACACAGGATAGAATCTCCCGAATCCTGCCATCTGCTGCATGCCATAGTTGGCTTGGCTCCCCATGACTGGGTCATGCACCAGTCCATTTGCATATGGAGTCTGAGGCAGAAAAAAAGGAAGTTGGTTTCCATTGCTCTGATGTGCTTGGTTGAGGTAGCTGCCATTGCAGATGGATGGCAGAGTAAAGAACGACGGGACTCGGTACATTGGTCCAGGCATTGGATTAGGATAATAGTAACTATTCAGCTGAAGGTTTCCATTGGTCCCACAGCTGCACCTTCGCCCACAGGAACCACAAGGACCTGAGCCCATCTGCTGCGGAGGCAACACTGTCCCGCTGGCGTTCGTGTTTCCCACAGCACTGATGTAAGACGTGCTGTCGCCCTGCGCAGTACTGTGTGTCAAAGCAGGGCTCGGGCTTGGGGCGGGGCCGGGGGTGTGGGTAGGAACCGCGGGGGGAACACTCGACTGGGCCTGGCTGACGCCTGCTCCCGCTGACTGGGCAGACGTTGCCGCCGTGCTGAGGACGGTGGAATTCTGGCTGGGTAACACCCCGGCCGCAAGGGGAGAGCCTGGCAAGGGGTAGGAAGCTGGTGGCTGTACGGCCGAGAGGCCGGCTGCTGGAAGAACTACCTTCACATTGGCAGGCTGAGGGGCTGTCCCCGTGTTGCCCTCAATCTGAGGCACCATTTGATTTAGTCCTGCCACTGGAGATGCAGATTTTGTGATGGGGTCTGTGGCAGCCACAGGAGATCCTGGAAAACTACCTGGATTATGAACAGGAATAAAGGCAGTGTTTGGTGATCCGACGCTCAGACTCCCGGTTGGTTGCTGGGAGAGGTTCACTGTGCAACTCTCGGAAGATCCCGGTGGCGGTGGCAGTTTTAGCCTCTGAATTGTGAGGTGCAAAGCGGGAGTACTACTGTGTGGAAGGAATGTTGATGGAACAGGTAAAGGGGACGCCAGTAATTCAAGGTGCTTTTCTGATTCTGCAGTAGAAGCTGTTGGCCCTAGTATTCCGACGGGGGTTGAGTTCGTGGACTCCCTTCCTGCAGAGAGAGCAACAGGGCTAGGAACAAGCACCCCTATTGTTTTACCATCAGCAGATCTGGGTGGAGGAACAACCACCTCAGACTTCTGGGCACCATTGTGCATGACACAGTGTAAAGTTGGCATAAAAGAAATATGCTGATACTTGGGTGAGCTTAAGGGATCTTCTAAGAGGCTTGCATCGTCGTTTCCTAATGAAGCAATCTGAACAGGTGGCTTGACAGTGACAGTCTGGTTGACAGAACCATAACCTGTAAACCTGGTTGTTGATGGATTTCCAGAATCCTCAGAATTGCTGTCTGTGTCTGAGGGAAACAAACATAAGTAGATGTTAACACAAGCAAAATCTCCCAACCTTCTTGCTAGAAATAAAATTTAAGTGTATCTAAAATAAACACTGAAGTTTGGACTAATAAATGTATCCCTAAGCTTCCTGACTACCAAGCTGAACTTCTTTTAATTTTTGGCTTTCTGTGGACTTCACTGTAAACATATGGAGAGTCTGGAAAAGAGGCAAGACTATGGAAACAATAAAAGCTTGGTGGCTGCCAGGGGTAGGGCCCCGGAGAAGGATGAACGGGCAGAGCCCGGGGGGTTTTCAGGGCAGTGGAAATACTCTGTGTGATGCTGTAATGATGGATATGTATCATTATACATTTGTCCAAAGCCACTGAAGGTGAACCCTTAGATAAACCATGGACTTTGGGTGATAATGATGCGTCAAAGTAGACTGGTTCATCCTTGGTAAAAAATGTGTCATTCTAGGGAGCAATGTTGTTAACAGGGCAGACTATATCTGTGTGAGAGCAGGGAATACGTGGGAAATTTCTGTATCTTTCTCTCAATTTTATAGTAAACCCAAAACTGCTCTAAAAAAATTAAATCTTAAATTAAAAAAAAAATCCAAGGAGAGGTAAGAAACAAAACGTGAATGGAGACTGAATGAAGCACAGTATAAAATACAGACCTTTATTACAGAGAAAGGGATCAGATATTTTTAACCTTAATCAATTTTAGGCAATGCACTTGATTTATATTCTGTACCACTAAACCCGAGGTCTTCACATTTGTCTCACATAAATAATACAATTTAAAGGAGTTCAATCAAGACTATATTTAACTCGGGACATCCCTGGTGGTGCAGTGGTTAAGAATCTGCCTGCCAATGCATGGGGACACGGGTTCGAGCCCCGGTCCAGGAAGATCCCACATGCCACGGAGCAGGTAAGCCCGTGCACCACAACTATTGAGCCCACGTGCTGTAACTCCTGAATCCCGCATGCCTAGAGCCCACGCTCTGCAACGAGAGGCCACCGCAATGAGAAGCCCACACACCACAACTAGAGAAAGACCGTGTGCAGCAACGGAGACCCAACACAGCCGAAAATAAATAAATTAATAAGTTAAAAAAAAAAAAAGACTATATTTAACTCAAATATCCAGAGATAGGGAAGGGAAGAGAGTTTTCTTAGAATGGAATAAATATTCTTACTTTTAAATATTTCAGTGGGGGAAAGAAAATTTAAAGCTACCACTACAGTCATAATACAAGTGTGCTAGAACACAAGAAGCAGCGCAAATATGAGAGCAGTGCCATTTCTCCTAAAACAAAACAGCAAAGTGGCAGATACAAAATTGTACTGCATTTGTTTTTATTACTGCATCACTCTTCTGCTTGTAAACAGAAATAACTTCAACCTAGACTTACCCTGGATTTCTTGACTTTTGGTATAAAGGGGACAAAAGACAAAATCTAACTCACAATGTTTAAATATCGTAAACCCAGATACTGCAGTACTATGTATAGAGACCATTCAGTTAAATGTAGTGCCTAATTTAACATCTTTCTGCTCACAAATATAATCAGAATTGCATTGTGTACTTAAAATGTTTATATTTGTTAAGGTAATAACTAGTTATATTCAGCTAAGATGCTAAAATTTTTCAAAACAATACTAAAAACAAATCATACTAGTCTTCCTGGAGAAAGGTTAAACCTAAACCAACCTACAGAATGTCAACAATGTTATTAATTCAACAATAATAATTTATATTAGAAAAGATTCAACTTATGAGTAAATGGTTCTAACATATACTCTCCTTAATAGCTGAGGAGTTTCTTGTTAAACTTTGCAATCCAAAAATTAGTAACTTATTTAAGGCACTGTATTTATATCTGTACCTTCATATAAGTATAGAGTTAAAAATAAATATTTAAGTTCAAAAGAAGCTGTAACATTTTTCAGATGATCAATTAAATTTCTATAGGAATTGGGCTTTGTTTAAATCTTCTTAGGTCATAGCAAATGGCCCCATGATCCCAAATGGTTTTCTAAGCATTATAAGGACTCACCCAGCTATTTAGAGAGAGGTCCTCCATTTTTGCACTGACTCTGAAAAGTATGAAGTCTTACAACAAAACCCCTTTATGACCAACAAGAACAACAAAGCCCCATGCTTTTCAAAGCAACCTTTTCATGCACTCCAAATTCTAAAGATGATCAACACTTGTTATCACAGTGGACATTTTCCCCCCTGGTTGGTTTCAGAGAGCCCTTAATGATCCTTCATTTAGGGAAGGCTCATTTAGTCACACGATAACGAAGCCTATCTGAAAAAGGGCAAGCTCCTCTATACAGGCCCACCAACTCACCCTATCTGATGACAGGAAAGGACTGCTGCAAAGTCATCTAGGCATGCAGATGTACCCTTAATTCTGACGAAGAGGCAAATCTGCGTTGTTAGCTTAAGAGCCATGGATTATTGGTACATCCTACAGAACTGAGCATAGCATATTGAAAGCTTCTCTGTTCTGGATAAGGCATAAAAATTCTCTCATTTAACCTTCATAAGAGCTCTGGGCAGTTACTTTCATTTTTCTTCTTTCAGGAGGAAACTGCAGATCAGAAGCGCAGTGTTGCCTCAGATTAGTCGAACTGGCAGTAGTCACTGCATGCTACGTTTGTTATGACTTCAAAATAACTTCAAAGTAAAAACTGGCTTTAACTGTATGTGATGCAGCAGAATCATTGTCATAGCTCCCTAAGATGTGACCTGACGCTGTAACACAAAGGCTAAGGTCTCGAAGAGTTGTGGACCGTGCAGGAAAAAGCCACGTGTCTGAAATGCTGTTGTCAAAGGATCTTTATGATCTTTAAGTGGCCCAAGAGAAACCATTTATTACTGCCCACCAGCATGGACACACCTTATAACCAAGACAGTATTACTCAGATGTTTATAGCCAAGATGTTATCAGATAGCATTATCATTGTAAAGAATGACATCCTCATTCAGCATATACATTTTTTGTGTGTCTGTGGACCACTTTTAAAGTCTTTATTGAATGTGTTACAATATTGCTTCTGTTTTTTTATGTTTCCGTTTTTTTTTTTTTGGCTGCGAGGCATGGGGGATCTTAGCTCCCGGACCAGGGATCAAACCGCGCACCCCCTGCATTGGAAGGGGGAGTCTTAATCACTGGACCACCAGGGAAGTCCCAACATATACATTTTTGATACCTCATTTCTGGAATGGCAGGGTAAGAACCTCTGACACTCCACTCCTCCATAAAAGCAACAAAAATCCTGGCAAAAACTATCAAAATCAACTTTTTCAGAACTCTGGAAATCAATTAAAGGCCTGCAGCGATGTGAAGAGTGTTTATTAAAGAAAAACAGCTGAATCTTGTAAGAATAGCAACCACTGCGGTATTTCACCTTGCCCTAATTCTTGCTCACATTCTCCATCTCTGAAGTAGCCTTGTAAACGAATAGTCTTGCAACTACAGTAGCGATGAAAACAAGCAGCCTAGCAGCCACTGTAAGAAACATGGATTTGGAACTCTATAAAAGCACCTTCCTAAGGAACCGTCACTATCTGTCTGGCAACTTGAGTTCACTCTGTGTTAACAGCTGCTTACCCACAGGGCATTTATCACAATCAATCTGCGGCAACTGTTTAACAATTTGGCTGCCTGGGCTGGCATTACCAGTTGAGGCTAACAATAGTCTGACCAAAAAACTTAAAAGGAAAAACTGAAAATGAGATGTTCACAGGGAGCTCTGAAAAGCTTCAATATATTCCTGGGAATCTAAAAGGCCATGCTCATATCTAGGGCTATATATGCATGCCCAGGAGAGACCTAAGAAGGCTCTAAACTCTCATTTCTGGCTGACTCTGAGCCTCCATTTAAGGAGGAATTGAAGACATAGTACATACAGAAAACAAAGCGCAAAATAGCAGACGTAAATCCTACCTTATCAGTAATTACAGTAAATTTCAATAGGTTAAACACTCCAATCAAATGGCAGAGATAGGCAGAATTGCTAAAAAACCATAATCCAACTATAAGGTGTCTTTAAGAGACACTTTAGAGTCAACGACACAAATAGGCTTAAAGTAAAAGGATGGAAAAAGAGGTACCCTGCAAACACCCAAAAGAGAGCTAAAGTGGCTATATTATTATTAGACAAAATAGATTTTAAGACAAAACTTGTCATTAGAGACAAAGAAGGATATTTATAATGATAAAAAGGGTCAATCCATCAGGAAGACATAAACGTTATCAATATATGTGCATCTAACAATATGCAAGTTTTCAATCTTTCTGCATTAACTCCACATTTTGTTGTGACTGTCTTTCTCTTTAATTTCATATGAAGTGAAATAGGCTTAAAAAAATCAACATCACTAGAAACTGCTAAGTCAGTGGTCTACAAGACACCCTTTATACCAATTAAAGTCAATAATGACATTTACAGTAACATAAAAATACTTATGTTTGACTGATTTTAAGAGCACACATTTTCCTCTGACACCCCCAAATCCCTCCAAAGAGCAAACCTCTGTCTTTTTCTTCTTCACTTTCAAAACTTTCTCTTCCATCATGTCGTGGGCTAGATGGAGAACTGTAACTCTCTGAAGATGTTTCTCCACATGTGTCATGTCCAGATCCAATGTCCAAATTCACATCTAAAAATAACGTGATTTTTAAAAAATAGAATTGTTTAGTTAAATAAATTTCTGAATTGAACCATCAGAAATTAGTTACACCCTTAAATTTTTTTTTTCCAAGTTTTTCTATAATTACCTAAAAAGCTGGCCTCTGACCTAGGTAAAAATTCATTACTGAAGCACAATATTATTTGAAAATAATTGACGACTTTTTTTGGGGGGGACAAATGTATTCTTAAAACAAAGGCAGAGGAAAAAATCAATATAACCAACTTCAAAAAATCAGAAATAAGATTCTTTGTAGGATCTGTCCAATATTAGCACATTGAGCCACTTCTTAAGTCTATACATTTTAACTCCTCAGAGCATGTTGTAAAATTCTTTCTTTAAAAGAGTAAATTGCTTCCCATCAAGTAGACTGAGTAACCCCTGAGTTCGAACCAGAAATGACGGACTGGGGAAAAAAAAAACCAAAACAAAACCATTGGGATAGAGTGAGCCAAGATTTGCTCACTAAAATGCAGTGATGACTTTGAAACTCTAAAGAGTAAGTTTCAGAAATGTAAAAAGAAAAATAAAAAAAGGCAGCTATTCCTCAAAATCAATTTATGAAATGATTTTGTTTAGATTATATAGCTAGCAAATATTCTAATCACCAAATGTCATATATTAATTTGCAATTTTCAAAGAACTAAATACATAAATGTAAATCTATACTGAACATAATTTTCCCTTTCTGACAATCCAGGTGCTTCAGAATTGTGTAGAGTCTTTGGAATTTTTACAATAAAAAAATGTGATCCTTTGGAGTCAGAGGTGTGGCTGGAAGGTGAGGATGAAATAACTATGCCAAAGGCTATTCCACAAATTGCCCTTTTAAACAGAGAGACAAACTGTTTTATTTATCATGTCTCAAAGAGATTTTAAAAGCAAATATACTGCAAAAACACAGAGGATGAACAGCACTGACTGCTTTGGAGAGAAGACAACATGGAGGGACGCAGTGAGGGATTTATTTTGTTCCCTTTTGTACCTTCAGAATTTTGAACTACATAAATGTATATTACTCAAAATAGAAGTTAAATTTTAAATTAAAAATAAATAATACTTATCTTTGAGTTATTTAAAATTTTCAGCTTCAATATAGTATCTACATTTATGATATGTGTGATTGTTCTATTAAAAAAAATCTTAAATATATCTTAAGTTTACTGAATGCTTAAAGGTAATCACCTACTTAAAGGTAACTCCTTAGTATTTCAAAGGGGATTTAATAAATAGAGGGTTTTCCCTTTAAGTTGGAGCCAGCAAACATCTGAGCTATACTAGACAATAAGACAAGTTGTACAAAGTATTGATGTATATATTTATAGTCGTAGTCTATAAACATAAATATATATGAATCAGTGACATATACAGAGAACAAAATAGACAGAAAAGGTTAATCTTGAATCAAAAATCCTGAGATTGTACTTTCATAATATTTAAAAATAAAGAAATAAAGGAATTAGAGCCTGAGATGTTATCAAAATTTCTTATAGATAGCTAGTAGGAAGCAGTCACATAGCACAGGGAGATCAGCTCGGTGCTTGTGACCACCTAGGGGGTGGGATAGGGAGGGTGGGAGGGAGACACAAGAGGGAGGGGATATGGGGATATATTTTTATGTATAGCTGATTGACTTTGTTATAAAGCAGAAACACACCACTGTAAAGCAATTATACTCCAATAAAGACGTTTAAAAAAAAAAAGTTCTTAATAGCCTATACAGCGTATGTTTTCTTCTAACTTATTAGAATAGGGAAAAGGAACCACATTATTGAACACCTCTGTGCTTGATACTAGCTAAATGCTTTTCATGTTATCACATTTAAGTTCTACAGTCTGGTGAGGTAGATATTCTTCTTTTACAAATTTAAGAAACTGGTGGAGTAAGGATTCAAACCCACATCTGTCTGAGATCAAAGTCCACACACTTCTCTGAAAATATGAAGCTAAAAGGGAAAGAACTGTTACAAGCTTTTTTGGCGTAGTTCCCAAATCATGTGAGAGACGAGAGAGAGTGATGTCATGAGGGTGGTATATATTTGACAGGAATTTCAACTATAGAATGACCTGATTTAGTGTGTGCTTTAGAAGACAGTGCAGAAAATAAACCAGAAGGAGGAAACAGACAGGGAGGCCTGGCAGAAGCTATTTCTAATCATCCACTGACAGAGAACTCTTGTCTTCCTTATTTTAGCTTCTCCCCCCTCCTTTTAGCTGCCATCACCACAGGAAACCTCAAAGATACTGAAGTGTTACAATATACTCATAAACATGGTTTTTTCCCCATGTCATTTTCCCCCCAAAGACCGCTCAGTTAATTAATTCAATGAGTGGGCCAGATGATTTTAGAGTCAAAATGCAACTATATTTCCTTATCAATATTAAATCTCTGTAAACAAATAGCTAGTTTAAAAACATACTCCATTAAAAAAATGGATATATTCTGGTTATTTACGTTGCATCACAACTGAAGGTACTAACATTTGAATAAAATTTAAATTAAACAAATCGTATTTGTAGGGTCAGCTGTCAACATTATGTGTTAGACACACACATGGACAAACACTTTCCTAGAGGTCTGTGAGCTTTTATTCTTTTTCTAAAAATCTTTACTGTTAGTGGTGAAGGTAAATGTAACACAGAAAAGTTACCAATGAACCAGCACAAGGGACATTTCTCAGTCAAATGAACATAAAATCTTTCACTTAAAAATAAAAGGACCTTAAAATAATGGTGGGTAGATGGAAGCCACACAAATCTAGTACAACGAAAATCTGAGGGTCTGAATTCCCCTGAAGTCCCATAAAACTCCACAAAGGACAGTCATTAAAACATGAAAAAGTCAACAAGATTTTTAAAAGTGACTTTACACAAGAACTACAGGCTTTCACGAGGGTGGAAAGACCCCGCAGGTCCTGCGGCCTCTGCTCTGGAGCAGGGATTGGCTGAGAAGGAAACAATCGAGGAGACCGCTGCTACCAGGGGAAGGAAAAGGTGCCAGAGTGTCACTATGGCAAAGGAAAAATTTACCTCCGTGGCCGAATCAAATTTCCTGCATTAAACAATTCTGAAGTATTAATGGAGTTAATTCAGAAATCACTATTCACATCAACGCAGGAAAAAAGTGTTATCAGGCTTTGACACAACAGCCTAATACCTACTCTAATAGGTACCCTGCTAAATATATTTAGGTGACGCGTATTTGAAAGAAAAACACCCTTACCTTTCACAGAACCACCGTGGGCGTGCTGAGGAGTGGAGATTCGAATACCATTTATTCTACTATTCAATCTGTTGTCAGTTTTCTTAATTTTCTCCCTAAGCCGAAAGTATACATGTTACCCACATTGTTTATAAGAGTCCCTAGAGAACACACTAAGTGCAGTATTAATAAAATTCCCCTCAAATTTTTTTTATAATTAAAATAAAAACGTTTAGTAAGGTACAATGTAAATCTAAGATTCACCCTTTAGTTTACAGGGCTGAGAATTTTGCCCCTCCAAACTGAATATAATATCTGACAATAGCTTTATTTTTATCACCTGCATGTGTTGATCATTTAGAACTGAAAAAATTAAGTCCAGAGTAAAAATATAAAGAAAACTAATGGAAAAATACTATTTATACTACATAAATTAAACATGCCCATTATCAAATGTTGTCTCTTCTTACCAATTTCTATTACTGGAAAGATTAAATTGAACCTACTTTTCTATTTGTGGCTTTCCCTTCTTCTTATTTATTGAAGATAAACTTCGTTTTTCAGTTGAATGCTAGGGAAAAGAATAAAAAAAAAAATCAGACTAAAGCGAGACCATACTCGTGTAGGTATCCTCTTATTCTGATACAAAACATTAAAATGATGCAGTCCCAGTTGTATATTCTAACACATTTTTATTTCCAACCTCTTTTTTGAAGTTACCTACTTGACCCACTAAAATCCGCATATTCTGACAAATACTTAATATTAATTATGAGAAAAAATATCTATTTCGTATTTTGCTTTTAAAATGGAGTGTGTATTTTTTCTTCTTATCACAAAATAAAACACAGTCAAGTAACCAGTATTTGCTATACGTTTACTAATATTCTCGTAAAGTTCAGGTTGGTAAAACTGCAACACACAATTGCGTCAACTCTAAGAAGAAAAGGTGCTGGCACTGAAGTAGAGGGAGAAAAAGTATAATCACATAGACCTGAAACTCAGCCATTAAATAAGTATGACTCCGATAACACACAATTTCTCAAAGTATGTTTTAATGCTCTAATTCATAAAAACACATTCCAGTAAAGGTTAACATTTGGATCCGAGTGTTGGCCAGTAATAAAAACCAATTTTCTAGAGAGAAGGTGGCTCTCTCCATAGCTGTACCAGTAAGTACCTCTCATGTATCTGTGGTGCCGTGTTACCTAAACACACTTGAGAGCATTCTGTTCTCTGATTACACCAACTCCTAAGAACCAAGTATTTCCTAAGTACATTCAGGACTGCTGGTAAACTGGCCCAACAACTCGTGAGGGAAGGTCCGTTTCAAAATTCACATCACCAATAGCAAGACAGTGACTGAAACGTGAATAATTCAAAAGCAAAAAACCTGGCTTAACAATGCATCCCTAGTGAAACATTTTAGGCATCACAATAAAATGTACTAATATTTTTGAGCAATAAAAGTAATATGGGGCTTCCCTCGTGGCGCAGTGGTTAAGAATCTGCCTGCCAGTGCAGGGGACACGGGTTCGAGCCCTGGTCCGGGAAGATCCCACATGCCATGGAGCAGCTAAACCCAGGTGCCACAACTACTGAGCCTGCGCTCTAGAACCCGCGAGCCACAACGACTGAGCACGCGTGCCACAACTACTGAAGCCTGCACGCCTAGAGCCCATGCTCCGCAACAAGAGAAGCCACCGCAACGAGAAGCCCGCGCACTGCAACGAAGAGTAGCCCCCGCTTGCCTCAGCTAGAGAAAGCCTGTGTGCAGCAACGGAGACCCAACACAGCCAAAAATAAATAAATAAATTAAATTTAAAAAAAACCAAAAAACAAAGTAATATATATACACTTCTTCAGGTCACAGAGGAGCTTAGATCATGTACACCAATTAACTTTGAAGTCTTACATTCAAACATTCCTTCATTTCTTCTTATCAGATTACACTATCTGACATAATATGCTTAAAGAACTCCACTCTCATGCAGTGACAATGCTTGAACAGCATGGCACGAAGACAAAACAAAGCCCCCGTACCTGGTCAGCTAAGGCCACACAGTGCTCCGGGTGCTGAACGGTGGTGCAGGTCTGCTTCCTCCAATCCATGATTCCATTCTGTTCAGAATACTGCATGGTGAGCCCATCCAACGGAGAACAACTTGTACCAATAGTGCTATCAAAAGAAGAGTTCACGCAAGTATGAATCTCTGTCCTCAGTCAGCTAACCTTCTCATCTCATAATGAAGAAGCTATACTAACCCTTTCTTCCGTATATTAGTTTTTTATAGAATGCCTAGCAACAGCTCTAAGGAAAAAAGTCTACTATAAGAATAAACCAGTTCATACCTCTCTTACCTATTTAATAATTAATACCCGCCTCTGAGGAGGTTGACAACAGAAGCACAGTCTGTCTTTAGACTCATCCTGCACCACTCACAGCTGGGGTGTTAACCCCAATCTCAAGAGAACCACTATGTACTGTGTGTGTCTAAGGCAAGTGAAGGGACAGGATAATGTGACTGAAAACCAAGAGAAACACACAACAGAAACAGACTCAGAGAGAATCCAGAGAGAATGAAGGGATTGGACACGGACTCTGAATTAACAGTGTTTCACATCGGTCAAGGACTACAAGATGACAGAATTTTGGAAGAATACTGGAAAATATAAAAAAAGAACCAAATTTAAATTCTATAACTGTACAATAAACTGAAATTAAGAACTCAATGGATGGAAACAGATGAAAAAAATCACTGAAGAGGAAATTTGACCATGAGAAAATAGATGGGAACACTGAGAGGAAAAACATGTGGAAAACAAAAAAAATTTGAGAGAACACCTAGGACATGGTGAAAAGTCTAACCTGTAAGCACCCCGAGCCTCAGAAGAGGGAACAAGAGAACAGGCAGAAGCAATATGTTAAGAGAGAATGGCCTGGGCTTCTCTAAAACAAAACTGTATCAAGCTTCAGACTTAGGAAGCAGAACTCATTCAAAGAAAGCTACAAATGTATCATAGGAAACTGCTGAAAACCAGACAATGGGAAAATTCAAAAACACAGTCAGTTTGGAAAAGCACACTAACTTTCAAAGAGCAGCAATAAGATTGAAGAACAATGGATACCCACTGTCCACTGTTGCCCCTAAAAGCAGAATCTGGGGATGACATAGTTGACTTGGGAGGTGATCCAGAAGTGGGAGCAAGGAGTGGGGAGAATGAAACAGGAAAGGAGGAAAAACCAGCGTGTGGGTCCATTAGTGAGGCTGCCGCTATGAGCGACAGAGGCTCAAACCAGCTGGGACCTCCCAGAATTATCTCCCCAAAGGGCAGGAAGCTGGAGCTCCCCACCAGTTGAGGGTTGACCCCTGGGGCAAATTAACGTGCAGCTCTGAACTGGGCTGGTTCAAGGGCTAAGCAGGCTCACAGAATCAGCGCGGGCCCTGAGGCAGGAGGCGGACAGTCACGAGGCAGGGCCTGCGGAGGGATGGTCACAGTGTGAGGGGGGTCAGAAGTCACATAAATGATTTTATGTGGCTTGCAGCAGAAATCAAACTGGGCTGAGAGGATATGATGTGAAGGACCAAGGGCACTAGACCGGAGACAGCGACACTGGAGCTTCTGAGCACTAACAGAAAGTAACTGCCAGCCTGGAGTCCTATGTCGTATGAAGAAAAAAGTCTTTCAAAAATGAAGGCAAAATAGACATTTTTTCCAGATAAAAAACAAAGTGGTTTCATTACTGGCAGATATGATGACAGGGAATTCTCCAGTGTTTTTCAGTGAGAAGGACGCTCAGACACACTGGAAGGAATGCAGAACAGTGGAATGGTAAAAACTAAATGATTAACGCAAAAAGGTTCATGAGGTTTAAAACAGAATTAAGATGCATGACAGCTACAGTTTATAAGCTGGGAGGAGGTAAGTGAAGTTACAGTGATCCAAGGCCCTCACGTGGGAAATGGTACAAGCACAAATATCAGACCTTCCTAAGTCAAAGATGTAGAATAAAACCTCTAGGTAACCATCAGAAGAATCGAAAAACAATGTATGGAAAACTATCAAGGCTAACAGAAGAGAAAAAGAGAATTTTAAAAAAATGCCCAAAAGCAAGAAAGGAGAGAAAGGAAAACACAGAAAAGGTGAGACAAATAACAAGCAAACAGTAAAACGGCAAAATTATAGCCAAATACATCAGTAAGTAAACGTGACGCTGATTTAAAAACGCACAAAGTCATTCATGTTTTAGGAACTAGATACCTACTTCACAAGGGGACTTTTCCCGGTATGTTTCTTGTGGATTATGGTGTGCTGTAACACATCTAGAGTGGAGGAAAAAAACAGTTTATTATACCAGATGCTTCTGCAAAATCCAAAAGGAAGACACAACTAACGTATGTGACCATAACAGTGTTGACAGACCACGTAGAGCACTCCCAAGCATTTTTCACAGAAAATTCCTTAAAGAAACAATTTTTCAAGGACACAGTAAGACACAGTAATTTCCTTAAATATCCTCTCAAATATGTTCCACCTAATAGCAAAATCAATTTTGTCCAAGACTATGAAATTTGACTATGAGCATTAAGCTGCAAAACCACACATTCAATTTCAGGCTCTTTTTTAACCATGAGAAAAAAAAAAGTGTCTCAAATATCAAAAAACCACATATTAATAAAACCAACACCCATGTACCCACCTCGCAGGTATCTCTGTATTTGCCTCGTTTTATTAGGAAAGGAAATATCCCAGAAACAACTGAAGGCCTCCCTCCATTCCATTCAGCTCCCTCCCTCTACAGAGGTTAACTAGTTGAAATAATCTAGTGCATGTTTTTATTTTAACTACCTCTGTGTGTATTCACAAACACACAGTGGTGCTACATGTTTGAATATACTATAAATACCCTTTATTTTAATTACCACCTGGCATGAAGGTACCACAATCTGTTTATAACTTTATTAACATTTGAAACATTTGGGTTAACATCCAGGTGCTTGCTGTTACCCATAAGCTGCTGGGAGAGCCTGAATCCCTGTCCCCTGAACACACGGACGACAATTTTCATAGAAGCAGAACTGCTGGGTAGTAGCATTAATCACCTCCAACTTCACAAGAGTGTCCAATTTTTGTCCAAAATAGTTGTACCAATAGTCGTACCAATTTAAATTCCCATCAACAGTAGATGAGGATTCCCATTACTTCATATCTTTGATAATGTCAGACTTGAAAATGGTTTGCCAATCTGATGAGTGTGAACTAATCTCTCATTGTTTTTTTTGTTTTTTAATTATTTTATTTATTTATTTTTGGCTGCATTGGGTCTTCGTTGCTGCGCGTGGGCTTTCTCTAGTTGCGGCGAACGGGGGGCTACTCTTCGTTGCAGTGCTTCTCATTGCGGTGGCTTCTCTTGTTGCAGAGCATGGGCTCTAGGCACACGGGCTTCAGTAGTTGTGGCACACGGGCTCAGTGGTTGTGGCTCGCGGGCTCTAGAGTGCAGGCTCAGTAGTTGTGGTGAACAAGCTTAGTTGCTCCGCGGCATGTGGGGTCTTCGTGGACCAGGGCTCGAACCCGTGTCCCCTGCATTGGCAGGCGGATTCTTAACCACTGCACCACCAGGGAAGCCCCTCTCATTGTTTTTAGTTTGCATTTTCTGGACTACTTGTGAGGCTGAACCATTCAACGTTCTTCTGTGAGAACTGCCTATGTTTATCTTTCCCCATATTGTTGACCAGACTGATTTTCTCAGTGATTTTTAGAAGAATCTGTAGTCTGGATGTATAGTCTTTACACCTGTAAATATCCTGCAAATGTCCTCTGAATGGTAACCTCTTGTCACGTGTCAAGCTTTAATTTAGATTAGAAAGATCTCCGCTATGGTCATGCTCTGTCCTGTCAAGAAAGCCTTCTCATCCCAGACTATTAACATTTAAAAATTTAAGTTTTACATTTTACATATTACATTAAGTTTATATATGTTGCAAATAATTTGTTATTCATTTGAAATTTTCTGTGCCCAAGAGAAGTAGGGATCTAATTATATAACATTTTTTTTGACTGGAAAGCCAGCCAATACCATTTATTGCATATTCTTTCCCCACTTTTCTGTAAGGCCACCTGTCACATTCCAAGTTCCCATATGTCTGTTTCTCAGTTCCTTAATCTGTTCTAACGGTTTGTTTACCTATCCCTGTGACAATATCACGCAGAATGACTTATTCCAGTGAATCAGCGTTTACCTTCTTCTTGACTTGAAGCTTCTGAGCTGTCTTCTTTTAAGTGTTCTAATATCTTAGAAGTCTTCAGATTGGATTGTAAGTTATCTGCGGGAAGTATTAAATACCATTAACTTTTAGGGAAAATTATAATAGTGAGAAAAACAAATATAATGATTACTCTTCTCCCACGGAGGATGAGAGTGGAGAGTTAATGGTAAAGAGAACGTGTCTAGTAGTTAGGACTTTGAAGAAAGCTAGAGGACATAGCACAAAACCCTGGACTGGGAGTGGGGACCCTGAAGCACGGAGCCAGCTCTCCCCATAAAAGCCACAGGGGTGAAGCAAGCTGCTTCACATCTGCCTGCCCCCGCGTGCTCTTGTGCAAAATGAGGAGACGGACTATATCAGTGCTTCTCAACTATCTGTGCTGTGTAAGGTTTTTCAGAATTTCCAGTTCGTGTGGATCGCTCCTTTTATGAAAGACAGTATAATGCGGCAACGTCAGATTACTCCCAGCGTCTCCTCTCTGTTCCTGTTCTTCTACCACAGACCAGTGACCGGCAATCATGGACCAGCACTGACCCACGGAACCCACCCTGATGCACTGGATTACGTCTCCATTAAAATACAGACCAGTAGGCTTCTGGAGGTCAACATTTTAAGTCATTCAGGAGTTTAACATTTGTTCTCTCAGCTGTCAGGATACGGAATATTGCTCTCTATTGAGGGGGCAGGGGAAGTTAGAGCTGTCATTTCTTAAAAGAGTAAGTGCAAATGAACTTTGCCAATGATGTGTTCTATGGTGAAATAATCTGAACATCCTGACCAGATTTTCCACAATCTCAAAACATGTCCTTTAATACACTATTTTGATTTCATAATGATTTGATCTCTTAAAATCTACCAGCCTCTTTAGCATTGCTCATGTAATTTAGATACTGCCAAACTCTCCAGACGGGTTTTCTGTTATTTATGTGTGTACTACTCACTTGGGTACATTTTCCTAGGCAGCCTGCTAAAATCTGAATTAAAAGTTTAACTTCATGCTTCAATGCTTTTTTAGAATTAGACGCTATTTATAGATATTCATTAAAAACCACACTTGGTTCAAGTGGAAAGCACTGACTGTTAAATCTATTAATGACTCTAGAATGATCAGGATTCTCTTTTTAAAAAGCTATTGCCACTATTCAGACATGAATTTAAACATGGAGTTGTTCATCTTGTCTTAGTCATGAAGAGTCATTAATTCTAGTTGCTACTTTTTATTTAAAATGTTTAAGGCATATATATATACACACAAATGATTAGAAAAACTAAAAGTTAACCCCTTTGTTACAATAAATATCCAATCATACTACTTTTTTTTTTTTACCTCTTTTTTTTCCTCCCACTTCAAACTGAGGAAAAATGCATTTTCTTTCCCCTTTAGGTACAGGGAGACATGGCTTTGTTGAAAGCAGAAGGAAAGATTCAAAAAACAAGAAAAATACATAGCGACTTGCCATAGTGGCTGTGCTTAAAGTTAGCAGAAATTCTCCTAAAGCACACATCGATGTTACTGGCAAAATATTTGCTAAAAAAGGCAGCTGAGATAGACGTGTATAAAACTAAACTCCAGGCAGACCATGATGAATGCTGAAACATGCGGGCAAAACCAAAACACAGGAACGTAAGAGAAAGCTAGGAAATCCTCAGGAGGTGTTATTTCAGTTGGGTCCTGAAACAGGTGTGATTTTAACAGGCTGTAACAAAAGATAGGGTGCAGAACGAGCCAAGACCCTGGGACAGGAAACGGCAGGGTGTCCTGAGTGGCTGCCAATGGGAGCCTGAGAGAGGTGAGAGGCGGCTCAAGGGGCTCACGGCAGGGCTTGAATTTCACAGCAAACGTTTAAGGTTCTAAATAGAGGATTAACAAATTGATCCCCGAGATAATCCCAGGATAGGTTATAGTACAGTAAGAAACCAGAACCTGAGAGAAGTGAGGCTTTGCACAGTCTATGCATGAAAAAAAGACCTAACTAACAATGGGATTGGTGAGGAGGGGTAAAAAGGATGATGTCCTTTGTCTGGCGTGGCTTGGCCTTTAAATGACTGAATACAAAGAGGAAAAGTGAAAAGAGTAAGGCCAGAGTTTCCAGCCTGGGAGGCTGGGGAGGTCATTATGGGAACAGGGGCAGATTATGAGAGGTTATCCATCATGCAAGCAGCACTGAAGCATCTCTACAACCTGTAAGCCAGATCTCTCAAGGAACTTGAGGATCCAGTATGCACACGACTTTGAGATACTTGGCCCTTGCCTTGGGATCAGTCTGTTTTGTGACATTAGCTTTTTTAAAATTTTTTTAAATTTTTAAATTTTTACTAGAGTATAGCTGATTTACAGTGTTGTGTTAGTTTCTGCTGTACAGCAAAGTGAATCAGTTATATATATACATACATACACTCTTTTTTATATTCTTTTTGCATACAGGTCATTACTGTTTTGTCACATTAGCTGTTGTTATTTTCTTTAAAACTGCAGTGTAAAATTCACTAAAAACTACAAATGTTTCTAATTTTGTATGCCACTATTCCTTGACCTTAACTAAAGTGACAATCCCATACAAGATGGCATGGTAAAGCAAGACATCCAAGCAAGGAAAAGGCCAAATTTCTACAGAGAAGCAGAGGGGCACTTACTGAGGCTGTGGAAAGGGTCTGATGATATGGACTGAAAAAAGCTGTGTACTTTCTGATTCTGTAGAAAAGCTCGTGACGAAGTTGAAAATAGCTGCCTGCACATAAAAAGAAAAGAGATTCATTAATTTCATGTACTATAAATCCACGAGATAGTTTAGATTGTAAACAAACCCAGTGGCAGTTTAATTCAGGTATAAAAAATTGCCTTCCTAAGGAAAAGAATATTATTTTCTAATGTATTTCCCATAGGAGGAAGTGAATAAAAGACTTATGTACAAGAATCTAATAAACAGGCTTATTTTTAATTTTATATAATCTAGTGGTAACGCTTCAATTCTGACCAACTATGTATTATTTCAGCCTTTTACCCAAGTGGTCCAATAGTCGCCTTTCTGCTCAGAAAAACAACTTCAGTTTCTTTACCCTTCTTCATAAGTGTTACTTTTCATCATTTGGGTGTAACATGAAGGCACCTTCCCACAGTCTGAAAGTAAGAGGTTGGGAAGTTCGGGATACAGGAGTTCTGGAAACTACGAACGGAACGCAGCGGCCAGGTTAGTTACAAGTATTACTACAGACTAAGGTATGACTGATGACTCACCTCAATAGGTATCATACCACAATTCTAAGCTGTTATTTTTTAAAAAACAGCTTTCCTCATGTTTTATTAATGTCATTAAAAGATTCCAACTGGAGGTCTTCCCTACAAAAGGGACTCTGCCAAAAGGGGCATAGTTACAGCACAGTCTAATGGAAAGTTTACTTGGGATCTGAATACCAGCTCAATCACTTAAAAGCTGCATCACCCTAAACAAGTTATCTGGCCTTTCAGTTCCGATTTCTTCTTAGGGAATATACTAACATTCTTCAAGGTTATGACACTCCAATAGTATACGCATATTAAACTGTCACCCTGCTCAACATCCAAACCCCCTTGCATTACTTTTGAACATTTTAAATGCTCATTTAAAAATTTAATTCTTAATGTCTCCCCAAGGTTTTGGACCTATCATTCAGATTAGTTAAAAAATCATCAAAATACCATATGAAGAGATGACCCTTATGGACCAAAGTTGCCTTGTGGGTTAGACAAAATTGCTTCTTGGTTCTCAAATGTGGAGGTAAATATTCAATAGGAAGACAAAGGGAGGAAATGAAGAGATGGAAGAGAAATTGAGATATGAAGTATGGAGCTATCTAAATTTCCAGGTCTGAACACATTACCTAAGGCTGAGGATTAAAATCCAAAGGCATCTACTGCCCAGTTACATTTACAAACCAAATTAACTGGTCAAAAGTACAGGCATGTCCAGTATAGGAAAACCACACCTGAGATAAAGGCAGGGGCTTGGTTGGAATCAGCATACAGACTCAAGTCAGGGTTCATTGCTGCACAACCACAAGATGGCAGTTATACCCAACTAGAACCCAAAGTGGCCATAAACTACTCAAGCAATCAAATAAGAAAAACAGGATTACATTTTGACATAACAGAAGTCGTCCAACCCCAAATGTACATTTCAGTGCCATATCTTCATTTTCCTAATTTACAGTGTACTTGGAAGTACAGTATGTCCTGTACCAATCCAATCTCCACTTCACTTATAAATTCATTACCTACCTCTCGCTTTCATTTCTCCCCCTCCTTTATAATTGCTACATTTCTTAGGTGAATTATAGCGATACTAATCTAAAATTCACAAACTGAGAATAAGTGTCCTAAAATCCAATTAATGGTGTTGAGACCACAGGCTAGCCATACAAAAGAATCAAAGATGTTTTTAAAAGGAAGTATGATGAAGAAAACATTTTAAAAATATAATTTTTGAAGAGAAAAAGTCTTTTCAAGCTGGACACAAAACCCTGAACCCGTATGAGAGAAGACTGATAAATCCAACTACATAAAAATTTAAACCTTCTGCATGGTCAAGAAATAATGACAAACAGTGCTCCCTTCTTTTATCTAACAAATAACTCTTATAAACTAGTAATCAATAAAAAAAGTGAAAGGGACTGAAAAATTCATTCATAGGAAAGTACAAATGGCCACTCAAATACAGATTAAAATGAGATACAGTCTTCCTTTTTGAGAGACTGGCAAAGATGAGAAGCTGAGAGTATTTATGTCTGCTGAGGTGTGGAGGAGATGCAAAAACGAGGCTTCTGAGGGTATAAAGTGCTGCTGCCTCCTGAGAAGTAATCTGGAAGTACCGCATATTAAAAAATGCACACTGTACTTCTGACCAAAAATTCCAATTCCAGACATTTCTCTTACAGAGAAGTGTGTTAAGAAACATATATGTGGACAGTCACTGTAATATTCTTGTAGCTTTAAAATATTTAGGAAGAACCAAAACAGCCATAAAATACACTGATTAGTTTAGTTACGGTACAACTAAAAATGGAACGTTATGTAGCAAATAAAAAATGAGGCAGCAATCTTTTTACATGTACTGATGCTTTACCACGTCCAATATTATTTAATGAAAAGACTAAATGGCAAAAAAGTGTGCAAAGGAGAGTTCATGTGCGCAAAGGAAATACACACAAATACACAAATTCAGGGATGTGTACATGCCCAGAAAATTTTTGGAAAGCTATGTAAGTTTTTAATGAAGGCCACTTCTAGTGACTAGACTTGAAGAAAGGGATATTAGGGACTTTTCACATTACACCTTCCTTTGCATTCTCCACAAATAGCTTGAATAACATCTTTACAGTAAAAAGGCTATCCACACACACACACACACACGAGATCATAACTGAGGAGAACCCTAAAAGCTATAACAAGGAGTCCAACACATACTTCTTAATTGTGGTGCTGGCCAAGAGCCAAATTTCTGAAAGTGGCTCCTTGTGGAAGTATTTTTTTCCCTCTGAAAACCTCAAACTTACAGAGAAGTTGCAAATAAAGAGAATTTTCTTTCTAAACCATAAATAACTGACCTCTGCTGCCCCAACACCGGGTGAAACATGAGTATTCCTACAAAGACATTCTCCTACAATCAAAATCAGGACGTTAACACTGATAAATTATGACCTCCTAACCCCCAGATGCCATTTAAATTTTGCCAATTGATCCCAAAGTATCCTTTTTACCACAAAGACCCAGTTCAGATCTTGCGCTGCATCCAGCTAGCCGTGCTACCTTCTCAGCCCTCCCTCGACTGTCCTGGCTTTAAGAGGACAGCGCAGATATTCTGTGGAATGGTCACAATTTGGGTTTGCCTGCTGTTTCCTCGAGATTAGGTTCACAGCAGGAGTATCACAGGAGTGAGGCAGTGCTCCTTCGTTGCAGCCTATTGTGCGGTGGGCGATCCTGAGTCAAGTTCGCTCTCCTGGATCCAAGTAGCATCTGTCAGACTTCTCCACCCAGAGTTACTCTCCTTCCTTTAGAAGTAATAAGCACTGGGAAATGACTCTGACAATGTAAATATCCTAGTCCTCAAACGTTCAATCTATTCGTTTATTATTTATTTCAACACGGACCCGTGGTTTCCTGTTTCATTCAGTGTTACTGTTATTATTTATTTTGATGTTCAATTTGCTCCAGACTTGACCACTAGGAGCCCTTCAGGCTGGCCTCTGTCCTCGTGACCGAGCCAAACATCCCTTGAGCGCTTTCCTTGCTCTCTGGCACAACGGGCTCATCTTGTATTTCTCCTCCTCCAGCCCTGCAATCAGCTTCTCCTCCAAGGAGCCCTAGCTCTGTTCAGTGGAGAACGGAGTTACAAGTCAAGCTCTGGATACCAGGGATGCCCACCGCTACTGGGGTGCAGCTGCTTCCCGACCCTTTCAATGACCAGAGCCAGGGAGCACATGTGTACACACACAACCGTATCTATTTCTGTATCTACCTATATATACGGAAAATCGTGAGTCTGCCCCGATATCTTCAACTCCAATGAGACACTCCAGGGTTCATTCTGGTTTTCTCCTTTCCATACCATAACTCTCTTCTCCAACAGAGAAACTTGGTTCTCATGATCCTTTTTTTTTTTTAATTTTAATTAATTTATTTATTTATTTATGGCTGTGTTGGGTCTTCGTTTCTGTGCGAGGGCTTTCTCTAGTTGTGGCAAGCGGGGGCCACTCTTCATCGCGGTGCGCGGGCCTCTCACTGTCGCGGCCTCTCTTGTTGCGGGGCACAGGCTCCAGACGCGCAGGCTCAGTAACTGTGGCTCACGGGCCCAGTTGCTCCGCGGCATGTGGGATCTTCCCAAACCAGGGCTCGAACCCGTGTCCCCTGCATTGGCAGGCAGATTCTCAACCACTGCGCCACCAGGGAAGCCCCTCATGATTCTTAAGATACACCCTAACTAGGCCCATCCCCCTGTAGTAAGCTCATCTGTCTCCCACTGTCACTGCTTCTCCCTTCGGAGCCCTGCGCATACGCCCTCCTGACCCCATCTGGGCCTCACGCCCCTGCCGGGCCACCTGTCACGTGTGCACCCTCTGGAACATTAGGCCAGGCCTCCCCGCACCGTCACCGGGGGGCGAATGACTTTCCTCCCCAGAGGCTGTCACCCAGCGCAGACACCAGGCTCGCGCTGCCACCCCCCACCCCCGTATCACAGCTGCACAAGCCCCTCCTGAGCCAGCTGTATGCGCGGGGGCCTGAGAATTCGCCACCCTCTAGGGTGTGCTCTGCGGACCCCGCGCCTCCAGAAGCCTAGAATCCCAGCACTGCGCTCACCCCAGTACTGTGGGGCACGACTCTGCCCTTTAACAGGCTCCCCAGGGATGCACACGCCCCTGATGCTTGAGCAGCAGCACAGGGGCCTCAGGAGCTCAGCCAACTCCTCCTCACCCAACCCCACCCCAGCTCAGCCCTGGAATGCTCTCTGTGCCCACCCCCAAGAGACCCAGCCCCTCCCACTTCTCCTGTCCTTCTCTGGACCCTCCCACTGTGCCCTCTGAGTCCTCACAGCCCATGGTGCGCGGGCTGCGCGGGAGGGGCGCTCCCCTGAAGCTGCTCCCCGGCCACTCCACATCTGGCTCCAGCCTCCAGGTCGCTCTTCAGTCCCTCTACGCCTTCCATCGTGCTCCTGCTCATAGGGGGGCTTCGAATCGGACCCTCCAGCTCTCTGCTCCGCTGCCTTTTCCCAGTCACTCCCTCCATCTCCTCTCTGGTTTCCCTCATTTGCTTCCAAATCACACCCTAAATCTTGTCATACCATGGAAATACCCTCCCTCTCGGATTTCTGCTTCTGTCCCCAGCCCCACCCCGTCCTGAGA